>NC_047673.1:43691732-44291732 GCF_011762505.2 Arvicanthis niloticus
TGCAATAAAGAAACTAGAGAGTGATGGCTTAGAGCCAACTCTTCTGATCATGGCTGACCTTGCAGGCAGTAGGGCGACCATGAGGCAAGAAGTGTGGACAGGGCACTGGAAAGGCAATGCACGTGGTCCTTCTCTGGCTCCTTAGCAAGGGTCTCATTGATAAAGTGGTCCTAATAGACTCAGTTTTCACTTAGTTCTACACTGTAACACATTATATCTGTGTTGTTTTAAACAACTCTCTTTGTTTCATTCATTCTGGCAACAGCAGGAAATATTGTTTCCCAATCAAACACAGAGATATAAATGCTTCTCTCCTCAAGTGAAAACTGTATAAACAACTGTAGTTTTAAAATCATTGCAAGACTTTAATTTTCTGTATGTATTCCTGTAGTGATAAAGACTATGCTACGTGAAGGGATTTGGAATGTAAGTAAGAAACAGTGGGTTGGAATTCTTCCTAGTTACCCTCCATTAGATCTCAGATAGTTTTACATTTCTCTTAGTTTTAAGTTTACCATCAGGAACACAATGATAGCAATGTTTCTTGTAGACATTTGTTGTATTAATTTGCATAATTCATGTGAAAATACATTGCAGATGACAGAGCAGTGCGGGCAATCTCATTTGTCTCTTAGACAATGATAGTTGCAGAAATCATCCCTATAGTCAAATATCCAAAAGACAGAAACTAAGCTATATAGTTCTAGTTTGAGTAGTTATAAATCAGACTAGCTGTGTGTATTTACAGTGTGCAAGCCATCATGGTTTATGTGGAAAAAAATGCAGTAACTTTTTACTTTTGAGGGATTAGAAGAATGAATCCTAGCTTTGCTTACAAACATTGATAAAATCATGATGTGGGTTTTCTTCTCTTCTTTGAGTCTGTCTTAAAACCAGCAAAGACTCCTTTGGGCCACAGAGGAGAATCAACAGTCTCTGATGAAAGGGTCACCCTAGATTCCAGTGACCAAAAGAGTTGCCTGCTGACAACTTTGTAGCAATACTCCAGGCTGCCACAGAGTCATGGCTGAGGAATCCACACAGCTAATGAATTCCATAAGGTGTTTCTCTCTTCTTAAGCCCGAGGCATGCAGCATTGCTGTTCATTGTTTTATAGTGTAGACTCTAGCTCATTCTTGACACCCGCTGCCATTTCCTGTCTCTCTCCAAAATAAGCTCTAAACAGAACAACAAAACACAACTTGCTATTTAATTTCAACCAGCATCCCCACCACTGAGCTGGTGGGAATGTCACTGCTGCGACCCTGAAGTATTTCACTGGGGTCAGGCTAGATGTACAAGAGATGGGTATGGGTGAGTATAGCAAAGCCTCACCCTCAGGATTTCAGTTCATTGCTTGCAGTCCTAACGGTTTTAGACCCGTTTCCATGCAGATATTTATTTCTACCAGTAAAGTGTAAGTGAGCACTTAGTGAACAAAGAAGGTACATTGTACTTTTGTCTTTAAAAGAATAGTAAGATACTGTTATGTTACAAGAAAAAAAGGGATTTCTAACAGTGACCCACCTTTCTGGAAAATGGCATGGCTGATGACTTTATGACTTTGGAATTTAAGTCCTTAAATCTCTGTGCCTTTTTTTTTTTTTCCTGTCATTTCAATTCTGTGAGCAAATGATGATTTCTGAGTTAAATGTGAGAAGAGTCCTTCCTAGTCAGAAAAAATGTGCACATGCACATTCCTCTCTTGAGTTGACATTTTTATTAGAGGAAGGTGTCATCTTTGCATTCCAGTTGAAGGGACTATAGAGTCGGAAGAAATTTCCTTTTTTCATGACTTACAGACGGACTTCTTGCATCTCATTCTTTCATGTCTAAACAGCACTCATCTCCTCCAGAGCAATGGAGTACAAGAGAATGGACCTGCTGTTGGGAAACACTGGTGCCTTCCCAGCGTCAGGTTTCAGCTCTGTCATATTCTGATGATTGAAAGAGGCCAGCATGTTGTGTGGGTACAGCTGGAGCTACAAGAAGCCACATCCCTCAAAAGCAGAGTATTCTCTCTTTAAACTTCTGTTTTTTATATATATCATGCCCTATGTTTCCTGGCATGTTGCAGGAGACTAGGCATCCTTTCTGACAATTTCTGCTTGTTTAGTTCTTTATAATTTAAAATCTTCACTATTAACTGTGTAGTACAGGGTTATTACTAGAAATAGCCATCTCAGGGAAACTATAGGTCAAGAATTTAAATAAAATTTAATAAGTATTTTAAAATCACATTACTAATATTTTAGTTGGGATTTTATATTATACTTTATATATTTTATCAAAGCAGAAATGTATGAACTTTTATATTTATCTATCTGCTCAAGTTTTTTGTGACATATCCCAAATATAGAAGAGGGCAAAGACACAATCTTCATTGTCACTAAAATTCCTTACACTATAATTCCATGTTATCCCATTACTACACATGTATGTGTATGTATATGATATATATGTATATGTGCATACACACACATATATATGTATATATATCACACACATATATATGGCATACACATACACACATAAGCTCATATGCATGTACACATACACACATGATAACATAAAGTCTAAGCATAAATACATTACTCATATGCTTTCACATTTATGTCAGCATGCATATCTAAATGCCTAAGTGTCACACATATACACATAAAAAAATTGTGCATTCACATACCCAGATTTGTAAACATAAAGGAATATTTAGAACAGTTTCATTCATATATATCTATACCAAATCTATCTCCATATGTATATATATATATATATATATATATATATGTATATATATATATAAAAGAAAAGCACATGACAGATAAAAATGAAGACTGCTGAACAATTATACATAATTCTTGTTTCCTCACTCCCGCACTCTTTCCTTCACCATCTTAATTAGGACCTTAGGTCCAAAGTTTGCAAGTTTGCATTCCAAGGATGTGCTTATAATCTCACCCCACATATGCAGATTCTCCATCTTTCTGAATTTTCTCATATCACACACATATTTTTCTTCAAGTGAGTGAATGTGTGTGTGTATGTTTGTATATGTGTGTGCAGCTGCAGCGTGTGTGTGTGTGTGTGTGTGTGTGTGTGTGTTTGTATATGTGTGTGCAGCTGTGCGCGCGCTCGTGTGTGTGTGTGTGTGTGTGTGTGTGTGTGTGTGTGTGTGTGTTTTGGGAGTGGTTAATGATTTACTTTAGAAACCAAACAATATTGATGCAAGAATTCATCTGAATATATAGAAATCAGTTGTATAATTCATGACTGAATGTTGAAATAGTTACCTTAAAATACCCAAATACCTTGAAAATAGGTATTCAGGTTGATTTGAACATTTTGCCTATTAAATTATTGCAATAGTGAACATTTTTATGTTTCTATATGAAGCAGAATAGAAATTCTGTAAGCACTTTATAAGCTAAGAATTTATGTTATATGTTAAAATATCTTAAATTTTCTGTATTTTTTTAAAAAAATCATTGTAACTATTTTCAAATATATTTTATGGAAATACTCAGAATTTTATTACCTTTTGATTTTTATTATCCATTTTATATATAGTTACCTGTTTTAATATTAAAATTCTTTCTTTATACATTCTAATTGTGAATTAATTCCATTAGAACACCTGCCTACTTGAATTCTATTAAAAATAATAGGTTTTCTGTGAGCCTAGATTGTAGTTTCACTGTGTTATCTTATTATCGTAATTAATAGACTTTCTATTTAAACATTTCCATCATTTTCCTAACTTTTCAACTAAGCTTTGATTTGTTTCCCATCTCCCAGCTTTTGATAATATCTTATAGTTTTCCATTGTAAACTTCTTTTTAAAAATTTTTTTATTGGATATTATATTTACATTTCAGATTTAATCCTCTAACCCCTCTTTCCCCCACTACCCAGGAACCTCCTATCCCATCCCCCCTCCTCATGCTTCTATGAGGATGTGCCCCCATATACCTCCCCACTCCCACCTCCCCACCCTCAAATTCCCCCCCCACCCCCCACTCAATGTTCATCCTTCATGGGACCAAGAATCTCCTCTCCCACCTATGCCTGACAAGGCCATCCTCCCCTTCATGTACAGATGGAGTCATTGTAAACTTCTTACAGATTCGAAACACCGATACTTTTATTATAAAACTGTGATTTTATTTTTTCTTCTTCTTTCTCTTTTTTTATTTTTATAAACATTTTCTTCTTTAACCCATGATTAATTTTCTAAACATTTATAGAAGGTTTTATTTGTTTGTTTGTTTGGTTTTATTATTATTATTTTTAAGTAGATCCTACTTAATTGTCTCTACCATAATTGTGCTGTGGTCAAACTGCTTGCTCCACAAATTACTGACTATTTAAAGTAGCTTGAGATATTTCAGAACCTGGTGGCTGTGTCTGCAAGGATATTCTCTTTGGCTTGAATGTACAATTCCTTACATACACATATCTTTGAGAAGGAACTTGTTAAAGCTGAATTGAACCTTATCTACACTGCAATCTTACTAGAGGCTTGCTCCCCATCAGTGTATACATACAACTCCTTTTCTGTATTGGGACAATAATATTAGGTTGGTATTGAAAAGACTTCTTAGTATATAGTGTACTGACTACAATATTGAACATTATACATCAGGTACTACATTTTTTTTCTTGATGGTATTCACAGTGTTACAATAACTTTCCTAATTGTTATTTTAGATACAGTTTAGTTTTTATCAACTATATATTTCAAATTGAATGTAATTTTATTTTATATGTGATTCTTTATATAACCATTTATTTTAGAACAAACCCTGAATATTTTGGTCTTCAATATGTGATAAATCCATTTTGTTGCAATTACTGATATGTTAGAGTATTAAATGAACATTCCCCCTCAAACTCGTGTTCATTACTTAGGCTGAAATATGTACCTGCTTTATCAATATGGCTTTTAATAAGGATTAGTTTAATTTATTATTTTCTTCTTTCTGTTCTTTATTTGTTTATTTTTTCTTTTGGAAAATGTATTTATTTAACATTTTAGAAATCAAGAACACCTAGCTCTGTGGTTCGTGAGATTGGTTACTAAGTAAAATGCTTGCTGCCCAAGCTTGGCAACATGACTAAGTTCAGGTACCCATATAAAATCATGGGCATAGTGGATGAGTTAGCAGCTGTCCATCCCTTTTGATATTCCTGGCCATCAAGGTGATTAGTTACATATCAGTACATTTTGTTCTCTATTTGATATCTCTAACATATCCCCTGTGTCCTATATACCCTTAGTCTTTAACGTAATTATAGAACTTAGATTATCATATGATGGCTTTGTATTATAAGTATTTTATTTAAGAGTAAAATGATCATCTTTATATATGATGAGCTTTCTCAATTACTTAAATCAATCTCTACTTTAAATAGTTTCATTAATTACAGTCTGCTTTCTTCAACACAAATTGGCTTCTGTTTTGTAAAATACATTTAGCTCCTATTCATTTGTGGTTTGGTTTTATACCATATACCCCTTCAAAGTTTGGTTATTGTCCACGTTGGCTTGATTTGCCATTTATTCTGGTGATTATCCTTTACTTCCTTCATTACACATGACCTATTTTTAAAATACAGAAAAAATTTTCTCTCACCTTAAAAGCAATGTTGCAGATGCCATCACATGATAACAATGTCTACGGTGTGGGATCCTTACAGAACTTGTTGAATCCAGTCTTTATAAACTCTAAACTCTTTAGGAGTTTTGATGCATGGCCTAAGTGTACCTATACATATTTTGAATGGCTTTGACAATCTCAGAACAATATTTAATACTTAAAATATACTAAACTTTTATTTTATATATTTATTTGCCATCTTTAGAAAAATATTAGTCTAGGTTTAGACAGATGAATTAACAGTATAGAGCATCACTGATCTCACAGAAGACCTAGGATCAGGTCTCAGGATTGCCTCTGGACAGCTCATGACTGCCTACAATACTAGTTCTAGGAGCTCTGATACCTTATTCTGACCTCGTTAGATACCTACATATATGTAATGTGCCAAATCCACATAGGCATACAAATAAAAAACAGTCTTAAAATACTGTCTAAATTTAAGATTTATCAAAGGAAGTACTTATTGCTTGGCACAAGGTATTTCCTTCTAAAGGCTGTTTAATGAAACACACCTGGGTGATTATGAGTGTGCTGTACTTAAGGAATCTAATATTTGCTCTGACATTGGGTTTGCAATCACTTGTTTTATATGTTTGAATAAAGACTGATTGTGGTATTTCCTTAAAAATAGTGTAATCATTTTTTAGCTTATCCACATCTACTATTATCCTTCTGTTCTTAATTATTCAAAAAAAAACTGACATCAGCACAGAGGCAAAAATAATTCTAATTATTCGTTTTTATTTAAAGCACTCCTAAAGGGGAAAGTTTTCAGCTTAAAACTTCAATTTGATTCACATAAAAGTGCACCTCATTTCCCTATGCTTCTGTTTTTGATGCTTATGTAAACCACATTGCTAAACCTTATGCATGATGTAACAGGATACGATCCCATGATCTATTTCCATGATGTCAAAACTTGAATTATGTAAATGGGAACACTAAGCAGAAACCTGCCTTTTGATGGATAGGTGCTGTCACACGGCATGATACATTGTCACGTGAGGTTATCTGTCTCCCTATCTGCATTTTCGTAAAGTGCATATCCCTGTGGTATCTAAGCACTCAAGCAGTAAGTACATTTCTGCATCTGGTTAATAAACCCAGCAAACAAGAGTTTATCAACATCTGGCATCTGCTTTCCTTTTGTGAATTTCCATGAATAGCTAATGCCTGGTGACCTTTGATAATTTCTGTGATTGCTTAGAATTTCAATGGCGGTTCATGGTATTTCTCTGTTATTGGGAATTTTAATATGACAACCAACTTCCTCGTGGTTACTTAACTTAAACTGGAATTCATAGGATTAACCACCCAAATGCTACTCAGCCTTCAGATTTTTCATGTATGTTGTAACTGAAACTACGTTACAAATGCAGCGAACCCAAATAAGGTTATAAGAATTATGATGAATAGAGTCACATTTTAAAAGGTATTTGGTAAGGATGTTTTTTCTTTTGATTAAGGTACTGATACTGTTTCAGAACAGAAAGCTAATAAAGACTACATAGACTACAGTTATGGAACAATACTGGTCTCTAGAACTTAATAGGAAAACTCATTTACCCTCCCTTTGTCTTTCCTCAATCGCCTCCTCTTCCTTCTCCTTTGCCATCTGTCCATGCCTCCTTTGCTTCTGATGTCCTGGCATTCATGTGGCTTGTGTTTTTCTTAGTAAATAGAGGGTTTCCAAAAAGATAGGCATTGTTAGCCTGACATGGATTAATGCTTCCTCCTTCTAGACAGAGTATAGGGAGAGAACAAGATGCACAAAAGAACCTAAAGCAGGCAGAAGATATTTTTGTGCATTCTGCTTGTCACATTAATAGAAATGGTGGGAGGAAGCCCAAGTCACTAGTAAATAAAAATTCACTGGCTAGACACTTCCCTTGCCTCCTCACATAGGGTGCTTAATGCCTATGTTTTGTTACTCTCACTCCTCTCTCATTGTGTTCTCAGAAACTCCTAGACTCCTAGATTAGAGAGTGTGGCATCTCAGGAGAGTATTTCCTCCACTGAACCAAAGTTGTAGGGCTTTTTGTTTGTTTGTTTGTTTTGGTTGGTTGGTTGGTTGGTTGGGTTTTGTACGCTGGATCTAATTGTATAAACAGAGTAATTGAAAACATGTTGTCTTCAGGTCAACACAATAAGTGCATGCAAAGTGACGTTACGTCTTCTGTTTGTTTTCCATTGTGCGTGTGTTTCTACACTGCCATCAATAACATTAGGCTGACTGACTTGTGGCTGTTGTTCTCCTCTTGTGTTGAAATGCAGGAATTGCAATTGAACACTATTTTGTGCTTGTCAAGTGTGTAGAGCACACCCAGGAGGGCCATTAAATGGCTTTAAGATACCTCATATGTATGAGTTGTTACAAATTTGTAAGTCTTCCTACTCTATTTCCCCTGAATTCTTGATAAGCAAGGATATTCAGGTTGGGTATACATTTTTGGGAATATAGTTAACATGATTGTCCCTGGAAACAGATTTAATATTTCCACAGGTTGGCTGTAGAGCCCACCAAAACAGACAAAAGCAACAAGAACAACAACACAAAGGATTTTGGTAGTTTGGGGTAGAGTACACTAAGTAGTCAGTACTGCAGAGATTCATGTAACATGCTATGCTTGCCCAGTAGATTGTTAAGAACTCCTAAATCAGAGTTACCAGAGATAGAACTGGATTTATATATTCTAAAATCCATGTGTGTGTGTGTGTGTGTGTGTGTGTATGTGTGTGTGGGGTGTATGTGTGTGTGCTTCTTTTCAAGAAAGGTTTTAGAGTCTCTGTTACAGTGAAGGTGGTAATGAAGGTTTTATGCAGGCAAGTAATTTGGCAACTGGGTGACTCATGACAGAAATGATAAGATGCCTTCAGGATTCAAGAAGGCAGTGGTATTCAGACATGCATGAGAATAACTGGTGTATGACTCAGTCACTTTTGTCACTGTCTTAGTCTGTACTTTGTTTCTTCACGTGGGTAGTAGAATCTGGCTATCAGAAGTGTGCACTCAGACAGATGTTATCCAGGGGCTCACTGTGACTGGAGATTAAAAAGTTATAAAAGGGCATTTGGGAATTGTACAAATAGTGCAAGATAGTGTGAACAGTTTTCTAGTGGAAAAAATGTCATGGAGGAGTTCATGTTTTTCTTTACAGCTTAGTAACTTATTTACAACTTCTGTAAACTTTGGGTTCACCTTACATAGTCAGATAGTCTCCAGCTTGAAGTGCATTAAAGTAACCAGGTGTGGATACATTGCCCTAATTCTGGTCAAGGACAATAAAAATATTAATATCTCTAAAGATGAAAAACAGGTTTACAAGGTTAGGCTACAGCTGCTGACAACTCAGCTGCTAACCACTGTACCATGTCCTGAGGCCCTGACAGTGCACTGTTACTGAACTTTGCTTTAGTAATCAATTATATTGCCTCACATTTAAAATTCCAAAAAGAATGGAGTGTCTCTTTTTTTTTTCATTTAGAGAAGAATGTTTTTATAACGTAAGAAAACTGTAGTCATGAGAATGGCAGGATTTACAAGAAAATAAGGTGTGTTCCTTCTTACAGTGTGTGCTTTCTGTCCAGGTTTCTCCAGACATTCCAAGGAGTCTGTACATTCTGATGGAAACTTCACTTGTCAAAGGTCCTACTAACAATAACTTAGGTTTATGGAGTAGAAGCTTAGTAAACAAACCAAATAAAAATGTGACTGACTTTGTTATTTTTTTGCTTTGCTCTCTGGTGCTGGTCATTGAAGCCAGACCATTGCACATGCTAATAAGCCACAATTGCCTTTTTAAAAATAATTTCATGGCCAATGACTCCAGCATCAATCAGTAGGTTTTCAGGAATGAGAGTGAAGATGAACTGTCAAACATCCTCAACACAAAGAGATATTTCATCTTTAGAATGAATTTTTTACTGCATTGAAATTTTATAAATTCTGTACCTGATAGGTTTTGAGTCAGGTAGTAATTTGAGAACATATGACTATGGCCTTTGAAGTACAGTAACAGACTGAAGCTATAGTCTAGGCTTAGTATGGGCTTAGTATGAAACAGAGCCACAAGTTCAGTAGCCAGCACCAACAGCAAATCAATCTCCACATAGCTGAACCAATTCAAGGAGTCAACACTGCTGCTATTCATTATAAATTCACAACCATGCCTGTTTTCCATTTTAATAATGGCGACTAGAGCTTTTGGAAATTAACACTTTGATGCATTTGTGGAAACTTAATTATAAATAAAATTAAGTATAGGATGGAGATTTGAGACCACAAGTTAAATTGTATTTATTTCATGTTTACCTTATTGGGTAATATGAAGAATTTAGAAAGGTTGTATTTCTTGAGATTTTAAAAGAAATATCTTAAAACTCAATCAGTAGAATATGACATTAAATGGCTTCATTTATCCATCATTCATATGAATGAAATTAGGCAAAATAGCTTTTATTGTCACTGGAGAGATTTAAGCCAATTGTTTACAATCTATATTAGCAGACATGATTATGGGTATCTATAAAAGCATTATTATATATAATGTAATACATGCACTTTTTACATAGATATATAATTATAGATTTTGTTTTATGAATATTATAAAACATTAGTTTTTATATATTACATATTATTTATATATAACATAACATAACTATACACAAAGTATCCTACCTTAAATCTCTTGTCACAACAAGGCTTTTAAGAAGTTAGCCTTATTGTGTGGTTCTATTCTACAACTTTATTGG
The DNA here is from genome assembly GCF_011762505.2 of Arvicanthis niloticus. Lineage (NCBI taxonomy): Eukaryota > Metazoa > Chordata > Mammalia > Rodentia > Muridae > Arvicanthis > Arvicanthis niloticus. The sequence continues at coordinate 43,702,145 of NC_047673.1, forward strand.
ATATCCATTGTTAATAATTTGTAGCCACATACTTCATTAGAGATTTTATCATCCCAAATATTTTGACTGCTATACATTATCAACATGAAGAAAGATATCTTGAAAACAATCTTCAATTTTCTACTCTGTCCTCATCATTTTAAGGAGAAAAGCATCTCCAGGGAAACCATACAATGGAGTCTCCAGAAGAGGAAAAATTTGGAATATAAATAAATAAAATAATTCAATTAAAAAAAATCACCCATGGTGCTCAGCAGAGTTGCCCTGTCTGCTGTTGGATGTTTTCTTTTAACTTGTTACACGCCTAGTTTTCCTGGGTTACTTTTCTTTTGTTGAGTATATCTGGCTGCTTTCGGTTCCATTAAGCCAGCACTCACTTTTGAGCCTGACTCACTCCAGTTGCTATTATGGTAGTTCAGATCATTCAAATTAAGAGATGTTGTACACCTGTTGTCTTCCCAACCTGGCTCAGTCGTAGTCAAGTGATTATTTTATGACATGAACTTAATGCATGGCCTGTCACATCATCGTGGGTAGATCCTAAAAAGATTTGAACTGAGTTGGAAGAGAGTTGATGTTCATAATTTTGCAATTTATAAATTATTCCTAAGGAAATAAGAGATGATAGTGAGCTGCCATTCTGGGTACCACATGTTTCAGTCTTCGGAATGGCCCAATAGAATTTTTTTTTGTGATGAAGCACATTTAAATATGATAATGCTGAGATTTAAAATGATTATTAATAACTATTTGAAGGTAAATTTATTTGAATTAATATTAATGTAATTTCAAACTCTTTATATTCCTCCTAAGTTATATACATAGGTACCATGTAGAAAGAAAGGGAAGAGAAAGAAGTGAATAAAGACAATTGTCTAATACTGTACCATTCACAGTATATCTTTCTAAGCATGGTAAATAGCCAAGGCACTCCAAAGCATGGGTAGTTATATTTTACTTTTCCTTCTTTTATGTAGATATTGGTTTCAGTACAGATTGTTTTCTTACTAATGAACAATCCATTCAGCAACACTCAAAACATCAGGCAAAACATTAAAGCATCAGGCAAAGGTTACACTTTATCTTTATTTTTATTAGCCACAACAAAATATATTGTAGATTGTATAGAACACCACGTACTCTATTAGCTTTAAATTAGGAGCGAAGGGTTTGAGGTATCACACACACAGCGTATTTCAGTAGCTTCTGGCAGTTTCCCAATGGCTGTGATACTTAAGATAACCACAGCAGATAAATCAAGCCCCAAAGTGGACCCTCCAGCCCAGATTTCTCCAGCTTTAATGTGCCCGTACAATCTCCCAATACAATCTGCATCACTGCTGATTACCCAGATGTCTCTGCCTTGGGCAGACTGAAGTGATTTACATAACTTAAGTCATTATTCTAACAATTAAATCACTTGGAATTAGCACAAGCATTTTTTTTTTCTTGCTACAATATTAGGCTTTAAAGTCAATTGAACACAGCTCTCCATATGTTATATGATGCTACTAGAAAACAATGGTTTAAGAGAAAGGTAAAAACAAAACAAAACAAAAAACAAAACAGAGCTCTTAGGCAGGATGCAAGTATGGACATTCAGATAACAGAGAGGACAGAATGACTATAGAGGAGACAGTGGATTTTGGAATGTAAAGGATGATTTAGTTTGGTACCCTTTTTCATTATTTTTTTCCTTTTTCTTTCTTTAATCAGATTTGAACAATTCTTTTCAGCCTCACCAATTAATAGTTTAATAGCAAATACTGCAAGCATCTATTGAGTACTTACTATTCACCCTTGACTGGTGAGTTACTTCTTTCAACCAATGAGTGTCAATTCAGGTCAGTCTGCACAAAATGATCTATTCAATATGCAATGAAAATAAATACTCATGATGAAGAGAATTTACCTATGCTTAGATAGTTTTACATACTTAATTTTTAAGTTTTAATTTGTGGCAGTTCTTTATGTTATTCCTAAAGTTCTGCATTTATAAATCTAAAGAATAAGTATTTGTTTTATTAGACAAGGCATATTCTTATCCAGTGGGAGTTTGGTTTTGCTCCAACTTTCTGAAACAATCCTGAACATATGCATTGGGCATGTTCCCAAACTGACTTTAGTCTTTTGCGGCAAAACTCCCGAACAACCGAGTGCAGAATCAAGAGGACCCATTCTGTTTTCCCATGTGAAATGAGCTTGAGTCTGGCTTCTTTGGAAACTAGTCTTGCTGTAGCAAGCTATAAATAAAGAACAGTGTGCCAGAAACATACAGAGCCTGAAAAGTCACCACTTAAATGTTCTGTAATATTTTTTTAATATGGTGATGCTATGAGTGACATTGTGCTTTCTATTTATGTATGTATTTATTATTCATTTTTGTTTCGTTTTTGTGTTTCTGGAGATGAGATTCTTGAGTCAAATCCTCAACCTCTATGACAAGCATTAAACTCTTGGCACTTTTAGTTCAGTTACTTGTCTTAATTTTTAACCAGAGAAGACTCTGTACAGAGTTTGACATGGGCTACTTGTTCATTGTATGCTTCCAGAATTTCAAAGTATAATCTCATATTAGATTCACCTATAAAAAAACATCAAGTGATTATTGCATTGCTATAAAGATTTCAAAAGATTCCTGATGACAAGGCATAGTTTATAGTTAATTTTTGTCTGGTTTACAATGTAAGTACTTATTGCTGTTTTAGTTTATTTCTAAATTTTACTTCATAAATCCTAGTATTTGATTCTTTATGTAAAAATATTTTTCTGAATTCTTTGATAGTTTGATTGTCTCTACTCATATCTTCCAACACCTCATAGATCCACCCTCGATTTCATATCCACCCAGCTTTCTGTCTTCATGTTTTTAAAACCCATCCAGTCCAATTAATCCTGTCTGTCTACTCTGGTGTGTCCATTCACCGGAGTCTGTTCTGTATACCAGGAGCCACATTCTTAAAGAAAACTAACTCTCTGTTTCCCAACAGCTCTCCGTCACCAGTATCTTACTAGCTAAGAGTAGGACTGCATGACTGTCTTCTATTTTTATGCTGGCATTTTATTTGGCTTGAGCTTGCACAGGTCCTGTGTTTGCTAGCACAACTTCCTTGAGTGTACAGCTGCCCTGTTGTTTAGGAAAACAATATTTCCTTGTAGTCATTTACCCACTCTGGCTTTTACAGTATTTTATTTGTCTGTTTGTTCATTTGTTTTACTGTTGTTTTTGATTTTTTTACCTACTCTTCTACCATGATTCCTGAGTCTTGGGTTGGGGGGATGTAATATGGATGTCTCATTTAAAAGGCTGATCACTCTATACTTATTCTCTGAACCTTGATTAGCCATGGGTCTCCATGTTACATGCCTTCTACTGAAAAAGAAAGCATCTCTGATGAGGTATATAAATAAGGTATGAGTATACATAGAAGTCATTAGGAGTGGGTTTAATATAGGTCCTATTAACAGCTTAATGTTAGGAGGTTCTCTCATAGGTCTGATGATATTTCTAGCTGTAGGTTCTCAGTCTCCAAATGGTACAGGTACAGGTTCCATCTTGCAAAGTGGACCTTAAGTATAATCAGGACTTAGCTTGTTAATCTCATGACATTCATGTCACTATTGGATCAGGGGACATTTCTGGTTAAGTCTGCTGTTGTCGCAGCTCTCAGAGTTCACAGCTGGATACTAGTGATGATGACTTTTCTCTTCTGGTAATGTGCATAGTACCTTCCAGCACTTTGAAAGCTAGCCAGTAGGGTTGAAGCTTGCAGGTCATCATCAGCTTGATTTTTCCATGATCTATGGCCCAAGTATGTGGTGTCTTTAGCACTAGGGAATGCTATCTAGCTTAGGATTGTAAGGTAGAATGATAAAAAAGAATCTGTAATTTTTGAGGATCAGTTGGAACTTAGTGGCCAATAACTTGAGTAGTGGTGTCCATTGCCAGCACTGGGATTTTTATTTCTTAGTTTGTGATATCCAGTATGGCATTATTAATCACTATAGGGCAATTTAATTCAAACTCTTTTTCTATGTGCATATGTAGAAAGAATTTTGAAAAGTTTGAATAAATTTTGTATTATTAATACTTGAGTTGGCCAGGCAGTGGTGGTGCACGCCTTTAATCCCAGCACTTGGGAGGCAGAGGCCAGTGGATTTCTGAGTTTGAGGCCAGCCGGGTCTACAGAGTGAGTTCCAGGACAGCCAGGGCTACACAGAGAAACCATGTCTTGAAAAAACAAACCAAAAAAAAAAAAATACTTGAGTTGTATTTTAAATATAAATAACTTTAAAATAACTTTTTAGGTGAAATGAATAATTATAAGACATTTAAAAATACTTTTGCACAAACTTATTTTATGAAATCTGCTGTATCAGTTAACTAATGTTCATAGTAGTTTACATTTCCTTTTCAATGTCAGTTAACATTTGAGTTTAAAATGTTTACTACTTAATACGACAAAGTAGGTGGTCTCATAAGTTATTGTGACTGTTTATCCTGTGACTAGTACTGATTTTACATAACCACTTAACAACCACACACATTAATACATTAGATATTTTATTTAAAATTCTTAAAATTGTTGAATCAGAAGATCATTATTTTTAATGCCATCCTTAAAGATGAAATCAGATATGTGTCTCTGTATAGCAGCTCATTGATAAATATTTATTTTGTGGTTTTGTTTGTCTCTATATTTTTGTTATTTGATGAGCCCATTTAGAAGCATGAAAAGCATCTAAGTGATTATAACATAGTCATTTCTTAAAAAGGAACATTTAAAATAAGTAGAACAAATATTTCCATTGAAATGAAGGATTATATGCAAGTCTTTCATTCCTTATACATACATACATTTAAAATTTAAAGTTCTTGCCAGGCTTATAAGAAAAATTATTTAGTAATTGCTGAGAGTTTATTATGTGTTTCAAGCATTACACTGGATTCTACCAAGACTTCCTTTTTAATCATTACGGGGATTCATGAGGAAGACTCTTATATTACAGTCTCTATAGAACAGAAGTAATTAAGGCACAAAGAAATAAAATAACTTACTCAATGTCCACAGCTGTCAGTGAAAACAATGTGTTATGTACTCATGCCAGTTCAACACTTGATGTTATCTAAATGCCCAAGAAGCAATGGCTGTATCTGAATGTTTGGATGCACAGAATAAGTAAGATTTAACTTTGTAAGTCAAAAAAAAAAAAAAAAAACCCACAAAAAACAAAAACAAAAAAACAGAAACAAAAACAAACAAACAAAAAAAACCCAACACTTTGAGCTGTAGATATTTGTGTAAAATATGGTGACATCCTTATGAAAGTATGTTTAATTTGTAGGTGAACTCTAAAAGTTCAAAGCAGGGTAACTCAAAGTTATCATTATCCCAAACCATGCAACCATATAAGTTTTACTCTTGTGTTAGTTATAGTTTTTGTTTTCCCCAGTACTGTTCTCCTTACTCGATAAAATCCATTTAGATTAAGGACCATTAAAGAATTTTCTACGAATAAAAATTAATGTACATATCTCTACAAACAAAAAATGTTTTCTCTTTAGCAGTAAATAATGGCTGTAAAACTCTATTTTTAGTCAATTGGTACCTCCATTTCAATTAAGGTGGATGAGTTTCCAAAGCCTTTGGTGTTGTAGATTTTATAAAGTGTTCTGTATATGTAGCAATGTAATGAGATCTGCTTTAAATATTTTTCCATCCTATACCAAAACTAATTTCATCATCTTTTCAAATGGTGGACATGAAAATACTCAAACTGAGGCATATATTTATATTTGTGCTTCTGATACTGCTTGGTGCAATCTCTGTGCACACTGGGATGTCAATCAAATACTAAAGTTCTTGAACTTAATGCAAATTTTGCATTGCCCTGCAGAAGGAGATTTGTTCAGAAGCCTGTTTGCAAACTACCAACCTCAGGTTTCATAATTTCCTTTCCAAACCGATTCTTTCTATAATCCCAAAGAAAGAAATATAAAAAGAAATTGAATTTCTGGGCAAAGTGCTTCCAAAAGCCTCTGTCCAAAACACCAAGTGCTGAAATTAAAAAAAAAATCGTTGTGTAGCATACACTAATTTACATTCCCCACTTTTTTGCTTTGTTTTGTTTTTGTATTTATGGATAAATGGTAGAACAGCTAAATGACCCATATTCAAAACATGGAACTTTTTTTTCTTGTTCAAAGTAAAAATTACTCAATACTGCTGTATTTTATTCATTGTTCTTTGTGTGTGTTTAAAATAAAACAAGGGTAAATTGTTTAAAAAAAGCACTCAATACAAACTAATATTCTTTTGAAATAAGAAGAAAGGATCCTATTTTTAATGTTACAATGACGCTTGTGGTTACATTAAGGAAAGGCTGGAAGAAGCTGAGGAGGAGGGCCAGCAGTCTCATCTAACCCTTGAGATCTCTCTGGACACTTGAGCCAAAGTCAAACCAGACAGCATACAGAAGCTGGTCCAAGGCCCCTGACACATATACAGCAGAGGACTGCCTTGTCTGCTCTCACTGGGAGAATATGTACCTAAATCTCCAGAGACTTAGCTTCCAGAGAGTAAGGAGGCCTAGTAGGAGATGACATGGGCACATTCTCTTGGAGGCAGGAGAAGGAGGAATGGGATGAGAAACTGTGGAATGGTGGGCCAGAAAAGGCTAACAACTGAACTGTAAACATAAAATAAACAAAAAATATTTTAGAAAAAGTGGACAAGAATGATGGAGGAAGAGTCATATTTAAGAATTACTAGCTGTGTGATTAACTGACTTGAAGTTTTTATGTATGCTAAAGACTTGGTTTAGAAAAATAATAATCAGATGTAAGTGTTGTAAAAGCTTGTTTGGATAACTTTAGGCCTCAGTAAGTGATACAGAAAAGTCTCCATGAGAAGCAAAAACATTTTACAGCAGGGGGAAAAACTTCTCAATAGATTGGGAATAAGCAGATTCCAAGAATCAGCAGGGTCCATTCAAATAAAGTAAAAAGAAAACAATGAAGAAAAGAGAACCAACTTAAAATGGTTTTGGGTTTTTTTTTTTTTTTTTTTTTTTTTTTTTTTTTTTTTTTGGTTTTTTGAGACAGGGTTTCTCTGTGTAGTCCTGGCTGTCCTGGAACTCACTCACTCTGTAGACCAGGCTGGCCTCGAACTCAGAAATCCGCCTGCCTCTGCCTCCCAAGTGCTGGGATTAAAGGCGTGCGGCACCACCGCCCGGCTTCAAATGTTTAAAATACAGTGGGCCCTGTAAAATTAATGAGGTTTAAAAACAGATTTTCAAAGATAACCCAGTAAATGAATAGTCAAGTAAATAAATAAATAGTTTAAAAAGTAAAAGAAATGCCTTAAAAAGGTAACTTTTCTCCTTTAAAGCAAGAACTGATTTCAGCTGCAGATGACTTTAAAAAAAATCAGATTGCTTGATTTTTCTAATCATTTAAAGTAAATATAAATAAAACGCATAGTTTAATATTTCAAAGTATATTTGTTGTATTTTTGCTTCCTTAAAAAATCAGGGCAGCGAAGTGGGAGTAGATAGGCTTTTGGGAGAGTACCCTTATAAAGGTGTGGGGGGGTGGTGAGAGAGGATGGGATAGAGGTTTCTAGAGGGGAAACTGGGAAGGGGGAAAACATTTGGAGTGTAAGTAAATAAAATAACCAAGAAAAATGAAACAACTAAAAAAGCTGCAACGTTATCACTGTATTTAATTATTTTATTAATATTATTATTATAACAGTATATGCCTCGATATTAGGTGACCGTTTCTCCAGACATTTTATAATTGAGATCCTCAACTTGGGATCTAGAATATACTATAGTGAGCAGGTAATACATACGTGCAAGCACACATGATGTCCCAAACCTTTTCTTTGCAGATACTTTTACACATTTTTAGGTTGCTCCCGTTGAATTTTACCTCTTTTGTCACATTTTTAAAACATAAAACTCAAGTATTTAAATATAATCTTGGCCAAATATATGTTCAAGTATTCTATCTTTCAAACAAGTTTATTTGGAAACAGTCATACATTCCACATATAAATTCCTTATTAGAAGTAGGATGCATATGTTTCATTTACAATTCTAGTTTACTTTCAGTTCTTTTTAGGGTTTTAGTCTCTCTCCTCTCTCTCTCTCTCTCTCTCTCTCTCTCTCTCTCTCTCTCTCTCTCTCTCTCTCTCTGTGTGTGTGTGTCTGACTGTTTGTGTCTGTGTGCAGACATACATTTAAGTGAGGGGACTGAGTTGTTTAAGCCAGAGGACAATTTTTGGACCATTTTTAAATGCTTTAGGGCCTTTAATTTCTATTATCGGAAATTTCTTTATTTAAATTTCAAATGTTCTCCCCTTTTCCAGTTTCCCCTACAGAAACCCCCTCTTCTATCTCCCTTTCCCCATTTTAAGATGAAAATCAATAGGTTTATCTAAGGAGAAAAAAACTGAATTGATAGGCTGATTTTTGAGAATGACCCATGAAGCATGAGATTCAAAACTATGCATCTACAGGTCTATTCATGCCCCAGCTACTACTATGCAAAAATGGAAGTTCTCTCCTTTTGTCATTTGGATCTCTTTTACTTAACTTATATCCTCTGACTTAGAGTTATGTGCCTATATCAACTGAACTGTTTTATTGGTCTTTTATTTTTTAATGCTTTTTATTGAAGAACAAAACTGGCATGTTGATCAATCCAACTTATTCCCACTCCCAAAAGTTTTGCTTTTGATGTCATAGCAAAGTTTTTATAGATCTAAAGTCTCAAAGATGAAATAACATATGGTGCTTTAAGTGGTTTAGTTTTAAGTCATGTATCTAAGCGGGATCTGAATCCTGGTTTCTCCACAGAATGAAGTTCTTGGTTCCCTGTAGGATTTTGAAAAAACATGGATTTGCTTGATGTGTTGATGATAGTAGCTGGGAGATATGAAGTCAGTCTCAATCTTTAAGTAAACTTTAATCAGTCTACCAATTTATTGTTTGACTCATTACTTCCCTTTCTGCATAGCTGCTGGTGCATGAATAGAACTGTGAATATACTCTTTTGAATCTTAGGCCTCTTGTGGTCTCGTTCATCATCAGGATCATCTATTCAGTTTTCTCTCCTTGGCTAAGCATATTGATTTTCATCTTTAAAAAATTAGGATCTCTTACTTTTATCATGATTTCCTTTCTTTTTTATCTCTGTGATTATAACATAATCCTTTTAATAGATTTTTGAATGAAGCCAAGCTGTAAACTTGCATCCAACCTGCTGGGTTTATTAGACACTGAAAGATTTACTTTCTCCTTCTAATTATTTATCCATACATTTTGTATCATGTGCATATTGTGTGTGTGTGTGTGTGTGTGTGTGTGTGTGTGTGTGTAGGCATGTACATATATATTTTGATGCATATGCATGTTTGTGCAGTCATTTATAAGGAAGAAGTACCTTTGTCTATTGCTTCCTGTCTTACTGCCTTGACACAGGATCTCATTCTGAACCTAATTTTTATCCAGATTTTAAAACAATGTCTGCTACTGAGCCTGGCAGTCATCAAATTACCTAGGTTGTCTGGCCAGAAACCCCAGGGACTTTCTATTTCCATCCCATTGATCCCCTTCTCCCACCAGCCCTGAAATTATAACCATAAGCCACTCTTCCTAGAATTTTACATTGGTGGTGAAAATATAAGCCGGATGCTCACACTTGCCTAACAATTCTCTCATTTCTTACTTATAATTCACCTGGTCTTAGCTCTTTGTGCAACAAATATATTTAAGACAATGACAAGGTCACAAAGAAAGATGGTAAGATTTGATGATGTTACATGACATCGTGCTGTCTTGGTCAAGGCCTATGACTGCAAATGCTTATGTAAGACTTGCAGAAGAGTCTTCACATTAGAATGAGTTATATCATTGGAATGTTACCTCCACAAGGCAAAAGCTATACAAATTACTCTGTACTAATACTGACTTTAAAGCCCATGCCCCTCATTCTACCTTTTGGTTTACATTTTTAAATTTAATACCAATGTGTTGGTAAAGGCTCCATATATATGTCTGTGTTATTTTGTGTGCCTGGGCATGCACATGTCAAGACCAAGACTTTAGCTCCCTTGTACTGCTTCCTGCCTTGACACAAGATCTCATATTGAGCCAGTTCACCATTTGAGTTTGGTTGGAAGGCTAAAGGGATCATTAAAGATCTTCTTATTTGTAACTTCTCAGAGCTGGGGCTGTAAGCGCATGCAACTTTTCCATGCTTTTTCTGGTGGGATCCTAGGCGTCAGAACTCAACAAGTGTTTGTACTATGGAGCTCTCCCCACAGACCTCTTTTGATAGATTTCTATACTAGGACTTTTTCAATCACTTTATCCGTACATGCTTTCTATTTTATTTTCTGTTATACTAAGCCCGTGAAGTGAGGTTAGTTGTAAATCAGTAGTAAGAGTCAGTAGTAGTATTTATGGGCAGTAGTTAATGGTAGTAGTCAGTGGTAGAATTTAGGGCTAGTAGTCAGTAGTCCTAGTCAATAGTGGTAATCAATGGTAGTCAGTGGTGGAAGTCAGTGATAGTATTTAGGGTTGTTGTTAGTGATAGTTGTTTAGCGGCAGTAGTCAGTGCTAGTAGTGGTAGTAGTTAGGCAGTACAAGGCTTGAACCAGGCATGAATGACAGTCTGGTAGGACTCTATTGCCAACTCTGGTGCATCACAGATCCTTGACTTTAGATTTCATGCTTTTTGAGAAGAGGTGAAAACAATATTTCTTGCATTATATTAAACGGCCCTTGTAATACTTCTTCTGGCAGTCAACTATTTATGTTACATTTTAGTTGAGTTTGAAAACAAGGAAAAAAAATCAGCTTAAAAAACAATAAATGTTCTGTGTTTATTATCCTTCCACTGGATTAGGCTAGTTGGAGAGTTACAGTATTAAGAAGGTGAAAAGCTTGTCTAGAATACAAATATTCTTTCAAGCTTTCCTCTAAATAGGAAAATGTGTTTATTTTTTTATCTTATGATTCAGACTAAAGAGGAGAAACCTCCTAAATATCATAAAGGCAGTTACTATTTTTTGACTTCAATAAAATTTGAATTCAGTTACTTATAGCTGCTTTTGTGAAAGTTGTCAGCAGTGATATTTTATGACAAGGAAAACCTAAAACAAACTGTGTGTACCCTGTTATATTGTGGGTGTGCTGCAAAGAAGAGGTGCTTAGAAGCAACAAAGCAAGTGTGGAGGGGAGTGAGAACAAATAAAACCAAGAATAAGTAAGGCTGCTTCCATGTGCCATGGATGCTTTGAAAGAAATAACAGGGCCTAAGATAGATTTTTGTGGCATGGGATACTGAGTTACAGCAGGTGCAAGTCTGTAGTGATAACGTGGCATTTAAGTTGATCCTTAATGAAGAGAAGGCACCACCTATGTGAACTGCTACGAGAATATAATTATGTTAAACAAGAGGTATTTTGCCAAGGTCGTTTTACTTAAAATAAACTTAAAGGTTATAAGACACTAAAGTTGTAAAGCAATGGCTCTCAAATTTCTTAATGCTGCAACCCTTTAACACAGTTCCTCATGTTGTGGTGAGCCCTGACCATAAAATTATTTTGTTGCAACTTCCTAACTGTAATTTTGCTACTGTTATGAATTATAATGTAAATACTTAGGAGTCCCAGGGTTGCCAAAAGGGTTGCAACACACAGGTAGAGAACTGTTGTTCTAACTTGAGGTTTGGACAGTGACAGAAGAAGTTGAGAAAAACTGGGGCATCAACAGAAGCTGGACAATCCAAGGACTCCTAGTTAGTGCGTGAACTCTATTTAATGGTGCACTACTTAAGCACATCAAATGGATGAATGGCTTTATTAATTGAGCATTGGTAAGAATCCCTCTGATTTTTGTGTAGTGATTTGGTTGCATGGATTAAGAAAGCAAATGGAAAGACCAATCTTGAGGGTGATGCTGAGAATCAGGAAGAGGTGATGGGTGTGTTGACCAAGAGTTTCATAGCAAACAGGGGTGGCATTGTTATAATGTAGTAATTAAATGCTTAAGACTTGCTGTTAGGTTTTATTTTGGAACAAGAGCGAACTAGTAAGTCTTTGTTTCAGGTTTTGGAATTACATACAGGTTAGTATGTTCTATGCACTATGAGAAAGATTTTAAGGGGGAAATTGGTGAAATTCAAGTTAGGTACTAGTGGTGATATCTTGAGAAGACTAATGACAAACTTTTAAGAAAAGTTTGGGCTGAACTACACACTTCTGTTTTCGTCCACAGATCATGTGGAGAAGATAAAGAGTAGATGAAGTGACTTAGAAAGAGAAGTAAGATGATTGGAGGCAGGTCCTGAAACTTAGTACTTGAATTGGAGAGATTATGTATAGGGAAAGTAAGCAAAGGTCATGGATAATAATAGATGATGATGGAGAGAAAACAGCAGAGAAATATGGTCTCAAGGAGACACACACATACACATGGCTTTAATAGAAAAACATCACAAAGACCTATGGGATAGTGCCAGTAGACTGTTGGGGAGCAAATCCCAGATGTGATGCTTGGATGTAGGCTGACAAGGAAGAGCACTAGAGTCCTTTCAAAACATTAAGCTCTGAGACTAACTAGATGGACTTAAAGGGCCCCTTCATTTTCTTGATATTTTCTTTTATGCTTGCATTTATTTTTTATACTTATTTAGTTTTAATTTGTGAGAACAACATGTCTGTGTTAACTCTCAAGAACAAAAAGAGTTACGTATTGCTTAAGCAGGGACAGAACTGATACACACATCTGTGGAGTTAATGGCTTTGGGGAGAATGAAAAGCATTTGATTAGTTTTCTTCAAAGAAGGAAGAAAGATTGGGAAATGGGATTCTTGATGAAAGTCAGCCAAGGTGATCAGATATGTTCTATGGAATGCTGGAATAAAAATGAGAGATTTGATCAAATCCCGTGGTGGTCACATATCAAAGGAAATAAGGTTTTTCTCTAAACTGACTTAGTAGGGGGAAAACTGCATTAGACAAATTTACGTGACCGCATCAAAATAGCGGGGGTAATTTATTTCAAAAGGAAAAGGTTTATTTTGGGCTAACAGTTATGATGATTACAATCTATAAACAGGTGCTTATGGGTCAGTGCTAAGACAGCATGTCAGGACAAGAGTGTTTAGTGAAAGGAAGCAAAGTCATTATGAGCCTGGAGGAAAACAGAGCAAGGTGTGGTCAAGGTCACAAGGCCTCCCTCAGCTTCAGGTCCTCAGTTACCTGGAGATCCTCCCACTGAACCCCACTACTTAAATGTTCTAATACCTCTTTTGGTTGTCTTCCTGAGGCCCAATACCTTCACAGGGTCAGGCAGGGGGCGTTCAACATCCGAACTATGACATTTAGTTTTCTCAAGGAAATGTTGAGAAGACTTCGTGATGAGGCCAATTTGATGGAGCTCACTGGCCTGTTAAATATTCACAGTCACAACGGTCATTGTCAGCATGGGGTAGTTACAGGAGAGGTTATTAAACCACTTTATAAATACATGTTGAAAAAAATTCAAACAGTTTCACAGCAAATAACACTAGATGAAAGGAGTGACATATTAATTTTGTAGTCATGGCACTTAACACACATGCTCCAATTTCTCTTCTATATGAGCTGTTAGAAAACGAGGGAGCTTCAGAAACATGAGTTCCTTTCACCCAAGTATCCAATAAATATAAATTTTATTACTAAATATGAATATGTATAGCAAGTATCATTGACTTGCTTTTCTCCTGGACAGATAAGTTGTTTTCTTCCTCCGTCCTCCTCTCCCTCTTCCTTCTTTTCCCCGTCCTCCTCCCTCCTCCTCCCCTCCTCCCCTGCACTTTCAAGTCAAAATATCTTAAATAGTCTGATGCATAAGAGGACGCAAAAAAGACTACATTCAGTTCAGTTGTCTTAAAATTAATTCCACTCTTTTGTAAATACACTTGCCATATAGAACTGCACCTGGTAGATATTAGCTAATACACGGTATGGAATTTTACCAGCTAAATCAAAAGATCTGAGGTCTGTAATGCTTTGGTTGTATCTTAGGGTCAGGAAACTAATAGCAGACAGGAATAAAGAGAGTGAAACCTTTGAAATTTGTCAGTTCAGCCAAATGGATAGTTTCCTCCAGTGAAGCTTTAAACACAAGTTCAACTTATATGCTTGGCACAGAGCGTTGGAGAATGTAAATATTTATTTCTAAATTTGATCTCTGCGGGACACATTTGAAGCTGGAAATAAAATATGGCCTAGGATTATTCTTAATCTAAAATCTAGGTTTTCAATTATGAGTACTGGTTGCAAATTTCATTAGCACAACAGTTTTCTTCTTGTATTTAATGAAGACTTTGATACAGCTACTTACTTTACCCTACAGAAATATCTGTGGGAAAAGTCACATGGGTTTTTAACACCATGTTCATTTACCTAGATCCTAGTTTGTAAGGATGAAGAAGGTTAAAGCAAATAATTATTACCGCGGGGAATCTGTTTTTAAATTTTCATCTTCTCTAAGTGAAAAACGCCTTGCTCCCACACGTTCCTATACAAAGAATAGTGTTTACAAAGACACACCTGCTGACAGTATTGTGAAATCAAACTGCACAATGCATAAAGTGAAGAAAGGTGTTATGGGAAGACATTGTCCCCACGCAGCCTTGACAGTGAGTAATGGAGTAATTGGCTTGTGGCACTCCTGAAGTGAGCAGTTAAGGATGTAGGGCATCCTGGCATGATAAGGAAGTGTGTATGCTTCCCCAAAGTAAGTGCTTTTCCCAGAGCTCACTAAGTGGACTGACCACAGGGAAACTCTCTAAGTCAGTAATGATAAATTAGATATAAAGTAGTTATTTTTCCAGATTCCTTTAAAAGTGTATAGCTTCAGCATATTCTAACCAGCCACTGATGCACAACCTTTTCCCTCTGCCCTCCCCGCCCGCTGTCTAGAAGCAAAGTATAACTGTGGACCAAATTAGTATTTACATATAAGACGATGAATTAGTGGATTTTATTTGTCCACTCATTTATTCATTCTTGTGTGTGTGTGTCTGTGTGTGTCTATGTATCTGTGTGTGTGTCTGTTTGTGTGTCTCTCTGTGTATGTCTGTGTGTCTCTCTGTGTGTCTGTCTGTGTGTGTGTGCGTGTCTGTTTGTGCGTCTCTCTGTGTATGTCTGTGTGTCTCTCTGTGTATATCTGTGTGTCTGTCTGTGTATGTGTGTGTGTGTGTCTGTGTATGTCTCTGTGTGTCTGTGTGTGTTTGTGTGTATGTGTGTGTGTCTCTGCGTGTGTCTGTGTATGTCTCTGTGTGTCTGTGTATGTCTCTGTGTGTATGTATGTGTGTCTGTGTGTGTATGTGTGTGTGTTTGTGTGTGTGTTTGTGTATGTGTGTGTGTCTGTGTATGTCTCTGTGTGTCTGTGTATGTCTCTGTGTGTATGTATGTGTGTCTGTGTGTGTATGTGTGTGTGTTTGTGTGTGTGTATGTGTGTGTGTTTGTGTATGTGTGTATGTGTGTCTTTGTGTGTTTATGTGTGTGTTTGTGTATGTTTGTGTATTTATGTGTGTCTGTGTATGTGTGTGTGTGTTTGTGTGTGTATGTATGTGTGTGTGTTTGTGTATGTGTTCCATGTGTGTAGGTACCAGCTGGGTTAGAAGAGAGTATTGGAAGCCTTTGAGCAGTTGTTTTCTGCCCTGTGACAGAAGCTTCGAACTGAACATGGGTCCTCTGGGAGAGCAGAAATAAGCACCACACTATCTCTCCAGCTCCAGTAAATAGATTTTTTAAGACAATTAAAATTTGACAGTTTGCTTCTCTGAAATAAGTTCTTAAGTAGGTTTTAATCATAGAAAGTAATTTAACAACTCATGAGTTGGTGAAAGTGCAAACTTGAAGTTTTATGTTTTTAGATGCAACACTTCTGGTTAAATAATTCAGCTTTGTTTTTCCTCAACATTGTTTCATAGCAACAAATTCCTCTCCCTGACACTTTAGTAACTAATCTGGAATCCTTTAAACACAGGCACATAAACTACAGAGAATTTGTCTGGAATTAATTGCTGTGTATAAAACAGGTGTGTCTTAAGATTGTAAGTTCCTTGAAAGAAGAAATTCCGGAATCTACTTAAGATTCTTAGCTCTCAAACTAAACATATATAATTTTTAGCTTATAACCTATTTTGAAGGGGACTCTTTGTTCTGGAATAACATGACTAGAACATTCCTTGGCACACTGTAATCATTCAATAGAAAATGGTAACTTCATAACCTTTTTGCTGTTTTTTAAAATGCATTATTAGACGTAGTGGCTGCTGAGTTTGCATGTCTCAGTCCTCTGCTCTTTATAAAGATGTGTTAAGTACTGGAAATGGAAGAGCCTTTTCTCTCTCTCTCTCTCTCTCTCTCTCTCTCTCTCTCTCTCTCTCTCTCCATATATATATATATATATGTGTGTGTGTGTGTGTGTGTGTGTGTGTGTGTATGTATATAAATAGAAATATAATTTTGTTGTTATATTTTCTGTATTCTATATATTATATTGAAATACAATTTTTATTGTTACCTGCACCTTAAAAATGTATTAGGACTTCTCAAATGTCAGCTCAAGAGAGAAGGTAATATATATATATATATATATATATATATATCATACTTATATGTACTTATATATTATATACACATACGTACACACACTCACATATATATTTAAGTAAATGACCATAGTTCTACATCAGGCTCTTAAGGAATGTATAGGATACTTTAGAAGAGAAAATAGAAAGTGAGAAGACAAGTGACACCTTTAAGTCCACAAAAATCATGAAATAGTAGCTAGCCATAGCAGGGTTGGACAGAAACAAGTGGGTAGCTTCTAGTACCTCTTTTCATTCTGAAGATTTCCTATGTTATTTTTGCCTGCCTTTCTTTTTGTTTGGCAATGTTTCTAATGAATCATCATTCCATGTAAGCCCTGGTATATGTTATGGTAGTTTTTAGAAACAGGCATGCATATGCCTTGAATCCTCTGCATTGTATGATGCTTAAGAATGTCTCTGTGGTTTTCAGCAGATTCTTTGCTGAAATGGGACAAGGGGTAGGATTATGGAAGCTGTTAAGATTCAGCAACATCCCCACACCTCACTGATATGTGGGTATCAAGTGACCATTTTTAAAACAACTAAGAATTCAGAACTTCAGTTCTGGCTCTTTGGGAATTATGAGCTGTCCCTTAATGCTCTTCAGCAGTGGGCGTAGGTTCTTCTGCTCTGTTTCCTCACAGATAATCATCTCTTTTTCCTTTCCCCACCTGTCATCCTCGTAGGATTAAATGTGTCCTGATTACCAACAAAGAAGTCTATTTGTGGGATAATGATGTGGCTTAGAACTTCTTCAAAGAATTTCATCATTTTGAGCACATTGTACCTTCTGTGGGAAGGCTGAAATGCTTTACCACGGGGAACAAACGATGTTCCCAGCTCCTCTACAAACAGGTCTCAAGTGAAGCAAGTCAAAAAAGACAAACAAACAAACAAATAAATGGATGTATGTTCGTGGATGGAAGCATCTGAGAATTAAAATCAATCTATATATATGAGATATATTGGCATGAGTTCATTTCAACTTAACCATAAAAGGAAATTCAGGAAACATCATTAATCTGAAAAGAAACTTTAAGGAAACCAGGAATCCATAGCCAAGCATCTGGCTACTTACATACCTTATTTCACAGGATCACAATAAAGTTTTACAGCAGTACTGATATTTCACTTGAAATAAACTCGAAAGATCCTGCACACAGTAAACATAGTGACTAAGATTCAAACACAAGTTTATCTATCTGTGCTGATGCATGTTCTTAGGATTGTGTTATGGCGTGCAAGCATACTCCCTTAAAACATGATCTGCTGGGAAGCCCAGAGTCCAGCAAGATAAACTTGAGAGTGAAGAAAGCTTTGAAATTTACTTTGCTGTACAGGAGAGAATCCTCTTAACACATACCTAATGTTTACTGTTGCCACCAAGTCTCTCGGTTGTAATTGTCTTTAGCATATAACATTTCATTTGACATGGCAGTGCATACAATAATGCACTTTAAATTGTCTTGTATTTTATTTGTTTTTGTATTTGCTTTTTAAAAGTGTAACTGAAGTTTGTAATAGAAGGGAAAAAGCAGTAAAATTTCATTTGTTTTGGATATTAGTGCTATTGTTAAATTAGGGAAATTATATGTACAGTCCAGATAGGATGCTTAATATCAAGCTTCATTATAAAGTTGTTGTAAGGGATGTTGATATGTCTGCCATAGGATACTTACTTAACTTCCATGTGCAAGGCTGTGGGTTCAGACTCTAGCACAATAATTTACTAATCATTAAGCAATTGAAGATTTATACTAGCCTAAGGGTATATATTACATACATAGATGAAAAGAGGGTCTGTTTAGTCCTATTCCAAAGTGATGGGCCTTTGAATAAAATGGTGTAGGTTTAATTAGATATAAAAGAATAGGATCCTGACACCTAAGTCACAATATAGTGAAAACAGTTCCAGGTTCATGCTTGTCCCAAAGTGTAAAAATTTTTAGAAAATAATGTAAAATGGCATTTTCATGACCTTGAGTTAAATGTTTCTTTAAAAAAACTATGCCAGTAACAATACTCTTTAAAAACAAAACTCCTCAGATATTATATATATATATAATATATGTATAACATATATATATACATATGTATAACATATATATGTTCATCAGACATCACTATTGAATGAGTGAAAATATAGTTATATAATACTTGTCTATGATTTATATATCCAAATGATTTATTTTGATTTGTATAAATCAAATTTATATATGATTTATACACAATGTAAAGAGCACATGTCCAGAATACATTTATATTCTCACAAGTAACAGCACCAAAGATGTTAACACAAATGAATAAAATGCTTTTATTTTGTAGTTTCCTCTACAAATAGGCAAATACATTAAACTACAATGTGTTATTACATACATATTAGGGTTGAAAATGTAAAAACAACTAATATTTGATAGCAAAGACACAGAGCAAGGGAATTCATATGCACCCCTCAGAAGTGTAAATTGATACATTCATTTTGGCATTATCTGGGCAGTAAATTATCTGTTTAATTTATGAGCTACCAGTTCCTTTTCTTACTATGTTCTCTCTAAATGTGTACTCCATATGCATAGACTTGAGAAATTGCATGAGTTTACAGAATGGGAAAGCAGCACCTTTTATATATGGTTCAATTTTACAAATCAAAATAGAGAAAAGAAACCCAATAGTATGTATATACACTACAGCATACTGCCACTGTGAATTCAAGGCAAGGTAAAACTGAATTAAAAACTCAGAATGATGTTAGTTACATTTAGTGAACCATTGTAATTAAATAGAATAAAGAACCGTCCTATGAGTAGTACAGGTTTCCTGTTGCTATCTGTGTGACGTTAGGGAAACTCAGCTTGTAAAATCCCTTCAAACTTTGTGATCAGGACCTCTCCACTTTCTAACTGAGTATTATATATTAAATAAAAACCTAAAAAGTGCACAAGTAGTATTACAGTCAGTACTAGTTTTCATGTTAGCATCATCTATTGTGAGTGTTGTTCTTTATCATATCAAAGAAACTACAAAAAGTAAATGTTTTAAAACATATTACATGTTTTAATTACAAGAGGAATTTTTAAGTATCCTATATGTGTAGTGTGTGTCTGTGTATGCCTTTGCATGTGTATGTTGATGTGTTGCACATGCAACGTGTTTGTGATCATGAGTGTGGAGACAAGAATTGACCCTGATGCTCTCTGCCTGTCTCTCACTTGAACCTCCTCTGTCTCTGAAGCCCTGGGGATGGGGGTGGGGTTACAGGCAGCCACCATACCTGCCCCGCATTATATGAGTCCTGCAGATGCAAACTCAAGTTCTCATGTTCTTGCTTTATCAATGCTTTACCCCCAAAAGCCAACTTCCAGGGAGTTGAGTGTACATTTTTCAAAGACATAAAGCTTGCTTTTGAATTTATAACCAATAACAGGGAAATAATTCATAAACATTTGAGATTTACTTTGGAATACTGTATGTAAAAAAATACATTTTGCTGTTAGGAGCCAAGGGAGCACTGTGAAGAAATACTTACATACAAACAGAGAGCGTGTTCCTGACACAGAGTAATGCAGTCATTAATCCGAGCAGGTAGCGGTATTGAAACCCACTCTCTGATTCATTCTAAAGTTTTTAAAGGATTTTACAGAGTGAAATCATAAAAATTTCCACCTTCTCGGACATTCTTACGAGAGTAATACATGCCGTGCATATTATGCCATCTGATTAAGTTAAAATAGCCCACCTAGTGAAGCCCTCTACTGCCCCCTGCAGGGTTTCCCAACGGCAACAGTTAAAACATTACCCTAGACAGTCCTGTAAATTACCGTTACTGTTTCCTACAGCCACTTGGAACATCCTCATCCTCATCCTCATCCTCATCCTCATCCTCATCCTCATCCTCATCCTCATCCTCATCCTCATCCTCATCCTCATCCTCATCCTCATCCTCATCCTCATCCTCATCCGTCTGACAAACAAAGGTATCTTTAAAGCAGAGTCCCATAGATGAGAGCCCACATTGTTCATGACTCTCTTGCCTTATGTTATGGCTTTTCGTAACTGAGGAGAAACACAGAGTGCAGATGAGTGGCTACTTCTCGTCATGTGACTGCTAACATTGCCATTGAGGTGATTGTTTTATTGTTTTGTTTTATTTTTTCGTTGTCATTCTGTTTTCCCATGAGCATCAGGTTGTTAACTTATCTTTGACTTTCGTTTCACTTTACAATGTTTCCCTCAATGGCTCTTACATCATTCTTTGCTAATACAAAGTTGCAAAAAGCTATACAAGGGCAACTGCTAATATCTCCTGGTTGATCTACCCAAAGTGACATAGGAAATCATATTCAGTTTTAGGAGGTATGAAACTTCCTTTCAACTTATGTATTGTAAGACACTTTTTAAAACTGCACTGAATTTCTGGAAAACAAAAACCACAAATATTTAAGCAAATGACCTAAGTACTCAGAAACATTAGTGAACAAAGAGAGTCGAGAGTATGTTAAGAACAAACTTGACTTTCATGTAAATAGCTCTTCCCTTTGAAAGATTTTATCCTCTTTATAAAGATTTTAGCCTCTTTATATCATCAAAAGTAGCGAATGCACTGCATGTTCCACTATATTAGGTGGTCACATGTAATATTAATTTTTAGGTCTCCTGTATACTTCACCACTGTTGCTTGCAATCCTAACTGAACACCCTCCTACTTCTCACCCAACAGTGCTCCATTCCTGGCTTACTAATTGCTCAGAACATGTAGGAATCCTATCAGAGGACATTCTGCACCACACACCCAGTGATCACAACCTTGTAGAAGTTCCTGTGAAATACAGATCATCAAAGGACAGTTCCCTTGCTGCCTGCGACAGCTGCATTATGCTTTTTCATCAAGTTTTTCAGTGAGTCATCACGAAACCTACACGAATAAGACTGTATTGGTACTTCACAAAGTAACATGATGGCTCAAAGAGTTGAATTTTAATATTATCCAGTATAATGTGGATCTTCATTCCAAGCTAGAGATCACCTGGGTCTTTCTCTGCCAAAGGCTATCATTGATACAAATGTAATACAAAACTGACTGCCTAGTAGGCAAAGAAAGTGAGCTGCCCCACCTGGAATCCACTTTTATTCTACTTGATTGTGATGATTTCTGCTCCTTTCAGTGATTCTTATAATTTAAATACTACATCAAAGGTTCCTTCTATGAAATTATAAAAAGCTAATCTAATAGCCTGCCAGGTGCTTATAGATGATTACGGCGAAACTTTTTTTCTGATTATTAAAAGTTATGTATATATACTACTTAAAACATAAAATTCAAAGTTTATAAAAGCATAATTAAATCTAAAAATAGTAGGACATAACTAGTTTTGCTTTATCTCTTTTACTCAAGACAGTAAACATTTACTCAATCTATCCATATGTAAATTTTGTTCTAAAAATAAATATCTGGTCCTTGTATGGGTTAATGGACAAACTGTGTACCTTTTTCATGCTTACGGCATACAACTGTCATCATTTTTTATTGCGGTTATATTACTTACTGAGATGACTTGTTTTTTTGCAACTCGTTTGACTAGTTCTGTATTTTCAATATAACATTAGTTTATATTCATATATGAAGATACTTACATAAGTTTGCAAAGATACCTGATGGAACATCATTACTTATCTAAAGTGTAATTCCAAAGTGAATTTCCTGTCTACATGTGTAAAGTCCCAGCAGCTTGTAATACAATGTACTCCTCTGGGCTCAAAGAATTAGTTTTCTTGCTTCTTGGTATCGTGTGTGTGTGTGTGTGTGTGTGTGTGTGTGTGTGTGTGTGTGTGAATAAGTTTATAAGTCAACATAGTTGTCAATATGATAAAGAGCTGGGACTTAAATAAATTAAAAATGATTTTAAAAATTATATCTCACAATTTTTGTCTTACAAATGAATACAATTTAACTGTGCTGCTCCAGAGACATTTAAATATTAATATAAATTTAATTTTACCATGACAATTTAAGCAAGCCAAGATTTGTTAATAATACTTTTATTACCAGGTACAGTGTCTGCTACATTAAACCAGAAAGGTTTTGACTTTTTTTTTCCTAAACTTTTAGTCTGGGGAAGTATTGATCCTGCAATTTTCTTTGACAGGCTTTTGAGGGCAAAGACCTGGAGGAGCAGTTGCGGTCTGTGTCCAGTGTAGATGAGCTCATGTCGGTCCTGTACCCAGACTACTGGAAAATGTACAAGTGCCAGCTGAGGAAAGGCGGCTGGCAGCAGCCCACCCTCAACACAAGGACAGGGGACACTGTAAAATTTGCTGCTGCACATTATAACACGGAGCTCCTGAAAAGTAAGTACTGGTTACTAAGTGCATACAGTTCCTCATACACTCACCAGTGACGATGCTAGTGTGGACAAACAAGGCTCACACACTCAACAGTGGCGATACTGGGGTGGGCCCCTGTTTCCCGCTTGGTAAACGTGAAGTCCAAAACAGTTGAGAGAATAGAAATTAACAGAATTATTTTGAATAAAATACTTGGGAAATTCTTTTTTAGTTAGTTAGATGATTTCTTGAAATTCACAGCTAGAAGATACATCCATATCAACACACACTTGGTAAATTGAGACAATAGTCCATTGCAAACCATTGAACATACTTAAATAAATTTTCTACACTGTGTTAATTTATTTTAGTTTCTTAGCTTAACGTAATTAAGTAGTTCTCGACCTTCCTAATGCTGTAACCCTTCGGTACAGTTCCTCATGTGGTGGTGAGCCCACCCATAAAATTAGGTTTTTTTTGCTACTTCATAATTGTAATTTTGTTACTGTTATGAATCATAATGTAAATATCTATGCTTTCCAGTCGTCTTAGGTGAACCCTGTGAAAGCGTTGTTCTATCCCTAAAAGGGTCATGATCCAACCACAGGTCAAAAGTTACTGGCTTAAAGGTTTATATTTCAAGAAAATGAGTATTTTAAAATAATGCATACATTTTCCTTTTGGCTGGAATTCAAATATAAATTCATTTACATGCTAGAACATTTACATATTATGCATATGATGCCTAATACTTTAGGCACTATCTTCATAGACAGACAAGTAGATGTGTATGTGGCGCATGCATGCACACACACACACACACACACACACACACACACACACACACACTTAAAAATGCTGAAAGAAAATTTACTAACCCAAATCACTTTTCAAAAGCTACTCGCTGCCTTATTACATCAGAGATAACTGGCTCAGAGTTGTCTTTTTCAAAGCAGATGAATATTTACCATAGAATTTCAAAAAATGCATGATGTGAAAAATGGCATAATATGGGTTGGTGGACCATTTAAGACAAGGTTCTTATCATTTTGAAATATTATGGTGTTTTAAAATTTGATGTTGGGGCCAGGAAGCTGCCCCATAGTTATGGGTGCTTATAAACCCAGCATGCATAAAACCAAAAAGGAAAGTCCTGTGAGCTAGCTGATCAACTAGCTTAGTCTACTGAGAGTTTCTGCTTCACTGAAAAATCCTATCTCAAGGCAATAAAGGTAGGGAGTGATAGAGGACCCAAAGTATTCCTCTAACCTCTATACGAACCACAGTGCCCCCCACAGACACACATACACATAATTTCATATTGGAAAGTATATTTAAAGCAAAACCAAACAAGTTAACTGGATTCATGGAGGAATTACCTGTAATTTGTAGTCCTTAAAAATGTTGTGTTAGAGGAAATATGGGAGAAATAAACTGTAACACTTAGAAATTGCAGCATTTTTTATATAGTGCAAAGTGAAGAATCACAGGTAAGCCTACATATAACCTATTGGATGCAGATGTCCAGGAGAAAACATGAAAGAGATGGGTGATTTGATTTAGGCTACCAATCCAAATAGGCAGAAAATGGCCTTGCCTTGTACCTAGTTACTATCATGACATTATTTAAAATTACTGGGTGGCTTGCTTGAAAAGGAGTTTTGAATTGACACCAAAACCATAGTTTTCTTTTAATTTCCATGTCAGTTTAGAAAGAAGAGCAAAACATGCTGTTTACATTCACTTCAAGACCACAAAAATTGTACAGGCCAAGCAAAGAACGTGGATCTGATTGTGCATATTTTGTAATATATATATGAAATCCCCCTTTTTAAGTAAGCAGAACCAAATATTTGGGTGAGGTGAGGATAGAGTTGTGCTTTTTTAAACCCTTAATTTAATTCTAATTTTGGGATTACCTCCCTGTAGAAATAATTCTAAAAGGATGACTCATCAGCTATTCTGAATATATTACATTCTCATTCACAGGGAAGTTGGGGATCCTAAGCCATTGTTTCTCTAATCGTTTTACACAAACTCTTAGGGTATGAAGTCAAATATGGGTAAATGACAAATGCTGTAGGCTCTGCATCTCCCTTGGTAGCTTCTGTGTAACTTAATTGACTTCCCTGTGACTCGACAGGTATTGATAATGAGTGGAGAAAGACTCAATGCATGCCACGTGAGGTGTGTATAGATGTGGGGAAGGAGTTTGGAGCAGCCACAAACACCTTCTTTAAACCTCCATGTGTGTCCGTCTACAGATGTGGGGGTTGCTGCAACAGCGAGGGGCTGCAATGCATGAACACCAGCACAGGTTACCTCAGCAAGACGGTAGGTATTCCGTGTCTCAGTCCTGCCTTAGAGCCCTTTGAGTGATCAGGGGAGGAGGGACTTGTAGGATTGGTCCCACTGAAGTGACTTGCTTCAAGCCAAAGGTTCTCATATTTTCACTGGGGAATGAAATAAATGTTTCAATGATGTTGCGGTTTTTGATGCTACAGTTTCACAAAGAAAGAAATTAATTCATTATAAATTCTGTTCATGTAATAGGGTCAAAGTGTAGTGAAAAAAACAATAAATATGCATGGCCTAGTTTAATTACACACACACACACACAGAGAGAGAGAGAGAGAGAGAGAGAGAGAGAGAGAGAGAGAGAGAGAGAGAGATAATACATATTATATATCATTGATAGCATATACAACATATAAAATAAGTATGTCTACACATACTATGTACATACTCATAGCTTCATTTGTGGTGAACTGCAAGAATATTCATCAACAGGAACTAGGAAAATGACTCAATTGTTAAAGTTTTTAATTTTCAAACACAAAGTTCTGAGTTCAGTCTCTGGTGCCAATGTACTGCACAATGATCTGGGTTCATAATTCCTGGCTAAGGAGTCAGAGATGGGCTCAGTAGCCAGCAAGTTCAACCCAGTAATTAAGCTTCAGTGAGAGTGACAAAGTAGATGGCTCCTAAGATATAATACCTGAGGTTGACCTATGGCTTTCATAAGTGCATGCACTTAAATTCCCATACACATTAAAACACACACACACACCACAGAATAACCCATTTTCATTTAGCAATTAAACCTTTTAAATGTTTAAACCCTCTGGTTGTAGAACTGTAGCAAAAATATTTACTTCAAGTATAAAGTTAATCATGTTCTGTGCTGTAAAGAAAAAAGAAAAATAATTAAACTCTGATTTGATTTGCACAAGGTAAATGTCTTTCAAAGTGAGAGTTTAACTGTTTTAGCTGATCCACAATATCAGCTGATCAATAATATCAGCTGAACATTGTCTTAATTTACTATGTCAATCACTGTGGAAATTAAGATAATTCCCTCAATTAATACCGGCCTATCCAGCTAAAAATTATTAAGCCTAACTAAAAGGTATGTGTGTAGGCATTAGAGCAGAGGGGAGTAGGTAATCCCTAAGAATTGAAGGTACCCAAGAAAGCTGGACATACACAAAAGGACAGAAGATAGTGTATCAGAAGATATGGAAGGGTAAGTTACAGGGAAGTCATCAGGTTGATGACTGCTATAGTCTTCTTCTAAAAGCAGTGAGGCCTCAGTGAGCATCCTTTAAGTAGGAGAATGGCAGGATTAGACATGTGTTATTTACAATAACTTACTGATGTAATCCTGAGAACAGGGAAGCCAAAGGAGGAGGGGAAGTTGAAGTGTGGAAAGCAGAAAGCATAGCATCACACTAACTGGGAAGCGAAGCAAATGTCTCTTAATCTTCTATGCCAGTGGAGACACTGGGGCCTAAAGAAACTTAAGGGGACAGCTAACATTTGTCTGAAGATCTCTCTTTTCCAGCTGCACACTCATGACTTCAAATCAACAGTTTGTTTTTCATAGTGGTCCATTCTATCTCTCTCCTGATTTCCATAATCCCTACTTAAAATTGTGACTTGGCTTTCTCCTTAGGAAGGCAGTCAGCATGCCTACTATTGCCTGAGTAGCAACTAAGTGAAATTTCATCCTCTTCTGTTTTTTCTGTCTCATATTAAATTACCCTGTCATCAGTTTGGCTAAGCCAAGTATTCTTTTAAGTAAAAGTTCAATCAATGATTCCAATAACTTAACTTTGAAATATCTCTGGAACCCAAATCATGCCTTCACTCTGAGGTAGCCCCATTCATCTCTCACCAGGAATCTAATAGGGGCTGTCTCATGTTCATACTGAGCACCTTCCAACATATTTGCAACATGTTGTGGTGCCATGAACTCTTTTCAGTAGCACTGTGTTCTTGAGTATGGACCAGCAATACACAATACCAGCACTTATCCAGGGTACTGATAAGCTTGCGTTTGCTGATTGAAATATCCAATTTTTAAAAGAAAAGAAAAAGCGTGAGGTCTGATTTGTACAGAGACACTAAGTAGAATACTTTTCATTGTTCCATTCCTTCAGACACAATTTCCCTGGGGGCCTTCTACAGTCTCTTCCTCTCAGCTCCCATATGCTCTCCGCTCTCATTGCTTTCATCTCCAAAAGCTGCTTCTCCCTGCTACTCAGATTCCATAACTCTTGGATTAAGTAGCTGTTCACCTTCAACAGTGAGCACAGTCTCCACTTACCCAGTGACATTCCGCTCATCCTTAGGGTTGGTAACTCATAAAAGCCATCTCCACATTGTCATGATATTGTGCTGTGTTGTTCCACCACTCCTTTTGTTGCGTATAATCGACTATCATCAGGCTGTCTGTCAGATTTTTATGTTTATCAATTTATTTTTATTCTTTGGGCTCGAAGTTCCGTGAATACAAACATCATTTGTTTATTAACCTAGCGCATACTTAGTGTTGTACTTGGCATGTGGTTGACACTTGGCACGCAGTAGAATGAGTACTTCAATGAAAAGAAATTACTTCAAGATCAGAGGTTGAGTTTGGAGAATGCAGATTTTCTGAGGTTGAAAGCACTAAAAGATGATGCAGGTGGGAGAATGATCTTGGACACAGAATTCTAGTGAAGTGGCTGGGTCTTTTGCTTTTAATTTGGGAGAAAGCATCACGTTAATAGCTGTACTATCAAATGAAGCTTATTATGCTTACGAATAACAAATGTATTTATGAGAAGAGTAAAGCAAATGCCAAGGTAAAACCAGCATTCATTATTTGTCTCAGTCACCACTTCCTTTCATTTTGTAAAACTATGCCCCCCTCCTACTAAAGGGATCCTCTTGTATTATTTGTTTAGACTAAAAGAATAAATTTAACTTAAATTCAGTTAAAAAGAGTGGAACTCAGTGTTGTTTTACAGTAAGTAGTGACATATACTTTCTGTCCAAATAGAATTTAGTATGTGGCTAAGGGAGTTAGTATTTGGGTTAAGAGGTTAACAGTATTGTCTTGAATAGGACTAGAGTTTAATCCCCATCACTGAAATCTGATGGGTCACAAAAGTCTGTAACTCTACTTCAGGGAATCTAACTGCTCTAGTTTCCACAGGCACCTGCAATCAGCATACACACATAATCCCCCCTCCCTTACACACATACACATAATTAAAACTAAAGGTATAAAATAAACTTAATACTCATCGAGTCATTAAAAGTGGTGTAGGTGTTATGAATGAGAACCCTATAGGTTTATGGAAATACATTGATGGAGTTTTACACCCCAAGTATAGTTAAAGCATAAAATTCCCAACTGCAAGAAGGAAGTGTGCAGCTGTGTTTCTCGTTTTACTAACAGTTTGCTAAATCTTCTACTTAATAACTCTCTCCTATATTTATAAAAATGATATCTTTCCAATGTATACATGAGAATGTGTGAAGAGATCTTTTCAATAAAAAAAATAATTTCTTACCATTAAACGTCTTTAAGGCGAAAGGGGAAAAAGACCCAAGATTTTGTTTTGTTAAAGTTTCAGACATATATTTTATCAACCAACTTCACCAGTCTGAGTATATAAACTTTAACAACACCAGCATTTCTAGTGTTATGCTCCAATTGTTGATTTTTAAAATGGAAACTTCATAGAAAAAATTTTTATGGGTCTCTGTGAAGGGCAGGTTATCAGAATGCATGAGGAAGCCAGTTTCTAGTTGCAAAGTAAAACCACATGGGCTGAGCACTCCAAACTGAAGTAATCAATAGCAACTGCTTCGGCAGCCTCCCCCTTGAATGTCTAGAAGCACGTAGATTGAATGCCATCTTAGCCTCTCGCATGAACGTGCCCTGAGTGCATTTTCTTATGTGAAGTTGGATGTTTAGGAGATCACACCAAAAGCTAAAGTGAATCTTGCAGAAAGTAAGTTATTTGCTAATGAAAGTAGAGCCAGAAGAAAGGCATCTGGTATGAAAATACACGTGTGGAGTCAGAAGTTCCTTGAATGTTCCCATTTACCCCCAAATGTCATCATAAAGAGAATAATGAAGGAATGATTCCTAGGACCATAGGTCACAATGGGACGTCTAAGGTATGTTCTCAAGAAATTGATCCCCTGTTTTAATAGTCATTAGTAATACACTAGAGATACCAGCTTAGCTTTGTGAACTAATTTTGAGCATTATTTAAAATTCTGCATTTCTCTCTCAAAAAGAAACAGCCATTTATGTTTCTTTATGTTTATAGAAATCATATAAACATATGTATTGCCAAAATTATTTCTTTACATTTGGATATACTGTATCATTTTTTCACAACATAATATATTTGTGCCTTAGTATAATATGGATCTTTATAGTACAAGTAGATGGTATTATTTGTACTGTAATTAGAAATATTTCTCCCAGAATGTTGCAGAGGTATGGAAGATTAATTTATTCCACTCATATGTATTCATGTATTTGATAAATAGAATGTGATTTGTGTTGTATCTTTAACAAATTAATATTTGGTGAGTATAGTCATTAGAAAACACGTTTCATCTTGATGTGGAGAAAGAGCTCCTGACCAGGAAGAGTTAGCAGAAAGTTATGCAAAAATAATATTTTTTCTGAATAAAATAACAAAGAAATCTGAAAAACAACATTGCTTTTAGTCAAATAATGATATTGATGATATTAAGAATTTGATCGAGGACTCTGAAAACTCCTGACTTGAGGTTTTAACCTATTTGTAACGTGGTCTGAGTTTCATGCATCACAGTATGTTAAAATGAGTTCAGAGCTGGGTGTCAAGACTCTCCTATCTGCTTTTCATTCCAGATCCAGATTCTATAGGCTTTGAACAGCTGTGGGTGTGGCCAGAACACTAAGTTTAACTGCTGACATGAACTTTGAACTTTCACATTTCCTCATTTTGGGAATTATTGCTTTTATACCTTCCAGCCACAACTTTTTTTTTTTTAGTTAAATGTGCTCAAAGCTAGGATAATTAGAAGAAAAGAGAATTCTATTTTAGTTATAAAGATGTTGTAAACGTCTCATTTTAGCAATGTATTTGTATCTCATAATATCCCTGTTGAATTTGGTAATAAGCTGTACTCCAGGTTATTCCCAATGAGAGAGTTCTGCACTCTCTCTTGACCAGCCCATAAGATGTATGGAAATGGGAACTGTTGATCTGCAGCAGTTGCTATGAGGGGTAAACACTATTGTTCCAAAGTGCACTTTATTAGAAGTCCATTCTTGTTGGTGAGAATTGACCATTACATATTCTTACTAAAGAATGCCAGTAGATAACAACAGGGAACCTAAGGTCAGAAATATTTCCTGTTTCGCTTTATTTAGAACACTTTCACAGGATATAAAATCATATGATTTTGAATTCTCAAACTTTTAAAAATGCCTTCTTAATATGTATGCCATTTTCAATATGTTCCAAAGCCAAAACAAAAGATGTAAACAGATACAATATCAGAGTTCATAAGTAATACTTTTACCACTTAAATATTAAGTCAAACAGAAATTAATATTATGTTATTCTAGAAGTACTTCCTTTATAGCATAAGACTGTTATAGTAACTATCAGAGTGCAATTGATTACAATATTAAGTAAGCCGTGGTATTTCTTAGTACTGACTGAGTAGGCATGCTAGATATGCACCACTATCTAATTCTGCACACCATGCCTGAATTTTGTACTTTGAATATAAGTGAATAAAAAATACTATGATGTATAGATTAAATGCAAATTAATCTGACAGCAGAGTAAGTATAGTATTGAAGCATGTTATAATCTACTTACTATTCCAAGAATCAATGTGTTTATATAGGTAACGACTTCATTAACAGAGGAACATAGTTAACTGTATTGTTCAGATTTAGGCCTTGACTCTATCAACAGAGATTGTAGTTAACCATGATGTTTAGATTTCATGAAATAGCCAGAGACAATTTCATATGAAGGTTACACTGTAGTTACTAATTTCTTAAGGTCATTTTTTAGAAACTCCATGGTATCTTAAAGATTATCCTATAGTATTTATCTATCACTGTCATGTTGTTGTTTGTGTGTGCACAAAGACCTACTCACATGTGTGTGTCATTTACTCTCACTGATACTATTAGTAACCATGAGCTGCATATGAGTGAGTGTCATTATTGATGCTTACCATCCTGGAATCTCAGCAAGGACTTTATAGTAGCTAATAGATACTCAATAAATCTTTATTGAAAAGCTGAACAAGAAAAAATAGTTTATGCAAAATTTTTTTTAAAATTCAGAAACTATTTAACAAAGATTTACGCTAATCTCGGCTGCTGCTGTAAAAAGAAAAAGGAGGAGGAGAAAGACGAAGAACGGGGGGAGGAGGAAGAGGAGGAGGAGGAAGAGGAGGAGGAAGGAGACAAGGAAGAGGAGAAGGAGGAGAAAGAGGAGGAAGAGTATGAGAAGGAGGAGGAAGAGGAGAAGGAGGAGAAAGAGGAGAAAGAGTATGAGAAGGAGGAGGAAGAGGAGAAGGAGGAGAAAGAAGAGGACGAGTATAAGAAGGAGGAGGAAGAGGAGGAGAAGAAAGAAGAGGAGGAGAAGGAGGAAGAGGAGGAGGAGGAGAAGGAGGAGGAAGCAGAGGGACAAGGCAGAATACAAACTCCCCACTAGTCGTTATCAGTACTGTTGGTAATGGAATGAAGGCCGGCTTAAGTTGAAATAAGTCTTTCTAAGCCACAGTTATAAATGGCAAGTTTAGGACTCCAGCCAATGTCTGTTATTCCTTAAGACCAAGCTCTTGGTTTTTATTTCATACTATTGAATGACCAAGAATGAAAGGAACCAACTATTTGAAGAATATCTGTACTTAATCTGAAAGTGGAACATGTGTTTTTAAAATGTATTTCCAGTTATTGATTGCTTACTTATTTTTTAAAGTTTGTATTTTGTAAGCATGTATAATCTGACATTCTATGCAATATATTCTAAGCAATATTCTACGCAATATAGAATTTAGCACAGCTATTAAAAGCCATATGTTAGCCTGCAAACAAGATGATTTATGGTAATTTGAAATATAAGATATTTCTATTGATACACACATACTGAGAAATACAGAAGGAAATTGGAAACTAGAAAAGACCCCTGTCTATATAGCAATAGCTGACAGTTAGCCTTTTGAAGTTGATAGAAGATAAAACTTAATTGATACGAATGCTTCTTCTTTTCTATTAATCAAATGTTTCCGTGGATCCCTTATGTTTTGCCACTGACATACTCAAATACAGAGAGAAGAGAAACTTGAGTCAAACTTGAAATTGGAGTGCATGCTTTAGACGGAAATATTTTGCTTTCAGTATTTTTGCCCCCGTAGGTCACATTAACTCTGCTTAGTTTCCTCATTGCTTTCTTAGCCACAGTGAAATATGACAATGTTAATTGTGATTTTGTTTTCTTTGAGACTGGTTAGCTCTAAAGAAATTTTTCTCTGAAGTATCACTGTAGTTGTAGGGCTTTTAGAAGTCCTTCAGTTTCTATCAAACACAACTCTGTAAAGGGTGGTGCTTTTAAGCCTCTTCACTTGTTAAATCATCCTTTTAATTATTTATTCATCCACATGCCTCTTTCAGAAGTTTACAGCCATGTTAATTTTTCTAGGAACATGCTTTAACACGGTTTAACTGTTCTTTATCTGATCAGAACATTCTGAAAATCTTGCTACTGAATACAACCTATCCTTGCATGACACCCTGATAATGAATATTATCTACCTGGTTGTTGGAATGGTGCCATGATCACTAAGGCTTCTCATTGTGGCCTTCTGGTCCCTTTTCCCTTTTGATATCAGAGTGGATAGAACCTGGTGTGGCAATAACATGGTAGGTAGAGATGTTCCTGCCAAGACTCAAGGGCCAGGGTCACTTCAATCCTTTTCCATAGCTGTTATTCCCAATATCACCTTGTCCATCACTGCTGGACACTGTGCTGCTTCATTTTGTAAGACGATGCCAGAGCTTGCAATAGGAAACCTTCTGTAACCACAAAAGTCCCAGTTGCCTGGCACCTCTAAATCCTTTTCCAGTTATACTTGTCTCTCATCCTGTTCTCCAGTTCTATTTGCTCTTCCTTTCTTACAATAAGCTTCTGCCCAGCCACTTCCCTCAGAGTGGCTGGTTGTGTTTCTAGCCTCCACCTCGTCCTCACCATATTTGGTTACCAAGAAATTTTTGCCTATCACTTAACCAAAGGAATTTCTTTCAAATTCTCTCCTTCTTAGTCCTATTCCCTTCTGGCCTTCTCAATTAGAAGTCCACCTTGCGTAAGGTATTTACAGGTTTATTTGTCTCCTCTATGAATGTTCCTGTCCTCTATGTTTCTTTACTACACACATTCTCTTTTCATTCTCAATATTCTCACTAAATCACACATCAACATCCGTGATTTTATTCAGAACTTTGCTAGTGACAAGCCTTATGTAACTCTCCTCCAGGTCTTGACACAAATATTTAACTGTTATATAAACATTATTAGACTTTATTTACTGACCTATATGTCTTCCTACCATTTGCACCCATTGTAAAATATAAGATCCATTAAATATGAAAGTAAAATTATGAATATAAAACTAAAAAGTGAATGTAGCTCAGTGTTAGATGATGTACAAGAGCCCAAGTTATATCCCCAATACCAGAAAAATTATAAAAATGATTTATTAATATATTTAAAATATTCCTGTTATGAACAACTTATATATCAACTATATTTCTTTCTATCATTGTAGGTTTAGGCCATGCCCTGAAAAATAAAATATCTGTAGCATATGTAGACCTGAAATTTTTTTTCATAAAAATGGTATCTATAGATAAAGATATCAGTCATTTCATTAAATGAATGAAATGTGTGGGCAAATGTGTGCTCAGAGAAGAACTCCAAAATTACAATTATGGCCATGTTGTGATCATATATTGTCTATGAAAAATATAAAATATTCTAAAAAACACATATAGCCTTGAAAATTTATGCAAAAACAAACATCTCTATAGCAAAATATGTACATATTCATATCCATGTGTAATGTGTTATACATATATATATAATTTTCATAGCAATCTCATGAAATAACAAATCAGTTATTATATTATCTTTAGTTAGCTGATTATTAAAGAAAAATATATACCTTAGAAAAGCTTAACCACCTTTCCAAACCCATACAGATTTTCAATATGGGAGCTAAGAAAACTTTTTTTTATCCATCTTTTATGAACTTTTCTACAAAGTATTTGAATTATTTGTTTTGTAGATGTAAGTACTCTTCATTTAAAGAAAATGTGCATCATATAATTTGTGAGATATATATGTATATATATATATATATATATATATATATATATACTTGTTTTGATAGGTACAGTAAAACATGGAATTTCATATTAATGGTATAATATGTATTGTTTGAATTTGCACACATTGTGTAATCAGGTTAAATTCCTAGCTACTCAAATATGAATATCTTATTCATACAAAAAGAATTGAAAATTCTTCTGGCTTTTTGAGATATGCAATACGTGATCACTGTAAGTAGTCCCTTCATTGTGAAATAGCATCCCAGATCTAATTACCACAGCCTAACTTCAGCAAGTCTGCCCCATACCTCCCTAGTTTCTAGAAACCAACATTTCCACTTTTAATTTCATTGACATCAGATACTTTATTATCCACATACTTATGAGATTTCATACTACTTGTATTTCTGTGCCTGACCTTGTTTTAGTTAGCACAATCTTCAGGCCCAGCCATGTTGTCTTTGTACTGTTTATCCAAAACTGTCAAGAGAATTTTATCGCCTTGTGAGCAATTTTCAACTGATGGCTTGAAATTATTGCCAGGGAGGGAGCACTTTCACAGGTCTGAGGTCTTTTGCGTGTTGTAGCGTTTCTCAGATTGCCACAACAATACAAAATATCACAGGGTTAACTGTCATTTCTCTACTATAAACATATCTTACAAACAAGCAGTTAATGGGTAAGGTTTCACTTTTACCACTTTTTTTAGTAATAAATTGGCTTATAAACCTTAGGAATCAATATCTACTTAGTCTCTGTGTCTGGTTAAAATTTTGCCTATTTTTCCCCCTTTGAGAACTGAAGTTCTCTATAAACTAGGAGTGTAGTAGTCACCTTAGGTAAACTGCATCTTCAGACTCTAATTCAACAGCATGTAAAATGGCTTACTTTATTTTTAGCTCAGTTTTTATAAATCTGTCAAGATTGCAGTAACACAGCTTTGTTTGTTAAAAGAATGAGTTGCTCATTTTTTTTTTTTTCGTTTTAAATGTTGTAAATTCTTAAGATCTGATATGTGTAAAACCTTCAAGGAGAAATTTCATTTGGAACAAAATGTAATTTCATAAGCATAATTTATGTGTATGGATTGAGTTGACATAAAATAGAACTTAACTGAGCATTTATAGACTGTGTGGCCAGTAGCTTTGTGCATAAGTCAGGAAGATATTTACTGCAAATAATCTGCGTCACAATTTAAGTCTGTGGACTTTAAGATCTTGATACTGAGTAAACTGGGATTGTGAAATAATTCTCTTTCCTTGAGCACAGTGGTCTGTCACTGTTGTCTTCCATATCATTAGTTGATCATCATAGTTTTAATATGATTCATAAGTAGTGATGTGATGTAAGCATCTAAACTATTTGTTATTGTAATGGAAGATACTGTTTGGGAGCAGAACACTTTTTTACTTTGTTTTTATTTGAAAAGCATTAAGGCCCTGCCTATATTACACAGTACTAGGTCATAGAAAGCTAACTTCACTCACTCTTTTGGACTCCAACATTTACCATGAAAGTCCTCTGTAGCATCTATATAATACTTTTCTTTTTTTTTGTCCCTTGTAGTTGTTTGAAATTACAGTGCCTCTCTCTCAAGGCCCCAAACCAGTCACAATCAGTTTTGCCAATCACACTTCCTGCCGGTGCATGTCTAAACTGGACGTTTACAGACAAGTTCATTCAATTATTAGACGTTCTCTACCAGCAACAGTACCACAGTGAGTATGAATTAAGTCTATTTTTTTCTACATCTCCTCTAATATAAAATAATCTTCCAGTAAATACAAGTTTATTGAAGGAAGTTTTGTAAAAGGCTGTTGTATTTCTCATGAAATACAAAACACAAGACATTTTACAATAGAAGTAGAATTATTCTGAGCTACCTGTTGCATAGTTGGGGTAGTTCACAATATAAAAGGACGTTCTATAGAATGGAGCACACACAACCAACCCTTGTTACTACAACTAATTAAGTAGTCACATTGATTTAATGTCTGTGAAATTGAATATTCCCTTACTAATGATTCTAAAGCTTAAAAATTTAAACCTTAATGATTTAAGTCTAAAACAAAAATTAACCATACATATTATGATGATATATATGATAGAATTTAAATATATATCCAAATTTATTATTTCAGCAGAGTGTGACTATTGAAATCTTAATTACTTGAAATTTCTTTTAATATTACTTGAATTAACATTTACATTGTCATTTAACATTAAGTTGTTTTCCTGTCCTCATTTTAGCTTAGCAAACAGTAGCATTTGATTAAAGGGAATGACAGAACATTAATTTGGACACTGAATAACTTACATTGGAATAATTTCATTGTCATTTAGATCTTAAGAACTTTGAACTCCCCCCAAAAAAGATGTAGCTCAGGATTTTTTAAAAATCATTTCTAGTAAATGTAATAGGTACTTAAGAGTGAATCAAACATAATTCCAGAACTTACTAAACAGCATAAGTAGATGGACAGTATGTAGGACAGAAAATTAAAAAACCCTTTCACCTTAGGAGCCTTAGTAAATGTTTCATTAACGGCGGGCTTCCCATAGGGTTTCTTCATGCTGCTCAACTTAATTTGACAGATAAGTGGCCTT
This sequence comes from Arvicanthis niloticus, assembly GCF_011762505.2. Lineage (NCBI taxonomy): Eukaryota > Metazoa > Chordata > Mammalia > Rodentia > Muridae > Arvicanthis > Arvicanthis niloticus. The sequence goes on from NC_047673.1 coordinate 43,739,431, forward strand.
CTTAAGGCATTTTAGAGAACTCAATGACAGCTTAAATATTAACACAAATCTGTCCTCCTTGGCATGAAGAGGGAAAGGTCTCACAGATATCTGTGAAGAAAACATGGTACTATAAGAAGGCAAAGCAGGCACCTTAACTAAAGAGTAGGTCCTATATGTTGTCTCGTTCATGCATCCCCGAGAGTGCTGTTCATTTTCTAGACCCTATTTCCTCAGGCAAGAGCACCCATTCTGAGAAATTTATGTATCATCTTTGTGTTTGTGCTTCCCCAAATTTCACTTGAAGATCTGATCTTATTCTTGGCTTCTAGTAATTTTTCTACACTTATCTTACACTTTCATATAATTACATTAACTCTATGTCAAATCCAAAGATGCATTCAGTCCCTTCTATTTCTCTACTTTTCAGAGCACAGAGTTCTCATATTCTTTTGAGACTTTGAAATGTCTGGTATGGTTAATTATTTATTCCTTTATCCAACATGAGTAGATTGGTCATTTGGGAGAAGAGGGGAATACCTGTTCCAACTTACATATAATTACATGGAATTATATCAATTCACTTCATTCTCTGTGTACATTTGATTTAGCACACTGGTGTCAAGCCAGTTTCTTAGTATTACTTCTTTCTCCTATTCCTGTTTACTAGTGTAAGCCTTAAAAGACAGCATTTGATTCATCCAAGAAGAGTGATTATCAATTGCTTAAAGAATCAAGCACACATTTCTCAACATTCTTTTTTTGTGTCATCTTACTTGTCACTATTCTCCATGTCTGTGTTTTACAAAGTCTAAATCCCTGGTCATAAGTTCATTTCGTGTTCTGAATCTTGATTCTATTATGACTTTAGCTCAAAATGACTTGTCTTTCTTTTCTGCCTTTCTAAGGCCACATAGATTTCTTAGACTTTAGATTAAGGTACTACCTCTGCATTTTCCTCATCAAAATACCACAGTCAGGACTGTTTCTGTATTGAGATGACTATTCTGCTTTTTGCTTTTGACAGTATGCCTTTGTGTTTGTAATTTGGTTATTACATGTACATCTAGTTTGTTTATTTCATAACTTTTACATTCTATTAAACTATTTATTGATTATATTTTTATATGATAATATACTACAGGCACACCACGGTACTACAAAATATAAAGAGAAGGGTATAATCAAGGAAGTGTAGCAGAAGAGAAACACACAGAGAAGAACATGATATGGAAACACACAAGTATCTTAAAGTTGAGGGTTCCAAATTTACTGGTTGATTAATTGGTTGCTATCTATAGTATCCATGAAGATGTAATTAAATTGAACAGTCTAGTGGCCATGAGTGGAATGATTTAATTAGATTTTAATCCATTAAATCATTAGGACTTTAAATAATAAAAAAAATTAAACTGTGATTTTCAAGTAGTGAGTACCAGCCTAGAGATCCTCATGTTTTTATAAAGGCATTAAGCTAGAGCAGGAAGTTTTATACATAAATGAATGGCGTGAAAGCCATAGTCAAAGCATCTTGAACTGTACTTGATACATCCAAAACTGTCTGATAAATATGAATTGAAAATGATTGTGACATTATGTCAGTCTTTGGAATAGTGTCAAGTTGAAAAGAAAGATAAGGGGTAGGAAAAAATAGAAAATCCTAGCTTAGGCGATAATTCATCTTTTATTTGTTTGCTGACATTGTTATAAAATGTGCTCAATGTAATAAATTACATGTACTGGGATTTAAGGAGAAAACATTTTATTGTGAGGACTCTTATCTTTGCTAAGGAGAACAGCAGATACATGTCCCAGGGAAGCTTTTGCTTAAGAATGGAAAACTCGGAATCATTAGACCATTAATCTGTAACCAATCCTCAGACCAATTTCTTTTGTTTTTTTTATTTTTACTTTTTTCTTTTTTTCTTTTTTAAATATGGAACGCTTCACGAATTTGCGTGTCATCCTTGCGCAGGGGACATGCTTTTCTTCTCTGTATCGTTCCAATTTTAGTATATGTGCTGCCGAAGCGAGCACCTCAGACCAATTTCTTAAAACACAAGTCTTGACATTTTCTTTTCCAAGCTTTAATTTCCCAATTTTCCTTTAAATTTTAAAAAAACATACATTATTTCATCCTTGAAACATAAATAGATGAGCATAGGAGTACAAGAGTAGGGTACTCCCGTTAAATCAAGACATAATCTTTAAAAATATTTTTTGTTTTTATTTTTTATTATTTATTCATTTCACATCATGATTGCTGTCCCTCATCCCCTTACAAAGTCCCTCCATCCATCCTCTTATCCTCTGAAAGGGTGGAGCTCCCCCCCCCCATATCTCCCCATCCTGGTGCATCAAGTCTCTACAGGACTAGGGTTATCCATTCCCACTGAGGCCAGACAAGGAAGCTCAGCTAGGGGAATGTGTTCCACAGACAGGCATCTTTAGGGACAAACCCTGCTCCAGTGGTTGTGGACCCACAAGAAGACTAAGCTGCACATCTGCTACATATGGAGCTAGATATAGCCATATATGTTCTCTGGTTGGTGGTTCAGTCTCTGAGAGTCCCCATTGGTCTAGGTAGTTGATTCTGTTGGTCTTCCTGTGGAGTTCCTATCTCGTTTGGGGTCCCCAGTTATTCCTTCAGTCATCTGATCAGAAGTTTTTTCCTCAACATTCATGTACATGCATGTTAGGATGTTCGTGAAATATCCTCTTTGCAAATTTTAAATCTTTATGAACACATGGGTTTTTTTTAAATCTTAGTGTATGCATCTGCTCAGTGTTTCTTCAATGCTCTCTCTATATATGTATACATAGAGAAAATGTTTCTATGTAGATGTAGAATATGTACACATGTTTGTATATATATTATATGTTATGCATATATAATATATGCATTTGCATATATATATATATTATATAATATATAATACATATACACATACACCTACATATACCTAGCCATGCTCAATTGAGGACTTGTCTTGAATGAAATTACCAGTGAATGTTAGTCAAGAGAATCATTGTTTAAACCCTGAAGTAGTATTTTTTTCTAACAAGATATTATGTAGTAGCTGGATGGTATGTTTTATCAAAGACTGCCTTTGACACCACAGCACTTCTGTAACTTGCTTGTTAACAAGGAGCAGGAGCAACACAGTGTAAAGAACTGAGTAGTCTACCAGTTCATGTGTTTCTTTGACACTGCATGTGATTTTTACAGCGGAAACAAAAATTGGTGTTAAATTTAAAATACTAAGCTATGCTTTTAAAGAATCAGCAGCTTTGAGAGATTTGCTTGTTTTTGTTGTTGTTGTTTGCTTTGTTTTGTTTTTGGGGTTTTTTGGATTTTTTTGTATATTGAGGTGGTATAGGAAGTTTTGTGTACAGAAACATGGCGAGACAAGTTTCAGCAAAACCAAAATCTTTGGCATATTTTTGTTCTCATAAAATGGACAATAAGTATTATTTCAACCTTGTTGGCATACAATGTCATTCCTCTTGGAGGGAAAGACACAAAGAGGATTGAGTATATTTGTTTTCATCAATGAGCTAGTATTATAGTTAACAAAATTCCATAGACTACATCAGAGTCCTCCTTGTAGTACATTCTAGAGAATTTGGCCAGTGGATAAGGTCAAGTATCTACCATCATAATACCACATAGAAAAGTTTCATTGCCCTTGAAATGCCATGTTACACCTCCTCATCTTCCTTCCCTGTACTCCCAACATCAGTGAGTTACTTTGAGGTCACATCAACCTTCTATTGCCCTTTAATGATTTTTGGTGTTGCCCCTTGGTTTTGGTTTAGCTTTCTGCCAGTGAAGTATTATTATGACAAGGTGATAATACCAGAGGCTTTTTTGAAGCACATTCTTACCAAATTTCTGATTACTCAGCCGTATTTATTCTCTGGCTTAATTCAATTAATTTGAAATAAATGTGGAAATAAAATATGACAGTGATATATTAATTTTTATTGTTGTATCCTATTAAAACTTCTGTAAACCCTCTAAAAACAAATGAAGCACAGGCTGTAATACATTTCTGAACACTTTACTCACCCTGGTTCCTCATCTCTTGACAAGACACTTCAAAAAGCAAGCACCATGTGCTCAGTTAACTACTTCATGACCATATAACATGACTGCTTTAGACCAAATGGTGGAATATAACCTTCTGTGGCATGCTAATGCTTTAGAACAGTTGTTTGGAATTTGTTTGGAATTATATAAAAAATACTTGATATTGTCTATTTACTTTTTAAACTAATGTACATACTTTCTTATTCTTTCAAATATTCTTTGCCAAATTTACTAAATCCATTACACTTATCTACTTTCTTTTTCTTTGACAACTGAACTAACCCTGGCTCTGACATCTCTTCTTCCTGTATGCAGAGCATCAGAACATAGGCAAGGAACAGCACAAACACACAAGTCTAGGAATTTATGTTAATCAACAAAATTCAATACAGGAAAAAAAACATATGCACACTATGTAGATATATGTATATTAAATATTATCCTTTATATTTTAAATGTTAGAGTCTTAAGATGAATTATTTCTTACTATGTTGGGTTAGGAAAATTACATTATCTCATTGAATCCAAGGGCATTTTGCATACATGTGGTATGAGAGAGTGTGTGTGTGTATGTGTGTATGTGTACTGAACTCATAGTCTCACATATAATAACAACCACTGTACCACTCAGCTATACCTTCATAGTGAAATATTTTATTGCATTTTATTGATTGGTAAGCACTATAGGAAATGTATAACTGAATAAATGTCTATATAAACAAAAAAGTGTATTCTGGTGACATATGAATGATGCCAATATAAACAATTATTTTAAAAATATTTGGGACAAAACTAATGGAGGATTTTATCCAGAACTCTGCAACCTTTACATCACCAAAATATAGCAATCTTTCCAGTTGCTATTAAGACAACGACTTTTTAAGAAAAAGTGTCAAGGTTTATATTCTTTAATAATATAGTTTGACAGAGTGGAAGCTCAGATACCATCAACAGTATACATTTAAAATAAATATGTGTCTTTATAGTTATCAAAATTGTTAATGTAGCTAGGATTGCCTTATATACTTTCTTGGCACACATACATTTAGGGTTAGGATTTTGCACATATCAATACATTATTTTGTAACTAAAGAATACAAATTTTGTCAATTATAATTTTAAAACTACAAAGAAATTAAAATAGATTTATAAAGTAAATCTACTACAAAAATTATAGTTCTTTGAAGTAATCGTGTCAGTTTATTTCTGTCAAATGCCACATAAGAGTGGTGTGTTTTAGTTTATTGAGTGTATATTGGGGACTCAGGGATATATATATCTAAGAATATAAAATTCCAGTGACAAAATGTAGAGAAATTGAGTCACAAGTGTAGAATATATTAAAAGAATGCCATAATATTTAAAGCGTAAAAGCTAGAAGTTAGTACCCAACATTTAGAATTTGCTATACCCAGAATGCATAGATATTTCTAAATTTTCAGAGGTGTAATAAAATTGACTAACAAAATTGACTTTATCATTGAATATTTCATTTTCCCCATTGATAAAAGCATAGATGCTTAAACTCATGACTTCTGATTTCAAACAGCAAAATCAATGGCTAGCAAGTCAGTCTAGTGAAGTTTTCAAATAATGAAATAATTCTTTTGAAGATAACTTTTATCTTTTATAAAAATTCCAAGTTCTATTTGGAGAAGAACATAAGAAAGTTTATTTGCTTACATGGTTCCCAACATAAATCAACATTAAGAATTATTTTATGCCTTGCAGAAAACATATGCTTCAAGTAATGTGCTTTTTAAATGTAGCACATGCAATGTCTTAGTTATAAAAATTTCTCATATGCACATTAATCATTACTTTTGAATATCATTTTCAACACCATAAAAATGCCTTGATTTAAAACACAAAGGCAATAAGTACCTTGTGTTAATCCTTGAATCCAATCTGACAGTACTTTCTTTCATTATAATATAGTAATATTTGAAAATTTTGTTTCCCAAATATTTTTTTAGAATGCTATTCTGTAAAACCTAAAATTTTGCTTCTTACATCTGAGGAGGGAGCATCATTTAGAGATTATAAAAATATATTTATTTGAATATTGCTTTCTCTAATTCAATAATATCTAGCATAATTTTAGATTTCAATATTAAAATATGCTTTATGGTGAGTAATATTTTCTTATTTGTGTGAAAATTTTTACTTATTCTTAAAGTTTGAATTGTTTTAAGGCTATTAAAATTCAAAATATTTAGCTCCCTTTAAGCAGACCATTAGTAACTGCTGTAATATTTGCGTTGTTAAGGCTGGTGCAGGTATAATTGAAAGTGTTTCCAAAATATGTTTTTGTTCAACATGAGTATAACAAAAGAGGAATGAGGGTATGCAGGCAGATTATGTGAACTCTTTATCTCCTACTATAAATATAAAAATACATATCTGGATGTTTATATAACATTCCCGAAATAAATTTCTCCAATTGTTTAAACACATGAAGTTCATATATTTAAATTTATATTTTTAAAAATATTGTGACATAAAGAATAAAATTATTTTTTCTGACTATAAAAAGACAGAAAATTGTTTTATTTTCTTACTTATTTTGGATAGAGATCTACCTGCCTACTTAAACACATGCACAAAGCTTACCAAGTTCCCCTGAAGGGGAAGTCCTTCATTCTCCAGTAACAGGGAGACTAGAAACTGAGATAATTCACATTACTGTGAAATTTAAATAGCTTAGATCTTTGTTGTGTCAAATTTTTAGACTTCAAATAAAAAGATAACAGCAACCAAATATAGGCATATGACAAGAGAAAGCTGGACTGAGATTTTGTAAGTGCGCAATAATGTGTGTGTGTGGGGGGGTGTTACTGAAAGGAAATTATAGAAATCCATCTTTACTAAGTTAAATGATAGACTATGTTATTACACGTCATTCCATTACATTCGGAAATGTATGGTCTTGGTTTTGATTTGATTTGATTAAGAAGCTTTCTCATTTAGCACAGACTAGCCCAAACTTATTATATAGTCCAGGGAGATGACATTTGAACTCCTGATCAATCAGCCTGAGAATCTCAGATGTTGGAATTAATGTCATGTGTCACCATGCTGGGCTTCAAATGTGGAATTTGACTCTTTAATTGATTTCATGTTCCACCTGTGACCTATAACCAACCAAGAAAAGCACTGCATGTGGTAAAGGTAGGACAAATCACATATTGCAAAAATAAAGAAGAACTATTTTCTATTGTAAACATGACAGTATATGCCCACCTATAACCAACATGTAGAAGGATAAGTACCACATATAGAGGAATAATCAGGAATAATCAAGGCAGGATACTGAAGTTTGGGTAGAATATACATACAAAATTGATGGTATTGGTTTAGAAATTTAATTAATATTATCTAAATCTTTCATAAACAATATATATTCAGGATTAAACTATAATATGAAATAAGGACTGTATTAGTTACTTTTCTAATGTTGTGAAAAAAATACCATAACCAAGACAACTTATAAAAGAGTTTTATTTCATAGCATAAGGTACCAGAGGGAAAACAGTCCATTACCATCATGGCAGAGATCAGGGAAACAGAAGGGCAGGCATGGTCCTGGAGCTGTAGCTGAGAGCTTGATCCATATGCAGGAATAAAAAAAACAACACAAAATGGCATCAGTCTTTTGAAACTTTAATACTTGCCTCCCCCCAAGTGACACTTCCTCTAGTAGGCTACACCTCTTAACCCTCTCCAAACATCCACCAAATGGATATAAAGTATCCTTATATCTGTGACTTATGGATAACCTCACATTCAAGAGGTCGAGGAGAGATTTTCCCTTAGGATTAACTAAAAATTTAGGATGCTATGACATGTTCCTGGAAATACTAAGTGAACAAAGAATGTTAGAAACATGTTGTCCTGTTGTTGATTTTTGGTTTTTGTTTTTTTTTTTTTTCAAATGAAATACTGAAACATATAAACAAAGATACTAAGAAAAGAAATAGTACCTTGGGATCTGGACCAAAATGAACTTTAATGAACACACATTTCTCATAGTCTTAACTTGTTGTTACATAAGTAAATATGTTACATATTTAGGACTAAAAACAAAAGGCATGTAACTCACACAGAATAAAGCCAGCAGCTATTTATATAAAAATTGTTGGAGGCCAAATGTTTACTGGAATTTGTTAGTATGAAATCAAAAATACAGACTGAAAGCCTTACCTATCTTTTGTTGGTTTTGGATATCAGTGATTTTTTTTTTTTGCCTACAAAAAAGATGTTTATCCTGCTTAAAATCATGAATTTATTCCTGAAAATATATATAGTGAGCATGTTTAATTTTATTTTAAATGAAAAAAATACAGCAAATTGTAGTTAGCCCCAAAGCGTAGCTTATTTTAGATGAATCATCATAAATTACACTGTCTGTACACAAAACTATTTTGATAGCATCTAAGATACTTAAACAGTTTCATGATTGTACAACAAGTATTACTGCCATTAACACATAGTCACTTTTAGGTGATCTCCTGGAATGTTTGCATGCTTTGTGCGGGGCTTTAGTTGGCATGACATAGCAAGTAATATGGTGAAAGAAGAAGGTCAAACTTAAACTAAATCCAAGAAATGCTCTGTAATAGACTCTTTCAACAACCAAAAGGGGCTGTGAACCTTGGAAGAGTTGAAGGAGGGAAGAGGGAACAAAGTTAAACTAATCAGTGCCATTTGCTGAAGCATATGGGACATTTTAGACTCAGTGCCATATAGAACAGAATGAATAGACTGTGTTTCAGAGCTGGTGTAGACAACTAGAAAGGAAAACACTGTTAAATTATCAGAGGTGATATCCAAACTGAAGATAGACATGGTTCTAAGATGCATATTTGCAAGATAGGTATAGATGTATGTGCCTGTGATCCCAACATTGGGGAGGGTGGGGCGGTAGGATCACAAATTCAAAGCCAGATTACATTACAGAGCGAGGGGCTGCTCTAAAAACACAATTCTGAATTGCTTGGTCCTTAAAAGAAAACCCCAAAGAAGATCTTTTTCATAGTAGTTTCCAGGCTGTTTGGGGAAGAGAGTGTCTTATCAAGCTTGAGGCTGTATCTATGGAAATTTTCTTAGCAGCATCCAAAGCACATGGCCTATTTGTTTGTGTTCTTTGCACTTTTTACAGTGTCCACAGATGATTTCTGTGTTGTAACAATTTGGAATTGATTCAGCATTCTTCCGCCATAGAACATTGTTTACAATACTGCTTTAAAATGAATGTGTGATATCTAAGTAAATATTTCTCCGTGATGTCTCCACCAATGTCTCTTAACAAGTCAAGTAGTAAAGGTTAATGTGTGCTCTGTAAAGCTAAAATATTAAAGGCAAGAAGCCTCCTGGAAAGACTAGGAAAACAGTCATCAGAATATATCTGCATATGATTCCTAAGAAGATCTAGAAGTGTTAAATGACACAGAACATGATTAATCTCAAACAACAGCTTCTAAACGTCATTTTAAAAGTAACAACAAAAGAAGAACAATAGTAATAGTAGTAGTAGAAGTAGCAGTAGTGATAATAATAATAATAATAATAATAATAATAATAATAATGATGATAATGGCTATGTGAAAAAATAGATAACTCTAGGTGTTGGGCAGTAAATAAGATGAGCTAGTGATGTCTGTCATAAAAGTGTCCAAAGTTGTAGTTATTAACATAACTGAGATTCTGTTAGCTAAGGTAAAGATAACTGGAACATTTCAGGAGTAGTTTAACTTCCTGAATGGAGACTATTTGTTGACAATGCTTTCTAAGGCAAATAAGGAATATAGAAAGAATGTAAAGAGGAAGGAAGAAAAGGAGGGTAAATAAAAAAGAAGAGAAAAAAATGAGAAGGCCATGAGAACAAAGCACACTGGAGGGGCTCTTGGATATCTGTTCGGTGGAATGAATGGAAGTTATCCACTGATCAAATCATTCGATCTATGGAATCTGTTCTTCAGATATAAGACCGTAGATGTGTATATATGAAGATGTTACCATAATTGCAGTAGTATATAAGAGGCAAGAGCTGAAAGCCACCTAAATAGTTATCAAAAAGAAATAGTCCAATCACATCTTCTTAAGAAAGTCATGAAGACAAGCTTTTTTAAATGACCTCTAGAGTTGCCTGAAGTTTGTATTTTGTTTGTTAACGGAAATTACAGAATAATATAGAAGGCATCATCACAGTTTTTAGTAGGTCAAAACCATCTGTCAGTATACAAAGAAGCCTATTTCCCTTTAAAACAGTAAGTCTGGAGTCATCAAAGACCTTATAACTTACAGAGGTGAACTTCAAGATTAAAACCTGGCAGCAGGTGAGGTGGAGGTCATTTGAGAGGAGACACTGATGGATTATCTCCTGTAGTCTTAAGTATTTTAAACTTTTCCCATAAAGGTGATCTGAATTGTAACATGTACATGAAAAAGAAATGATCATTCTCTATGCCAGTTACACTGTTGTTTAGCTTCTATTTCATGTCTCTCCAAAAGGTGTCAGGCAGCTAACAAGACTTGTCCAGCAAACTACATGTGGAATAACTACATGTGCCGATGCCTGGCTCAACAGGATTTTATCTTTTATTCAAATGTTGAGGATGGTAAGTACACAAAATATACTTTAGTCTATAACTGATCTATATTTTAATTAACATATTTTCATGTTAAGTTCTCACAATTTTCTATTCATCTATCTCTCCTTGCAATGAGTACCAAGTAGGATATGTGTTGTTTCCTTTTGCTGTTATTTTTGACTTCTGTATAAAGAGACATGGCATGTTTATTCACAGTTCTTTATTGAAAAACTAAAAGAGAAGATCTTTTGAATCCATGTATTAGTTACCATATCCTGAAGCAAGTAAGGTCTAATAAATGTGTCCTGTGTTTGTCTAGATTCAGCCAATGGATTCCATGATGTCTGTGGACCCAACAAGGAGCTGGATGAAGACACCTGTCAGTGTGTCTGCAAGGGGGGCCTTCGGCCATCCAGCTGTGGACCTCACAAAGAACTAGATAGAGACTCATGCCAGTGTGTCTGTAAAAACAAACTTTTCCCTAGTTCATGTGGAGCCAACAGGGAATTTGATGAGAACACATGCCAGTGTGTATGTAAAAGAACGTGTCCAAGAAATCAACCCCTGAATCCCGGAAAATGTGCCTGTGAATGTACAGAAAACACACAGAAGTGCTTTTTAAAAGGAAAGAAATTCCACCATCAAACATGCAGGTAAGAAGTCTACATAAACATTGCTAATTCCCTTCTTGAAAATGCAATGTTATCAACCGGAAACTGTTTTCTTAACCCAGGTCAGAAACTGCTTAGTAGAATAAAGGCAGTAAATCATCTCACAAAAATATGATTATTCAGGTCAATGATAATTGTTCTTGAACACTAGATTTTTGTAAGATGTTTGGCTTCTTTGAGATAGCCTTACTCTGTAATCAGACTGACCTAGGACCTAGCCTCCACCTCCCTTAGTTTTATGAATACAGTAATTTAAGGAATACATAAGCACATTTGGTCTTTGAGACTTGATTTAACCACAGGAATATTAAGAAACAGAACAACAAAACAAAACTAAGAATAAGTTCAAAACTATATCCTTGTCCTGAAGGGTAGTGTAAATTCATTTAATGAATTCTCCTCCTCTCTAAGAGGATTTATGAATTATTTTAGAAATGCATCCAGCCATCTATGTATCAAACCTCCAAAAGTTATACTTCTGGGTATAATTTATGTTAAAGTTTAAAAATAATGAGCAGCACTACTTCCTGCAGAATTTGATCCAAAAAAAAAAAAAAAGAGACATTAACACTAAATGCCTATTGAGAACTAAATATATGTTCCAGCTTGCTTTCTGTTTCTGTTATAAAACATCATCCCCCAAAAGAAATGTTAGGAAAAAGACTTGCAGTTTACAGTCTATCATCAAGGGAAGCCAGTACAGGAACTGGAGGTAGGAACCAAAGGAAACCTGGAGGAGTAACACATAGTGGCTTAACCCCAGACTGTTTTTGCAAGGCCAAAAGTCCACCTATCCAGTGATTATACCATCCACAGTGGACAGGTCCTTCATCAATTAGCAATTTGAAAAAATAAAAAGTATCTCACAGACATGGGCATAGGGTAATAACGATCTACCCAGTTCCTTAGGTGAGGTCCTCTCTTCTAAAATGACTTTAGGTTTGTCTTGAATGGATGAAATCATCTATGACAATAAAATAAAATGCTGGCAGATGTTATTCAAATGGTTAAGAAGACAGGATAGTCCTCCTTCAGTTGACCTGAGTTTGGTACCTAGCACCTACTTCAGGTAGCTTACAACTGCCTTTAATTCCACCTCCATGGGCTCCAGCACCCTCTTCTGACATCTATAGCCACCTGTACCCACTCACAAAACCAGACTTACAAGTATAATTAAAAATGAAAAGTAAAAATCATTAAAAGTTACTCAAGATTCATTTTTGGACTGTTACTTTATCTTACCTTTGTGGTTGTTTTGCCTACGTGTATGTCTGTCTGTGCACCATGTGTGTGCCTAGTGCCCACGGAGACCAGAGGAAGACACTGGATCCTTAGAACTGTAGTTAGATAGTTATAAGTAAACATGAAGGTTCTGGATGATGATCTGTGTCCTCTGAAAGGGCAGCAAGTATTTGACCCTTCTGCTCCATCACTTTTTTTTTCTAGCAGTTTTGTTCCTTTTATATCAAGAAAAATAAATGAAGGAAGTTCTTACCATACTGACTGAATTTATAGCTCATCTCAGAAAATGACTACTGTTTAATGAAGATCTCTGATTTTTATATTTTTGTTACATTCTTTCAGTGTTGGTTCATCCACCTTCCCTCTGCTTAGCTTACTTCAGTATCTTCAGCTGCCTTTCTTCTCCCTCAGCTTATGAAGATTACCGATTTCTTCTGATTCACTATCCTCTTACTTTCATGCTGAGAACACTTTAGATACCATGCTGTTTTTCAGAATTGTTCCACTTCATGTGGATTTGGCTTTTTGTAGTTTTCCATCTCTAGTCTAAGATGGGACTACAGCCTCGCAGAGACCTCTGTGTTAAGCTGTGCTTAAGCCTCTTAGTTGCTGGATCCAATAAAGATCTTCATATTTATCTACAAGTCCTTAATGCTATCATTTTTCTAGTTTCATTCTGTTCTCTTTACACATGAAATTGTGGTGTCCTGATTCTCATTAAATATTCTGTTTCATTGCATCTTTTCTTTTGTCCAAATATGTGTGACAATACCCTTTCAACATCTAAAAAAAAAGTCATATTCTTTTTATTTTTAATGTAATAGCCTCATGACTATTTATTATTAATTAATCTAGTACTTCAGTAAGTAGAGCCTGTCTTTTGATTCTCAAGAATGTGTTCTCTCACTTTAACTTACAATTATGAAGATGTGTCATTTTTAGGTATGGTATAATGAGACTTCACTAAATCCAGGCATTTTGTTGACCATGTTATTTTTCTTCCTGCATTGTTGCTGCATTCCTTACAGGAATCCTAATACTCATTTAAAATATTTTTGAATAAATACACACTTTCCAATTTTACTTACATATTCATAATCTACTTACCAAGTGATATTTCCAAAATAGGATATTACATCCAGCAAACCTTATTATGCCATGTTCTACATTGAAACTTTCTTCAATGAATCTTGTACATAGTGCAGAGTTTTAATTTTTTGTGACCGTATATAGAATAGCCAGACATCATTATTTTTTAACAGAGAATTACCACATTAACTAAGTAGACTATATTTACTTTTTTATATCTTTGTTTAATAAGATACAATCTTTCATAAAGTACTTTCTTGTGGCTCTGGTATTAAAAGTTAAAGCTGGCATTGTCTTAGGCAAGTGGGCATGGAGCCATACCCATGAACTATATCTCTGGACTAAGTTTTTATACTGATAGCAATCCTTTGTGTGCCCATTTTTCTAAATGTATTCTTCAAAAGTTTATGGTATCAATTGGATGGAGCAAAAGAGAAAACTATAAAATAGACAGTTACACATTTTATTCTTAATGTTTATTACAATGAAGAAAGGCAGAGTATATTTTTTTCACACTACTTAATTATCAGGTATCTTTGTCCACTGAGAACTATACATCAGTCTTTATTTCTAAAAGGAAAATGTATTCATTATGTAACCATGAATTTTATGAAAATTTCTTAACAAGACATTTATACCATCTTCCTCTAAGGCTCGGAGAAGATTTCAGAAAAGAAGACTGAAGGAATGTTAGAGCTAGCTCAAGATAGAAAAGATCTGTAAGCTGTTTTCCTCTGGGCAAGACACAGCCATCGAACCCATAAATTCAGTATAGTTATAGATGCTTTCACTGGGTCTACAAAAGAACAGGCCAATATGGGGCATCGGTGGAAGAAGAACTAAGAGGGCAGAGCCCCTCACTGCTGAATTATTTGTCCCTGATAGATTCAGGGAGAGGTGATTCATTACCATCTGTTGTGTAGCTACTCAGGACCCCCCTCCCCAGGCCCCACTGGATTCTTCCAATCCAGGGATCACTCAGCCGGACATGATTAAACTGGATGGTTCATAAAGCAAAATAAAAATCAAGAAAGTGTGAAAGTGGTGGCAAGGGAGGAGAAGGAATTACAAGGGAGTGGTAGGGAAATAAGAAAGAGTAGAAGGTAAAGAGTAATCCAGAGGCAGTAGATATGTCAAAAAATAATAAACGTTAAATATTTTAAATAATTTTTAAAAATTCTTAACTACACTTTCCTTTCTTTTTTTCTTTTTTATTGGTTGTTTTATTTATTTACATTTTAAATGTTATCTCTCTTCCCAGTTTCCTCTCCACAAACACCCTATTCCCTCTCTCCTCCCCCTTCCTCTGAGAGTGCTCCCCCACTCACCCACTCCCACCTCAGTGTCCCAGCATACCATTTCCTTTCAACATCACGTGAGATGAGCTTTTAACTATTTAAGGGTCTCTTTAGTGCACTTTTCATTTTTTCTTTCCAGCTTATAACACAGCTAGACATACTCATCTTCCTAGACGCTCTTCAAAGCTAGAGTCAATTCACTATAGCAAACAAAACTTCCAACACTTTAAGATCAGTAATCTGTCCTTTCACTATGACTACCAACTGGAAGTCTCAGATGAATGGAGAAGGGCCCCTATCTGTTCATGTTTTCCCTCATGATCTGGAATACAGGTGGAGAGAGAAGAATTACCCACCATCATCCAGCCAGCCTCTGAATAAAAACACAAGAGGGTGGATGGGGCGGCATGCCAAAGGCTATGGTCCTGCCAAGATGGCTGGGTTTAATTGCCTGGAAGTCTGGGTCCCATGCACATCCCAGACTTTTGTGAACGTTGCCATGCTTATGTGATCACAGGAAATCAGCAGACCTTAAATATTCACTTTCAAATGTTCTGTTCTATGTTACTTTCATCCACAAAGCAGAAAGGACTTCAAAAGAACTAATGCTTACAATAGTCAATCTTCCCACTGCTATGTCAGCAAGTAAGCCATATTTTTAAACACTTTTCCATTCCTCTACAATTCTGTAAACCTAAGCACACACTTAAATATTTATAAACCTATAAACACATTTATAATAAATTTAGTAATTTTTCTTGGTTAAACTGAAGAAAACATAAAAGCTGTCTGTAGCATCTTGACTCACTACCTTGGTCTTTACCATGTTCTGTTTTTTTTTTTTTTCTTTTCTTTTCTTTTCTAGTTGTTACAGAAGACCATGTGCAAATCGGCTGAAGCATTGTGATCCAGGACTGTCATTTAGTGAAGAAGTGTGTCGCTGTGTCCCATCATATTGGAAAAGACCACATCTGAACTAAAATCATACCAGTTTTCAGTCCATCATTTTACTGTGTTGAAGAACTATTGCCATGTTAGAACTGTCTATGCACAGAAAGACTCTGTGGGACCATAGTAACAGAGGCCCAAGTCTGTGTTTCCTGAACCATGTGGATTACTGTGGGAAGGACTGGCACTCATGTGCAAAAAACCTCTTCAAAGACTGGTTTTCTGCCAGGGACCAGACAGCTGAGATTTAAATAAAAGAAAAAAAGAATGCCTATATAATTTATTTCCACTAAAAATATTGTTCCTGCATTCATTTTTATAGCAATAACAATTGGTAAAGCTCACTGTGATCAGTATTTTTATAACATGCAAAACTATGTTTAAAATAAAATGAAGATTGTATTATAACCTGTGAAGTTCAGTCTCTTGCCATCTTACATTGTAGTCAGGTTTTAGAAAATGAAATGGCATCTTCCAAAATTTTCTCATCACAGATTTATGAGTTGCCTTCCAGTTTTTAGTGAAGAATGGTCCACAGTCTCTAAGCAGGTGCCATGTCTACTATGTGTTCATTTACTGTCTGGATAGAGCACTGAATGCCTACATTTTTAAATTTGAGGGAAGGGGGAAGAGAAAATTTAATTTGACCACAGCAAGATGTTTACTTTCTAATGTGATTAAAGAGGAAAATCACAGAAATTGTGGTCAACCTTTTTGCATCCTATAAGACAGCATGATCCTGAAAAACCAAAAAAAAAAAAAAAAAAAAAAAAAAAAGATAGCATAATCCATGTTCACCCACTGTTCTCCATCTTTGAAATGCACCCAAAATCCAAATCATTTTTCAACTCAATTATTCTAAAAGTGAAACACTGTATATCATTTATTCTCCATTTGAAAAATTATTTTTAGATTTTAGACATTTGGAATATATCAATTATTTTAACAAATAAAATGAAATCTTAGCTTCATTTGGTAAGCCTCCAGAGGCTTTCTAAAGAAGTTTGGAACCTGTTACAGTGACTGCTATGTATTAGCTTGAATGTCAATCTAAATCTTTGGCTTCTTAAAGGATATTGGCAAACCCAAACAATCAAAAAAAAAAAAATCACTAAACTAAAAATTAAAGCCAGAACTGTTTCAGAGACTAAGCATTTATTTGTCCCTAGAGATGTAATAATTTTGATTGAAGAGACAGAGTAACATAGACAAAGATAATACATTGCCATAGAAGCTTACAAACAATTTTATGTGGACTGTAAAAATACCACTTCAACACACTATAACAGATGGGTTTGTGTGTGTGTGTGTGTGTGTGTGAGAGAGAGAGAGAGAGAGAGAGAGAGAGAGAGAGAGAGAGAGAGAGAGAGAGAGATACAGATGGACTAGGGCTGAAGCAGAGCAGTTGCTTAGAATATTCATACATGTGATTTACAGAAAGCTAACAATCAGAATGAGAATGTTCTTAAATTCTGCACGAATCCCAAGATACCATGGTTGATGCAAAAGATAAAGTTGAGAAAACACTAGAAGCTCACAGCAACAACTAATAGATCCAAAACTTGGAAAGTTTCATGTCTAGAAATCTAATACTGTATACTCAGTCTGAGAGGCTGAAGGCAAAAATGTTTTTGCTAAGCAGTTGAGTAAGATTTAGCTTCCAGATTGTTTTCGAAGCAGGTTTGAATATTTACAAACTGCCTGAGTGAAACTGACTCCATTATTAGAACGTCTAAAAATAGTCCCTTTCTTCCATATGTGCACCACTTAGAACAGAGTGGAATGGTGTAAATATACGACTAAATTTAGCATCATATGCCTTTAAGGATGGAGAAAAGGCCATGAACTTACTTGGTCATGAGCCATTCTCTGTACACATTTTGCTTCTAAAGGAATGTCTTTCAGTGGTAGAGAGGAGAATAGCGACTCCAGACGAGAGAGTGCATATAGCAGAACACTATTACCATGGTGCCAGAATTTTGAAAAACTGATATGCTCTAGGTTTCATCGACCCAGAAGTGCTAGAAGTACAGATAAGGGTGGAGAAAAACATGCTTGACACTTTTCTGTGTTACTCTGCTGTCTGCAAAGCATGACCTTTCGTTAGAAGACATTCCAAAAGATTCTTTTTGAGTTTATGTTCTGAATTAATACATTATTTTATCCTTTAAAATGAACAGAAGACACCCAAATAACTATTTAAGAAAACCAGTGACACTTTGTTGAACACCACTTATAATTAGTAGCTGATCTGTGTGCTTTAATTACTGTTCTCTTGGTTATTTTTTAACTGGGGAGTGACTGTTGCTAATTTACAGGAACTTTTTTATTCCAAGATGAAAACTCTTTCTTAAAGAGTCACAGTGTGGTAGAAGAATCCAATCTAATTGGGCACTGAATTGTAAATCATGAAGCAAGTGAAATCTTGACATGTCTATTTGCCTATGCAAATCACCAAGCTCCCAGGGTCTCAGTATATTAAGCTTTGAAAGGAACGAGTTACATTAAAGTTGTATTTAAAGTCCTGACTCTAATGTTAGAGTTTGTCTCAACTACAGTAAGAATGCTTCCTGGAAGCATCTTTTAAATGCTTCACATATGAAAATATAAACCAAAACCCTTTCTCCCTTATGTTGTCCTTATAGTTTGTTCTTAAATCCTTAGGTAGTGTAGATAGCTCAGAAGAGTTGGTCATCCTGACTTCTTGGTTTTCTTCTTCTTCTTCTTCTTCTTCTTCTTCTTCTTCTTCTTCTTCTTCTTCTTCTTCTTCTTCTTCTTCTTCTTCTTCTTCTTCTTCTTCTTCTTCTTCTTCTTTATTTGATATTTTATTTACATTTCAGATGTTATCCCCATAACCCATTTCCCCCAAACCCAGAAACCCCCTCCTCCTGCTTCTATAAGGATATGCCCCCACCCATCCATTCTCACCTCCCCACCCTCGAATTCCCCCACACTAGGGCATCCAGCCTTCACTGAACCAAGGACCTCCTCTTCTACCTATGCCCAACAATGCCATCCTCCTCTACATATACAGCTGGAGCCATGTGTCCCTCCCTATGTGCTCCCAGGCTGGTGGTTAAGAGGTGCAGTTTAAATTCTATTCCCCAGTTGAGGGACATCTGGGTTGTCTCCAGCTTCTGGCTAGTACAAATAAGTCAGCTGTGAACATAGTGGAGCATGTGTTTTTGTAGTTTGCTAGAGCCATGGGGCCCTCCCTATGTGCTCCCACGCTGGTGGTTTAGACCCTAGGAGCTCTAGTTGGTTGGTATTTTTGCTCGCCCCATGGGGCCTCAAACCCTTTCAGCTCCTTCAGTCTTTTCTCTTACTCCTCCATTGGTAACCACATGATCAGTTCAATGGTTAGCTGTGAGCATCTGCCTCTCTATATGGCAGGCTCTGGCAGACCTCTAAGAAGACACCAGACTTCTTAATGACAAAGGTTGCCACTTATAGAAGCAGATTTTTCTTTTCTGAAACATCTTCAAAAACCAAAACCATGCAACTTTTGTAAAATGATGTTAAGATTTTGTATCTTCTTTGTTCAAACATCACTCAAATGTATGTAACTTGTACTTAATCCAGGAGGGGTCTATGAAGCAGAACGTGACTTTGAACTGTTGCTGCTGTCTGTCATTCTGACCATAGCATTTGGTTAAGCATTCAGCAGAATTTAGCACATACAAAATTTTAAGTATAGGGACCAAAACCTCAAGACAGTGCATTGGGTTGACTCATCACTTGATAACATTCCAGGCCCAAGACATGGCTGTATACAACAGACAAAGATAAATGTTAAATTTGATGATCTAACTAGACACCTCAGAGCTCCCAGGGACTAAACTACCAACGAAAGAGTATACATGGGTGGGTCCATGGCTCCCACTACATATGTAGCAGAGGACTGACTTATCTCCCATCAGTAGGAGGGGAGGCATTTGGTCCTGTGGAGGCTTGTTGCCTCAGAGAAGGAGGATGCTAGAAGGGTGAGGCAGGAGTGGGTGATAGGTGGGGGAGCATCCTCATAGAGGCAAAGAGAAGGGGGAGTGTGGGGGGTGTTTGAATAGGGGAGACTAG
Source organism: Arvicanthis niloticus (assembly GCF_011762505.2). Lineage (NCBI taxonomy): Eukaryota > Metazoa > Chordata > Mammalia > Rodentia > Muridae > Arvicanthis > Arvicanthis niloticus. Next base: position 43,759,418 of record NC_047673.1, read on the forward strand.
AAAGAGGGACATGTGAAATGTAAATAAATAAAATAGTTAATAAAAAGGAAAGTAATTAAGACAACTTAAAAAGCTTTTTCAAAAATCTAAGTTTTGATTCATTTCTGAAGAAAGAATACATTTAATGTGGTTACATACAGAATGCCATACCTAATTTTAGTGATAAGACAGGAATAGCTGTTCAAGCCTATGATTTCAACATTTAGGAGGGTGAGACAGGAGGATTGTTGTTAGTTTGTACTCAATGGGCCAGTTCCAGGAGACTCTGAGATACATTATGAGAATTTCTCTAAAAAACATAAAATAAATTGAAATCTACTACTTTTATCTTAGTTACTTATTTTTTTCAAGACAGAATCTCATGAAGTTGAGGCTGACCTTGAACTTCTGATCATGCTGCTTTCATATTCCATGTTCTGCATCACCAGGCTTAGCTTTGTCACAACAAAAGGAGAAAACATTTTCTGCAGGTTTCAACACGTAGGTTTCAGCAGGTCTTTATGCCAATGCTTTTGCTGTGCAGCTAGAGCCATTCTGTGTTTTAAAAAATCTTTTTGAAAACTCAATCATTTGGAGGGGGGTTGTTTTGTTTTTTTGAGACAGGGTTTCATTGTGTAGCTCTGGCTATCCTGGATTTCACTCTGTAGCTCTGGCTAGCCCCGAATTCACAGAGATCTACCAGCCTCTGCCTCCCAAGTGCTAGAACTAAAGGGATGAGCCGCCACCACTGCTCACTCAATCTCTCTTCTATGCAATACATATGCATAACTTCAGCAGAATTCTATTGGGAATATTACTATACCTACAAACTATATGATATTACTCAACGCATCTATCTTCACCCAGGAGCATTGATTTAAACAGTGCTGAGATGGCAGAATGGCTGAGTGTCTTAACTCACTTTCTTGTCCATGCTTCATATTAGAAATTTTTATGCTGTATGTGAGTGTGTGTGTGTGTGTGTGTGTGTGTGTGTGTGTGTGTGTGTGTACCTGCAGAGGCCAGAAGAGGATGCTGGATTGAGGAACTACGGGTTGGTCAGAGCACTGACTAGCACAAAGCTAGGCAAATAGGACACAGAAAAATAAAACATGTGGCAAACTTCCAGCTTCTTCCTCAACTTCCAGACCAAAGGACAAAGGCTAAGGACATCTCTGAGTAGCTCTTATTCCCATCAGTAAGCCTTCCACCTTCTCCTGCGACTGCTCTTATCCAGCATGGTTAGGTAAGTTTTACTCCAGATCAAAATATGTTTACCAAAAGTTTTTGGCCCATCAGATTTCCTTTCTTTGTTGAAACTGTCTATCTTGGAAAAGAAGACTACCAAAGACATTTAAAACCCTCAGTCCTTCAGGATAGGCCAGCCAAATCTTTGCAATGAATCATCTCCTCTACCTCCTTTTACTTTTCTTCCTTCTCCTCTTCTTTCTCCTCCTCTTTCTCCTTCTCCTTGTCCTAATTCTCCTCCTCCTCCTCCTCCTCCTCCTCCTCCTCCTCCTCCTCCTCCTCCTCCTCCTCCTCCTCCTCCTCCTCCTCCTCCTCCTCCTCCTCCTCCTCCTCCTCCTCCTCTTCTTCTTCTTCTTCTTCTTCTTCTTCTTCTTCTTCTTCTTCTTCTTCTTCGTCTTCTTCTTCTTCTTCTTCTCCTTCTTCTCCTCCTCCTTCCTCCTCCTCCTCCTTCCTCCTCCTCCTCCTCCTTCTCCTTCTTCTTCCTTCTCCTCCTCCTCATCTTCCTCTTTCTTCCTCCTCCTCCTTCTCCTCCTTTCCCTTCCCCTTCTCCGTCTTCTTCTCCTCCTCCTTCATATTCTTTATTTTCTCATCCTTTACTCTTCTTTCTCATGCCTCCTCCCTGCCCCACACCGCACTTCTTCACTTTCAAATAAAAAGTGTCTTTCATATATTGGTTTTGCTGCTGTGCCTGAGGTTATTTTTATTTTCTGTTGTTTCTGATTTTTATTTTCCCATCTTTTAATTATTTAACTAGCAGGGAAAACAAAGACACCTTACATGCTAACAAGATCCCTTGAAACTAGAATTATTGGCAGTTCTTGTGAGCCACCCACAAGGGGTGCTGGGAATGTCATCCAGCTCCCCTGCAAGAGCAGCAAGTGCTCTGACAGCTGTATCTTCTTTCCAACCCTCATTACAGTTTGTACGGGACTATTTTACTTCTCTTTATAGTCATTCATTCTTGAACAGTAACCTTTAGCACTATTTTGTGTGTGTGTGTGTGTGTGTGTGTGTGTGTGTATTGTTTTGTTACCCTTGTCCAAGTTCTGATGCTCATAATCTTTAAGATGTTGGCAAACACTGCTCTAAGGAAGGAGAAGGAATGCTGGGAATGAAATGTGATTTTTGTAATTCAAGATCTAAACATTTCTAGCTTTCTCTGATTCTATCCTAGTCTTTCTACCAACAGACTGGGATTCATTGTAAAACACTCTTTAGATATTTTTAATTAGCACACAAAAATAATAGTTTTCCTTATGGCATTCATTTTCTCACTAACTTGTTGCAGGGTTCTCCCACTCTGCTCCTGTTCCCTGCCCCCCTCCTACCCTCATGATACTCCACCATTTACAAATGTTGATGTGATAGAAGCTCATACTCTCCACAGAACACAGTCAATAAAGGATCATAGACCTGAATTAAGAGTTGTTATTAAGATGAAGGAAATATGAAATGAGACAGGAATTGAGGGGGGGAAGAAAGCAGGTATAAAGAAACAGAAAAATAAGATAGGATAACAAATACAAACAAGAATGAAAAAAGCAGAAAAAAATAAAGTAAAACATTCAAGACCTTTATCATGTTGCACAGGGGTTGGGAAGATGCACAAACTCTTAAAATGCATAAAAACATTTCAATACTTTATGAGCAAGAGTGACAAAGTAAAATGTATATTTTCCATTGCAACAATTTTGAATTGGATCATTGTGGTTTTATGAAAATTTTAACGTTTCAGTAAAAGTTGAAATATAGCACAGAAAGATTGTTGTTATAAAATACTTCTGCTCTACTTTCTACACAGATGTGCTGAATGTTAATTTTTCATCATCCTTAGTGTTGCCTTGCCTTTGAGAAGGTCAGTGGGAAAGCTAAACTGTCTCTTTCCACACAGATTTTGGACAGATGTTTCTATGTGAAAGTTCAGATCATGTGAGAACTTCATTATTTACCTCACTGTGATTTTTTTCCTACACTTTAGATGACTCGTTTCCTCTCGTGTGAGCTGATAAGTTCTTTGTTTCTGTGACATCCAGGTAGGCAATCCTGATGGACAATTTGCTTTACAGAACACATTGTTAGCCACAGAGTAAGCACATGCTTGCTTTAGCAATAATGAGTATTCATATTTTTTGATTCATGAGTCTAGAGTTTCCAAATGCTAAAGAGGTGTTTTAGGTTGTGAAGTTTATTTGGATACCCAGTCCAGTCTCTATCCGCTCCTAATTTGTATTAATTCTAGAAGGCATTAATAATTACAAATGAATGTCACTCATTTTTTTCTAATAATAAAACACCTATAACTGGAGGCTGTTAAAAGCTTATCACTGCACCAAAAGCTCCCAAGTGGTACACCAGCATGAAAACACAGAAGAGGTGGTCTGTAGTCATGTTTTTTTTTTTTTTTTTTTGCCCCTACAGTGATACTTAGTGTTTGCCACACTAAGTCCTATGCCAAGCTAGGAATCAGACTATTGATACTTTATATAATGCAGAATTTTGGTGGTGGTGGTGGTGATGATGATAATTATCAATTCATTTTATTTATGTCATATATTGGGAGTACTGGTTTTGAAAGCCCATTGCAAATTACTCTTTTCCATAGACAATGCAATAAAACATGGAATATGCTTTATTGAATTATTTTAAGAGCATCTTACAATGCAGTGAATACTACCCCATATAAATACATACATCTCTACAATCGTGTCAAAATCTTGTAGCACTGATATTCTTCCCATCAAAAGAATGCATATTTGGTGACCCCGAAGGAAGAACACCACCCTGACATCAAGAAAAAAGATGGAGCTCTCATTTCCAACACTCCAGCCATTCTACTTAGAGCAAAGAATATATGGCAAAATCTCTACAGGTGTTAAATTGAGCTTAAAGAAGTTAAAATACTTATTTTATAGCCTTAATCTAAGTACAAACATAACTCAAAAGTAACAGGGCCCAGAATGTTCTTGGAGTTATTGACTTTAAAGTCATACCCTCACCTTCAACCATAGCATTATTTGTAAAATTATTTTTATTTAACTAAAATATAATTATATGACTTCCCCTTTCTCTCCCCTTCTCCTCCTTTCAATCCTTCCCATGAATCCCTGGCCCCCTTTTAACCATTGTTCCAGGCACAAGCATTATTCTTACACCAAATTCCTATCCCTTAATTCTGTCTGCCTTCCTGAAAAGCTATTGTACCATGGATGTCAATTTTTTATCCCAGTAGATTTCCCCGTTAAACTGTATTTAGATTTTTCAGAAGGCTACTAAGTACTCAACTCCTTTTTAAAATACATTTTCTTCTATATTAGTCTCAGTTTCCATAAAACAATACCCAAGGTTTGGGCTAAAAGAACAGAAATACATTTTTTAAACAATTTAAAGATACATTTTTTTTTCTGGTTCTAGAAGCCAGAAATCCAAGATCAAGAAGTCACAGGGTTGTGTTCTAGTGAGATCTTTCAGGTTGCTGCTCACCACCTTCCCTTAGCATCCATACTGTGGACATGCTTAGGTCAAGTATTAGAGATCTTCACTGTCCCATCATGGGTAAGTCATACCATCAATTTTCTTCTCTGCTTGAACTGACTGCTTCATTTTAGCAGGCAAAAGGCTGGGTCCACTGCCAGTTTTCAATAAATATGACTGTTTCAACCTTGTGGGATTTATAAACTGCTCCAGATGCTACCTAACATCTGTCTGACAGTCTGTTTTGAGTGTTTTTAATAACAATTCTCAGATGTACATAGAAAAACTGAGAGATTTCTAACCAGTCAGGTGTGATTTCTATCCCCTACTACTCTTTTAGAAAGTCACAAATTACACTTTGCTTTGTCAGCATTCATAGGAGAAAGTTGAAGGGTCCTCCATAGCTCACACGGTTCAGAAAATGTTTCAAGGATTACAGAATTTACATTAGGATTCATTATTCACAAACCAGGGATTATAAGAAACCCGAGATGTTGTATTTAAGTAAGGAAAATATGTAATTACTTTCTTCTATTCTCATGGTGTTTTTATTGTTGATAATTAGGTAAAAGATAGAAAATCTCTTATCAAAATTTAAAAAAAAAAGACATTTTGGAGTGGAAGACAAAATGCAGACTGGTAGAGCCTAGTCTCAACAGATGCATCTACAAAGCAATACACCTAAGGCTACTGGATCATGGCATAAAGTGGGTCAGAAAGAGTAAGAAGTGGAGGATCAGAGATGTTGCTATGAGAGTGTGTCTTCTAGGAATGTCAGAAGGCACACCCATAAGCTCTTACCAACATGGCTTCCTGAACATGAGTTGAAATAGAAAATCAGCAGTAGACAAGTTAATGTCGATGGTGAAGTGGAGCAAGAGTCTCAACCTTACACAAAGAACTACAGGCAACTAAGGGGTGCTGAAAGCAGGAGAGAAATAGTGTTTGCCTGGGAAGAGAACACCAATGTTTATCCAACAATTGTTTATCCAGGGTCAAGTGGTCATCCTTGAAAACATGCATGTAAGTAATACTATACAGACTGAGCAGTTTGTATTTATTTATTTATTTATTTAGAAATATAGACATATGCACATAGACAGAGGCATGTTTATATATATATAATATACATATATAGCATGTACATATAAATAACATATATACATGTATCAAGCAATTATATATGTATATACACATATATGATATATATATATTATATATGTGAAAAATTGATGTAGAAGATACCATAAATTTAAACAAAAATGGGTATATGGAAGGATTTAGAAGCAGGAAATGTGAGGGAGCAACAAAATAATTATAATTTCAAAATAAATAAATAAATATTATGGCAACTGTAAAAAAAGAGAATAGTTTTGATATAAGTAAACCAAGCTTGTCATGAAAGATTAAAAGTTAATAAAGTGGGATCATTAGACATGATGGACTTATGCTTTAACTATAGTTCTGTTTCAGTGTACATGCAGTCATACATTGAGTAACTGGACTTTCATAGTAGAACATGTCCTGATCAATGAAATTTGGATATAATTTCATTGCAGGTTATAATGTCATCTATGTTATCCAAAAACAGGTCAAGTAAGTTGCCAGTGACAAAGGAAATTTAAAATATATTGACAACCTTCTGCATAATGTAAACAGAACTTTAAGATTTCTTTTACATTATGTGTGTGTGTGTGTGTGTGTGTGTGTGTGTGTGTGTGTATACTTGTACAACCATACCAATGAGTTCATGTGTATGAATGGTTTTAGGGTCCAGAAGATCTTTTGAGCAGGATTTACACACAGTTGTAAACCTTGATGCTCAAAGAAAATTAGGGTTTTCTGCAAGAATATCAAGACTGATGCCTGCTAAGGATCACTGCCGAGGTCTTCACAACATTCCAACCCTGAAGCATGGCAGCCATCCCTTCTAATGGCTCCTTAATGGCTATCCATGGCAACTATCAGTGATCTTTGACCTCCTTGCCCAGCAACAGCTTCCATGGAAGCTTTGAGTACCCCACAGATGCATTGACGTATCACTTAGTTCTCGCCAAGGCCAAGCATGTCCATTAGTGGGCCTGCTTCATTTTCAGGAAGTCTTCCCTCTATATCTCATGTCCAAAGTGTTAGAGTCTCCTAAGCACTCTGCAAAATTAACCTCCACAAGCCCCCACCAGCCTCCGAGGCATGGTCACCGGTGACTGGACTACCCAAACACGAAGAGGGAGCAAATAATTCATCTTGGCCAGGCCAACACCAGAGTCCAGTCCTGACAGAGTAGAATCACAAGACAAGGCAAGTTTCATAGGTGCAAGGCTAGAGCCCCACTCATCCACTATGTAAGCTGGGCAGGCAGGTGCAAGCACTAGTCACCAGCAAGAGCTGGAGAGAGCTTCCTCTTCTCTCGAAGCACTGAACTTTCCTGGTCTTAACTGAGCTGTGCACCAAGCAGAAAATAAACATCCATCAAACACCCCACTTTAAAAAAAAAAGAAGAAGAATTGCTCCTAAGTGCTGAGCAATCTCTTCAGCTCTGTAATAAATGAAAAATCAATTAATAGATAAAATATCCATTACTCCTATATCAATTCAGTGTTAAATGTTAAATGAGACTCACTGAGGTTTTTGTTTTGGTTTGTTTTTTTGTTTTCAGAAATCTTTACTGAGTTTATTACAAATGGAATAGAATTTCAGAACTTTAGACAACAGCTTTCTTTTCAGAGTTGTGACAAGCCCTGCAAAGACAGTAAGTTCATGGTTTTGATCTGTGTAGCTCCTCTCTGACCTTCCTCTTCTCGAATGTGCAGTTTGTTGACCTCATCTATTTTCAGAACAAAATGACTTTCAATCACTCAGAGCTTCATGAATTTCTGTGACAGCTATTTATATTTATATGAGCCAGACAATTTCAAATTCTCTGAAATATTTTCTCCCTGGCTACATACATTCAACTAGACAACAGTTAGGATCATATCTAAAAGAAAATCTTAGTTGCTTCAGACCAAAGGAATGAATTTTATTGAAGCGTTTCCTTCCTTCAGTGCATTGCCTGGTGAAACTGTTATGTGCTATACAAATTCAGCTCCATCAGAAATTAAATTAGGCACAATTGAATGCCAGCCAAACCTGTATAAAAATATCAGAAAACAATCAGAGGGTTCCATTTTGTTATGATTTATGTGACCTTAGTCCTTGGACTGATGAGTCTAATTAAAATGATAAAAAAAACTAAACTAAAAAATTGACAAGTCTCTTATATCTATCATTTTATTTAAGAAGTTTGCTGTATTTATCAATTTTTCATTATGTCAATTTAAATCTTTTTTTAATCTTTTTTTTGCACTCTAGATTTTATTACCCTCCCGGTCCACCCTCAGACTATTCTATATCCCATACATTCTTTCTGCTCCCCTGTCTCCATGAGGATATCCCCACCATCTACCACCCATCCCTACCCTACCATACCTCTAAACTCCCTAGGGCCTTCAGTCTCTTGAGGGTTAGGTGCATCTTCTCTGACTGGACCCTGACCCAGCAGTCCTCTGCTGTATATGCACTGGGGGCCTCATATCAGCTGGTGTATGCTGCCTGGTTGGTGGTCCAGTGTTTGAGTGAGTCTAAGTTTTATCATAAGCAAGATGAAAGTACTAATATTGTATATCACTGAGATTTTAATAAAATTTCAAAGTGAATAACCAAAAGTTATGCCTAAAGTGATGAGAAATGAGAAGGTGGTAGGCATATATTTCTAATTTTTGATTAAAAAAAAAAAAAAAAAAACGACCTTTTGTTAGTGAGGTTTTTCTCATGCCACGTACAACCTCTGCCTACCCAGATCTCCCATGGTCTTCTCCAGTCTCTAACCCTGTGAGTCTGCCTGAACTTCCTCTCCACACAACCTCTCTAACCTGCCAGATTTAGCATGGGTCCCGCACTCACTGCCCAGGTCTAGTCTGGACAACAGTGACTAGTCTGCAACCAATCTCTAGGCTTCTGTTTAGGGCCAACCTACTTAGCTCCCAACCCACAGGCCTCTAGAATGCTGAAACCAACCTTTCTACCCATCTAGATCTGCCTTAACACTCCAGGCATGGACCAAGAAATACATCCGGTACACCTAGATACCTTCTTCTACCTGATTTCATTTCTCCCAAACCATATGCAACATCTAGGCCCAATCTGCTGATACACCATCTCTTTTGCCCCAAACATCTTTTTCCATATCAGATTTAGAGCTAACAAAAGAAGTCCACATGCCTAAATCTCTTCACAAAAATGCAAATAATATGAAAGATCAAGTCAGTCATATAAGTCTGTGTCTATAAATATAAATGAATTGTTTAAATGTAATTGCTTTATCTGGGCTGACAATGCTTTCTCCAAGAAGCAAAGAGCATTTGACTAAAAAGCCCATGAGAAGTTCATTGAGTTGTTGGTCAGAGTTGAACAGAAGGTACCATAAAAAAAAAAAAAAAAAAAAAAGCAACTAACAGTCCTATGCAGCTACTGTACCTGTGAACTACAGCAATGGCCAGATGCCATGATGACCCGAAGGTTGTAGTGTTGGCACACATATGTTGGTAGAAACCGACAGTTCTTCAATTAGATTTAAGACATGCTCACCCAGAGGAAAATCATGCCTGTTATCTAGCTAACTACCCAGTTAGTGAAGTGCTGGATCTCCGATAAGAAACTTTGCTAAACTTTACTAAACCAGCATAATCCCTAACTATAATCTAAATATTTTTCCTCAGACCCATAGATACGCCGCGTAGTTCTCACCTCTTATCAAGGAAACTTCCTTTTCAACAGAAGGGAACACACACACACACACACACACACACACACACAAAAAAAAAAAAAAACAAAAACAAACAAAAAAAAAAAACCAAGAGCAACCCAAAAGATAAAACAACAACAACAACAATGAGACAAAACAAAAGCCCACAATCAAAACAGAGTTGTGGAGCTCAGTCTTAATGGATACACCTACAAAACAAACAAAAGGTTAAAAAATAAATTACTGCACATAAGGCTCGGGGAACATTTCATAAGACAGGATAGAAAAACTATTAAGAGCCAGAGGATGAGGGAGTTCACTGTGGATTGTGTATCCGAATATTAAAACATAGATCCAGAAGACTCACCAGCATGACTGCGTAAACAAGAGGAACAAGAGAAAGACAAAACAAACAAGGAAAGGCCAAGAGGCCTCAATACCACACAAAGGACAACAGGAAACTAATGAATGCTGAAATCCGGAGAAAGTCTTTCCCAAGGAAGAGAAAACCAATTGGTTTTCCAGTACCAAATGGAAACATACATACAAGTTACATTTTACAAGCTGACGAGTTTATACCTAGAAATGCATGTGTGTGTGTATTTGTGTGTGTGTGTGTGTGTGTGTGCATTTTTTTAAAAAAAGAAGTCCATAAATTTGATACAGAGCAAAGAGGAGTATGTAAGAAGATTTAAAGGGAGAAAAGCAGAGAGGAGAGAGATGAATTATAATCTCCAAAAGTAAATAAATATATATTTTTAAAACTTTTTATTAATTCTTTGTGAGTTTTTACATCGTACACCACAGTTCTGCTCATCTCCTCATCCTTTCATATTTGATCCTCACTGGGACTCTTCCTGGTTGTCCTGTTGTGTTCTTACATCATACAGACCCTGAAATTTGGATCACAGGACTGGACCTTTCAGGAATTCCAATGATTTGCAGATGATATAGATTTTGTGGCTGGTCAACTCATAGCCCAGGATCTGGGCCTCCTCAGTAGCTGAGCTGGTCAGCCTGCTAGTTCTCCCTTATCAGCCCCACCATGGTGAACTCTCCAGCACTGCTCTGGCTAGATTTTCCAAAGCTCCCATCAGCAGGAGGCAGGGATGTCATTTCCCCTCATGGTTGCTCACACACACCCACACCTCCAGAACCATCTTTGTGCTCTCCTATCTACTGTGCTGCTGAGTTTAGGTGCTGAGCCCATGCTTCCAAGTGTTACAGCTTACAAGGGGCTGGGCCAGCTTTCTTCCTTTCACACCCTTGGGGCTGGCTCACTCCATCAGGGGCAGAAGCCTTGAGTTGCCCAGGCAAGATGCAGAATCTGCTCTTTCAAGTGTTATAGCCAGTAAGGGGCCAGGGCCAGCTCTCCTGACCACTTCAGAGGGGAGAACAACATCCCTGCACCTAAGACTGCAGATGAGAGTGGTAGAGCCACATCTCCCAGCTTTTAGCCCCTCAGAGCCAGCTCACCTGTTCCCCCTCCTTGAGGGCTGGCTCTAATATGCTATCCAAGGGATAGCAGGATCCTCTCTCCAGAGTGCTGCCAACAGTGAGGATCAGGGTCAGCTCACCAGCTCTCATGATCCTGGAGTAAGCTCTCCTGACCGCTGCAGGTGGTAAAGAGTGAGGGAGGAGGGCATCACCTCCACACCCATACCACCTCACAGCACTCACAGCATTTGAGTGGCAGGCCCAATCTCCTATGCATTTGCCCTCAGGGTTGGGCTCACCTGAGAACTCTGAACCAGGGTCAGCACTACTGTGCTACCCAGGAGAGGTGCAGAGCCTGCTTTCCCAAGTGATATAGTTAATGAGGGGCAGGGTTAGTTCTCACAAGCTCATCCTGTGGGAATTCTTGAAGTGGCAGGTGATGGGGGGGTGGGACATTACCTCTGCACCTGTGCCGCCCCAAGCAGATGAGTGGCAGGATCAGCTATCCCACACTCACACCCACCATGGGAGCTGGATCACCCACATCCCCTGCCACCAGGGTCCCTCTTTCCATGTCACATATATACTCTTAGCTGTTTCTGTCCACTCTTTAGATTTCTTTATGCCCTGATGATATATATATATCCCTTTCTATATTAATTTACTGCTAGCTATAAATGTGTATATGAACATACTTTTATATAAATTTTAATCCATAAATTTTATATAAAATTTAATCCACCAAATGAAAGAACATTAGTCTTTCAACTCTGTCTTATTTTAATTAGATGCTATTCATTTGTTTCCAATTTTTAATAAATGATATAACTTCATCCTTCTCTAGGGCTGAATAAAATTTCAGTGTGTGTGTCTACGTGCATGTCTTTGTGTGTGTGGTCTTTGTGTGTGTGTCTGTGTGTGTGTGTGTTTCTCTGTATCGTTACTATCATTTGTTGCCATATATTTTCTTGGAGATAGACTTCTGACTGGGATAAGAATAAGACTGAATCTTAACGTAGTTTTAGCTTGCTTTTACCGATGGCTGAGGATGGTGAACTCTCATTCAAATACTTACTGGTGTTTTTTTTTTTCTTTTGAGAAATGCCTTTTTCAATTCTTAGCACACTTATAATCAAATCTATCTGAATAAAAATGGTAGATGTTGGTAAAGGACATATATTTTTAATTGCCTCCAAAGAAAATAAATTAAGGTGCAGAATATAGGTACAAACATAGGAAAGCTTTGCTGGGAAGAAAATAAGGGCTATCTTTAGGATTAGGGTTGTGTCAAGCCAAACACTCTGCAACACTCTTATTTAAAAGTTTAAGACAGATAAGAGGCAGGTCATTGAACCTCAGAAATAGTGATCACATTGTTATGTTCATGTGTATATTTTAGCTGCCTTACATACAAAAGTACTTTAAAGTCATTATGATGAAGCTGGATTTTGCTCAAAAGGTCTTTTTTTTTTCTTCTAATCACTTAAAACCCAGCTCAAGAATCTGCCAGATCCTGAATAATTATGTGAAAGATCTAATCATTCTCTCCTGCCATTATAAATCACAGAAAACAATGTTCAGTTTCAGCCCCCACAGAGTTTGAGCTGCAAAATACACAAAGAACACTTCAAAGGTCACATATCATCAAATAAAATTATGACTATAATGGTGCTCAAACATGTCAACAGAGGAAAATAAAACCAAGATGTTTATAGAGAGATACCCTGCAAATCAAGAACACACACAGGTGACTGCCTTCAGTGATCTCCATTAGGAAAACCAGTGAAGCTATAATGAAGGAGCATGGCTTTTTGCTGCTACAAACTCAGTCAGCCATCATTGGACAGAAGCCATAAGATGTCAACATCAACTCCAGCTACAAATCTCACTATTTCACTCTATGAACGCCAGCTATACTCTTAACAGGTGAGAAGGTGACCAGTTGGTGTCTTGGGAATATTGGGAGACTTCAAAAAAAAGGAAAATGTTCCCATTATTAAAGTCAGTGACAGGGAAAAGATGGAGAAAAGAGAATTACTCATTCATAGAATGGTTTAGATGACACTATTAAGCAACAGTATAGGTGCCAGAGTTTCAGATAAGGTAGGCTGCTACAAGCCAGAAGGCATGATGAAACTAATAGTTGTTAGTTCAGGCCAGAAGCTCCTAAACTACACACAAAAAATTAAGTCTAACTTCTGAAAAAAAAGAGAGGAATCTATTTTTATTTTAATTCATCATTATTAGTAGTAATAGCATCAGAAGTAGTTTTTAAGGTATACGTGATATGTGTGGAGTGTGCATGGCACAGCATGTGTGGAGGTCACAGTCCAATTATGGAGTCATTTCTCTGCTTCTGCCCTTATGTGGGTTCTATAGACCAAACTCAGGCCACTCAGACTTACACAGTGGAGGCATTTACTTATTGAGACCTTTAATCAATACCACAGACTAATATTTCAGAGTCGATTCTTGTATTTAAATATGCTATAACTTATCATTCCAATGATTCTCACTCTTCACTTTTTCTCTTTGATTTGGTAATATAAATGCCTATCATCATCATTTTCAGAATGATTATAAAGTTCATAAAGTAGCTGTCCTTTGAGTACATGAAAATGTGTGCAGCTCAAAGAAGAGCAGAAAATAACTCATTATTCAATTTCTTAACATATTTTCTATAGGCATAAAATATTTAGTACAGTATAAAGGTATTTTTCATTTCATTGTTCAAAAGCATGCTGCTGAGATAGCCTCTATTGAATAATGTGAAAATACAAAACAAAAGATGTGGGACAAATGATACAAGAAAAGATTTTTTTCCAAGCTTTTTGAAAAATTATTTATACTGTCCAAGGCATCCAACTTCTCAATTAAATTTTTGAGAATTACTATGATGAAAATGTGGGATTCAAGTATTTTAAAAAATGTTAATTTTTCTTCAACAACTTTTAAATTTTGTTCCAAATGGTTGTTTGAGCAACCCTTGGCCCTGAAGCTTAGGATAACATAAAGTTTAATGTTTCATATACTGGAGTGGCATATGGATGGGGAAGTAGGGGTGCATGTCTGCACATGTATGCATGCAAGTGTGTGTGTCTAAGCTATTTAGTAGAAAAATAGCTTTTGGTGAAAAGTAGACTTGTTATATAAACTATAGATTGATCAATTGATATTTAATATATTCTTTTATGTTATTTATATATAGCTTTTGATTTGATCTTTGGTATACCATAGATGGTAGATAGTATTTTTCCACTATATAAGGAAATTAGGCAAAGAAAAGCTAAAAAAAAAAAAAAATCTCTAAGCTACATAGATATTTAACTCTTTGCTTGAGAATTGGACACAGTGCTTCTGGATCAGAGTTCATCCTTTTATCTTTCAGAATATACTGTGCAAACACTGAGTATTATCTCTTTTGTGCTATTTTAAGATAGGTTTAGTATAGAAATGGGGTAAACATTTGTGGCTATGGAATATGATCTAGATTCTTAGAGAAAGAAGATGAACATTAGAGTAAAGGTTCAGAAGAAAAACAAGCAAACAAACAAACCATAAATCCAACACACACACACACACACACACACACACACACACACACAAACTATGGATGGTGATTTGTGACATGTCCATCTACTGAAAGTAGATGAGGTGGTATTGCTTATTGTACCTTCTTCAGTGTCAGAATGTTTTGCTGTTCCCTCTTCAAAAAAGCCCATTCTTGGAGCTTGTGAGATTGCTCAGTGAGCAAATATGCTTGCTAATAACCCCAAGGATGAAAATTTCATTTCCAGGACCCACCTGGTCAAAGGAGAGAACCAAGACCTGAAAATTGTCTTCTGAGACCCACATGAGTGAACCATGAGTTCACACACACACACACACACACACAAACACGGGAAGAGAGACAGAGAGAGGCAGAGAGACAGAGAGACAGAAAGACAGAGAAAGAGAGAGACAGAAGCAGGGACAGACACAGACACAGAGACATAGAGACAGAGACACAGAGACACGGAGATACAGAGACAGAGGCAGAGACAGAGATAGACAGTGACAGAGACAGAGGGAGGGGGTCTTATAATACAAAATTTAAATGTAAGACCCATGTTTTGATACCTGAGTAAACTAGGCAACCAAAAGAATACAGTGGAGTCAGAGCTCCAAACAACCGCACAAAATTCTCCTTTCATAGCACTGCTCCCATACTCTGAGAAATGCAGGCAACAAGAAGAATCCACATTTAGATGCTGAGCAATACCCTAAATCCAGAGGGAAGAAAGAACATCTTAGTACTTCTACAAAATAGTTCCATTAGAACACTGCAAACACTTCTACTAAAAGAAGTGATTAAAATCTTAATCAGCAACTGTTCTAATTAACTTTGCGTTACAGTGCTAAACACAGACAATAAGCAACTTGGGGGAGAAAGGGGTTTATTTGGCTTAAATTTCCAGGTTGCAGCTCATCAGGAGGGAAATTAGTCAGGAAGTCAAACAGAAACTTGAAGCAGATTCCATGGAGAAATGTCACTGTCTAGCTCGTTGTCTGGCTTGCCCAGGTTCATTCTCACTAGTGTCCTTACACAGCCTAGGACCACCTAAAAGACTATGTTATCCCCCACAGTGGGGCGGGTCCACTTACACCAATTAGTAATGAAGACAATTTCCTCTAGTTGTATCCAAATGCTCACCTGATGTAGGTAACTCCTCAATCAACACTTCCCTTTCAGGTGACCCTCGGCTGTATTAATTTGGCACTTATAGCTAACTAGAACAATGACCTGCTCTTAGATACACAGACCTCAGTACTTAAACACAAGAAACATGAAGAAAATTAGGGCAATATAGCTTCTCCAAAAAATTACTACCATCACATCAATGGACTCCAGTGAATGTTGATTCAGTGAAATCCCAGGAAAAGAATGATCATGATCATGAGAATGTACATCAAAATCAAGTAATATACAAATAAAGTTTTAAATGTATAAAACCCAATAACGAAAAGACATGAACAAAAAAAAGAGGTAAATAAAAATATGAACAAATTCAACCAGGAGATAAAAGTGCTTTGAGATAAATGCAAAGTTTGGAAGGTAAAAGTTCAATAAATTAAAGAAAAAAATCATTGACAGCCTCACTAATGAATAAACTAAGTAAAGATAGTATAGCAGTGCTTGAAGGTCTACCATTTAGACTATGACAAAGATAAAGTAATAATGTATGGATAGAATATACACACATTCCATACACATAGAATATATCTATGGGCAATTATAAGAGACCAAATTTTTGAATCATATAAAAGACAAAGAAATAATATAAAAAGTAATTCCAGAAGTACCAGCTAACATATAAAGGCAAAGCCATTAGAACAGCATATTTTTCAAGATAAACTCTAAGTGCCAGGAGGCCATGGACATATTTTGCATTTAACCAAAACTTTTGTACCCAACAAAGCTAAACTTCAAAATTAAAGAAATAAGAAACTTACATGATTAACACAACTAAATAAATCTACCGTCACTAAGTCAGCACTACAGAATTTAACTTGGTTCAACAAGTTAAATTATTCATACCCAAGGGAAAGATGAACATATCCACAAAGCCACAAGAAAGAATAAACCATACTAGAGCAGAATGTTAGCAAATAAAGAACATGGAAGCATGAAACATCAATAAAAGAATAAAATGACAGGAACGAATGTAGACCGTAGATAAGAACATTGAACAGTAACAATGTCAGTTCTCCAAGAAGACGTGAGCTATCAGAGGAAATTTAAAATGCAATTTCATTTGTTGACAGAAGAAAGACATTTCACTAACAAAGATAAACATAGCCTTAGCGAGAAAGGAAGGAGGAGAGTGCAAGCACACAGAACTAGAAAACAAGCAGGTGTATACCTGACCAATATATGGTGACATAAAAATCAAATGAGAAAACTAGGGCAGATAAAGGTAGCTTCATATTGACAAATAGAATAATCTGTGAATCAAGATATAATGCTTCTACACATATATCTTTTCTACATTGGCACACTCAATTTCATAAACCAAAGACTACAGGATATGAAGATACAGAGTGTGTTCTGTCATCAACAAAATATTAAATATATGTAGCAAAGGATGGCCTTGCAATGGGAAAGGAGGCCTTGGTCCCGGAGAGGTTTGTGGCCCAGTGTAGGGGATACCAGAGCAGTGGGGCAGGAAAGTGTGGGTATACAGATTTGATGAAACATATAAGAAACTATTATTCTTCACAAAAACAGAAGAAAAAAAAACAGTCTTAAAATTTATTAGGGAGTACAGAAGTCTCTGGTCAGCCAAAGCAGCTGCAATTCAAAAGAATATTGCTAGAGAAATTATAATCCTATTTCAAATTATATTACAGAGTCATAGTAATAAAAACAGTTGGCAATTTGGCAAACAGATCAACAAACTAGTCTAGAGAACCTAAAATTCCAGACTCATATCTTCAGTCCTCTGATTTTGACAAAGGTATCAAAAACATACACTTTAAAAAATGGCGCTATGATAACTAGATACAGGAACCCATCCCCTAATCCTGCACATAGATAATTTCAACTGTATCGTAAATATCAAAGGAGTCATAAGATTACAGTGCTAGAGGAAAATATAAATAAAATATTTCAAGATATAGGCACAGACAAGGGCTTTGGAAGAGTCCAAATAGCTCAAGAAATAACCCAAAGAAATGGCATGTGAGAATATGTAAAATTATAGAGCTTCTGCATAACAAAGAAGAGAGTAAGTAAAAAGAAAGCCTGTATGATGAGAAAAACTTTGTAGCTGAATATTTAACTAAGGATTAGCATTTAGAATATATAAGTACATTAAAAGCCCTAAATACCACAAATTCTAAATAACTTGATCAATAATAGGGTGATGAAATTTACAAACATGAAGTAAAAGTGTCCAATGTATATGAAAAGAAATGTTGAATCTTATTACAAATCAAGTAAATGCAAATTAAAACTATGCTGAGATTCTTACCACCCTAGTCACAATGGCTGTCATTCAAAAAAGAAAAATGTAAGCAGATTGTAAAAACTAACGGTAGATTGTAATGTGCAACCAATATGCAAATTCATGTGGAGGTTCCTCAAAAACGGAACAATAGAATTACAATATTATCTATCTAGAACCCTCATGGTGATATACTGAGAGAACTCCAAGTTCTATCATATAGATGCTTGTATGCGCATATTTATTCTAACACTATTTCACTAGGCTTCCGACAACATAATAGGTGGGGGATAGAAAAAATGGTGTGTGTGTGTGTGAGGGGGGGTATGTATGTGTGTACATGCATGCCTGCAATGAAATTTTATTCTACAACAGAAGAATTAAATTATGCCATTTATTGGAAAATAATGGATGAGTCTGGTGATCATCATATTATAACAAAATATGCCAGACTCAGAGATTTGTTCTTCTTTGTGGATATTGATTATATATATATAAATGATATGCAGAGAAGAATATGGCCAACACACTTGTTGTTCTTGAAAGAATTTATATAAAACTAAGCACCATATACAATGAACACATAACAAATGAGAATTGGCTCAGCTGAAGATTAAACTATTGCATATATAAAGAAAAACTATGAAAGACCAGCACAAAGAACTCAGAACAATCCCAACTGCCACACATTTCATAGACTAGCTTGTAGATATGGTGAATCAAGGAAAGAAAAATGTGAGTATTCTGTTCCTCCTTCTAATAAGGACCGAAGCATCCACACTTTGGTCTTCCTTCTTCTTGAGCTTCATGAATACTCACAGGAGTAAATACAGAGACAAAGAGTGGAGTAGAGACTGAAGGAAAGGCCATCCAGAGACTCCCCCACCTGGGCATCCATTCCATATAAAGTCACCAAGCCCAGACAGTATTTCGGATGTCAAGAAGTACTTGCTGACAGAAGCCTGGTATAGCTGTCTCCTGAGAGGCTTTGCTAGGGCCTGACAAATATAGAGGCGGATACTTGCAGCCAAACATTGGACTGAGCACAGGGTCCCCAATGGAGGAGTTAGAGAAAGGACTGAAGGAACTGAAGGGGTTTGCAACCTCATAGGAAGAACAACAATGTCAACCACCTAGAGCCCCGGAGCTCCCAGAGACTAAACCACCAACCAAAGAGTACACATGGGGAGACCCATGGCTCCAATTGCATAGGTAGCAGAGGATGGCTTTGTCTGGCATCAATGGGAGGAGAGGCACTTGGTCCTATGAAGGCTCCATGCCCCAGTGCAGGAAAGTACTTGGGTGATGAGGTGGGAGAGGGTGGGTGGGTGAGTGGAGGAAAATCCTCACAGAAACAGGGGGAAAGGTGTATAGGATAAGGGGCTTGTGGAGGAGAAACCGGGACATAAATCAAGAAAATATCCAATACAAAAAGAAAAGAAAAAAATGTTCTCTGCTGGGTTCCTTAATTATTATGAAACCATGATCCCTCCTTTGAACTGGAACAATTATCTTGTATTTGTGCCATTATTGTACAATTAATATTTGGGGAACAAATAGTTTCTTATTCTTCACAAGTTATATTGAGAGAAATCACACTTGAAGTACTGCACTCAGAGAATCTTACCAACATATCAACTCATTTGGTCAAAAATCTGGATTTTGAACCTTAAGTTCAGAATGGACTGAGACTTCCAGGTGTGGTAGGGTACTTTTAATTACAAGGCGTATGTACTGTAAATTGTAGCCAGAGGGATAATAAGCATATCTGAAGTACTTTTTAAAAGATACCCTACCACTCTCCCTAGTGGATCTAAGGTTATGCAGAGTACATGTTCTTTTTCTATGTCATAAGCACCACAGTGACTTTTGGTCTGGTCATTTGAAACACTCATCCCTCTGGGCATTCTTTTGGTATGTTCTCTTCCGAGACATGGGTATTATGTGAGTCCCATCCTATGTCTCGGGAGCAGACCATGGATAACTTCTCTAGTAAATAGTCCCAGCCACATCTAGCCTTTGAGTCATGCCAATTCACCAGAAATTCTGAAGCCTGCAAATGATTCAGACTTCAGATATTTGAGTCATCCTCAGCTCCAGGTATTATGGTACAGACATAAGCCCATGACCTGTCCAAATCCCTAACCCACAGAGACACATGTGACACAGTTGTTAAAGCTCTGTAGCACTAAGTGTAGGACACTTTGTTTTGCAGCCCCAGTAGCCAAAAAGAATAGCAGGAAGTGTGCCAAGTGATGGAGGAGTTGACTAGGGAAATGCTGGAGAAGTGGAGGCATGATACTACAAGTGCTGTTGTTGATTCATCCAGAGCATCTCAGAAGTGAGGTTTTACATGGAACATAAAGCTTCAGCCAAGGAATAATGAAACCAGTTAGAGAAACATGCATTATAAGAAGCTCTTGAGGAATAAGAGCGAATAAAATCCGTATACAACAGCAGCAGAAAGAAAGCATGCCCATCGACACATTCTAAGCTATTGTTAGACAGATGCTTGAAGAAATCTAAGCAAATGCTTTGTTTTTAATCTTGCCTCGCTTGCCAAAATACCAGTGATGTTTCAAGCATGGTGGCTGGAGGCAGCAAGAAGGAGGGAGAGTAGAAAGGAATTTCAAATTATCAAAAAAAAAGGTTCAGCCCAAGCTGATTTAATGAAAACAAGACTTTACAACAATTTTGCCAGATACTCCAGTACATTGAAAGCATTTTTAATTCCTAACAGTGCACAAGATACTCTTGCAAGATGACCTATTTCCTTCACAAATGACATTTTGTAGATGACATTTTACTATCAGCTATGTCTTTAGATCTCTTATTAAAAACAGTCCTTGATGATGGTTCTCAAACTTCCCAATGCTGTGACCATTTAATAAAATTCCTCATATTCTGATGACCCCCCCACCCATAAAATTATCTCATTGCTACTTCATAATTATATTTTTTCTGCTATGAATTGTAATGTAAAAATTTGTGTTTTTCAATGGCCATAGCTAACTTTTGTGGTCAAGAACCATGGGTTGAAAACCACTGGTATACGGGGTTAGAAAATGGTTCTTTTGGCAATAGTGCTGGCTGTGCACACATTCAAATTTCCAGTTCCCATGTTAAATAAACAAACAAACAAACAAAGACCTGGATGTTATGTATGTCTGTGATTCCAGCAATGTGGAAAGCAGAGACAGAGCCATCAATCACTGGAGCCTGCTGGTCACCATCACAGCTAAATTCAGTAAGAAACCATGTCTCATGAGGGTGAGAGAGGGGGACCCACTACTCTGGCTTCCATGTGCATGCATAGGTATGTGTGCCCACCCCAATGTGCATAAAACACCCAGAGCACACGACTTAATATTTCTGTACATAGGAAACGTACTTTAGATGGCCTTCAACTCTCTTTGAAGAGAAACAATGCTTTGGAAACCAAAGGTGACAGAATTAATTCTGTCACGTACAGACATACACACACAGACACACATACATACACAGACACACACAGACACACAGACAGACACACAGACACACACAGACACACACAAACACACACACCATGCATAAACACACACACACACACACACACACACACCATACATTCATACTATTCTGATTTGACATGTATCAGTGGGCGTAAATATTGACAAGCCTTTCAGGTGAAGACAGAGCCTCAGAATAGGGAGACTAAAAAAGAGATCCAGGTACCTGAGTCAGCAAGCAACTTCAGGAATAAAGTGTTTCACTTATACGCTTATGTTCAAGGTCCATTTAACCATTCCCTCAATGAGTTATCTTTTTAGCACTGTATAACAAATTACAGAAAGGCAACATATTAAAATGCATGTGTATATTAGCTGTTATCCCTGTAGGATAGAAAACTGATCATTCTATTCCGGTGTCATAGCCAGACTGGAAGGTCCCAGGAGACCTTCCAAAGCTCTTTCACACAGTTGGAAGACTTACTTTTCTGGCTGAGGTAAGATGCATTGCCTGCCGGTTTTTGGCTGAGGGTCACTCAGCAGCTAGAGGCCACTCTAAGGTCTTACCCCAGAGACCTGCTTCTGACTAGTGGTCAACTTTCTTCATGTGGCATTCTTCACAGGCTGGGTTTCAGCAAGCTGAAGGGAGTTTTGAAAGGTTCCTTCACCAAAGACCCACATATATAATCTTCCTATTTTGACACAAACTGATGATTAATCCTAAAATCTGCAGAATGCTTGCTGTCTTGTAACATAATAAACATTACTGGTAGAAGGGCACAGACCTATCATTTCAGTTCTCGGCCCCTAAAAGGAGTCTACCAACCCCATCTAAGTTTTAGTCAGAAAATAACATCGAATGTGGTGATGGCAGTGCACATCTGTTGTCCCAGCAGTTGGGAGACTGAAGCACGAGGATTGATTTGGATTTGAGATACCTGAACTGCCTAATGAGTATCAGGTCAACCTAGACAAATATCAATGTCCTATCTGATGGAAGGTGTGGGGAAGAGAGAGGAAGGTGGAGGAGACTGGTATGCATTCTGTTTCTATCTCTAATTATCTGTGTGGTTACAGACATACTCCAAGATTTTCATTTAGAAAAAGAATAGTACAGAGAAATCAATGTTCATTCCTTCTTGGTTGTATGAGAACTACACGAGCAACCAAATGTAAAATATCTAGTACTATGCTTTGTAAATGGAGAAATCTCTCCTCTCTGATGGCTTGTCTTCTATACAATTGCATGTTGACTATAAGCTTGAGGTTTTACTTCAACCCCATCTCCTTGGGTACTGGTACATTTCCCTTCATGAATATCTCTTAGAATAAAAGTTCACCATATGTCTATCTTTGTATCTGAAACAGCAAATAAAGGCACAAAGACAAATCATGAGCAGATGTGAATTTAAAATGAATCTTCTGTGCACCAGCAGTTGAAAAATTGGGCAATGTGAATTAAGATTAAAATGGCTGTGAAAAAATAAATATATGAAAAATTTTATTTACATCTAATGGTACACCTTCTGAAAATATCTTGTCATTTAATTACAGCATTATTTTCTTAGAATATAGAATTAATCATGTTGCTTTCTATTAATTTTTGAAGTAAATGACTTATACCCCTACTTATAAAAATTCTGTAATTTTCAATAAATAATGTGATTTCACTTATATTTAATATCATTATACTATAAAAATTAAAACCAATCCAAGGTGCTTTTTTGTATGTTAATATCAAGATCATGAAGGTTTTAGAGCAACTAGCTTCCTACTTGTAGACATGTTTAAGTTCTTCACATGTTCATGGAACATAAACAAACTTGAGGGTCACTTCCATGTGTTCAAACATTTCTACCATCAAATGCATGGCAACAGAACTTGGGATGGAGATAAGCAGAAATCAGATTCTCACAGCAAGTTAACCCAGGTCACAGCTGTATTTGGTAAACATTAAGAACTTCTTGCCTACCCAAAGAGTTTATCTGAAGGATTAAGAAAATCATTCTCCCAGGTGTATTCATTCTGATTTCCCTTTAGGGAACAACCTAGAAAAGTCACCTACTTTACAATTAGCTGTTGTAATATCTGAGGGATGGACATGGAAAGTCTCAGAAACTTGAAGAAAAACAGATGTTTCTGTGTTTGGAGTTTTATTTTCTTTTTTCTCTGATACAAGGGGAAGGAAAAAAACAATCTTAGAAAAACATGCCTTGCTTGAGTACACTGTCTCCAAAAAAAACAAAAGAGAAAAAAAATAATGCAACTTTTCTCTCATAAAAGGACTGAACAGCATCAAGTATCAAAATCTACTACAAAGACAACATACTGAACCAAAACAGAGAGCTGGTATTAACAAGGATTCATCTGTAGCTACTCCAGATACTTCGAAGCAGAGAGCTACTTTCTGTCATTAAACTTTAGAAGGGGATGGAAGATGAAAGCTTTTGAAAATGCACCACAGAGATATCATTTCATAATTAGAGAAAAGCTTCCTAAAATTTTTCTGGGTTGACAATGAATGATTTCCAAGGCTAATGTTTAAACTTATGTAGCACTTATTTAATAATTCGAAGAGTTACAGTTATTAAGATAAAGTAACTGCTGATAGGGAAATCCAAGATTATTTTCCAATTTGGATATTTTTTCCAAATTCTCTTTGGTTCCATTCATTCTTTTGATGTACTAGACAGTATACTTTCAGAGAAAACACTCATGCTGAATTACTCTTCTGTTCTGCTGAAAGTCACGCGCACACCAAGACAACACCAGCAAACTAAAGGACCTGTGAGAAACTGCCTTTTCAATTAAAAAGTAATTGTGTTGCCTGTAATATTCTATATATGTCTGAGGCCTCCTTGTCCATGTTAGCTTGTCTACTGTTTTCCTTCAGTTCATTTTAAATGGTCATTTTGGTGAGACTTTGTAAGTTTAGATCCTGCTTATTTTAGGAGTTACTCTCTCACAGAAAACTCCATGACTCTTGGCTCTAACCAACTTTCAGCTAAGGAATACTGAGAGTAGGAGAGATAGTCTCCCCCAGGAAGAATGCAACACCTGTTTAGCCAATACCAAATGGTCAGCCCTGAAGACGTAATATGAGTAAGGTTATACAGATTGGATAGGTTGCATTTGTGTGTTTTATTAATAGACCTGATATATATATATATATATATATATATATATATATATATATATATATATGTGTGTGTGTGTGTGTGTGTGTGTGTGTGTGTGTGTGTGTGTGTGTGTCGCAACAGCTAATGGGAAGAGTTCATGGCTTTGAAAGAGAACAAGACAGAGTACAGAAGAGGGCTTGGAGGGAGAAACAGGGTGGGGAGAAATTGTGTAATTTTAGCATAATCTCAAAAAATAATTTTTAAAGTAACTGTGTAATTGCATTAGTTCTGAAAATGAGTTTAGAGTTTGAAGCCTTTAAGAAATGAAGGTCCAATGTGTATAAACTAACTCTTTTGTAAACAAAATGACTGTATAAGGTTCACAAAGAATATATACCTTATTTGTTTCATAAGTGTAGTTTCACTTATTTTTCTTCTTTAATTATGTTTAATATGAATACACATTATCAAATAGCATTTTTTTCTAATAAAGTCAAGAGCAAATAACTGTATTTTTAATCAATTCTTCTTCATTTTCATTACATTTTCAACTAAGCAGCATCAAAATAGAGTAAAAATATACAATTCTGATGATATTATCTGTATATATTTACAATGTTCCCACACAGGCCATATTAGATTTTTACTTTTAGGTTCAATTCATTCCACAGAAATCCCTATAGGATCTTCCACTACCTACATTTTGGGAAGTTTGAGAGTAGTGACCATTTTCTCTGAATTTCCTTCCACTTCTCCCGATCTTATCCTTCTTTGGGTCTCAATGACTTGATCTTATGGTATGATCTCTCTAAACTTATTTTTATTTCAAGCTAGATTGTAAAGGCAACAGACTTTCTTTATGTAATATTTAGAAAGTAATTGAACTCAATAAGAGAATCATGAATTCAATTTGATTATGTCTAGAGATAACCACTTAATTTTGAGATAAAATAATGCTGCTGATTTTTCAGAAAGATACCACATGCTACATAATATCTCAGAAACTATAGTTCTCTCAGTGAGTACATTTTAGAACTGGCAGTGAATATCCTTTTATATCTTTATCAATTATTGGTTTTTATAAGTTGTATATTACTTAACTTTGTAAGCTACAGTGCATCTGATACTGAGTGTGAAAGCCATAGATAGAGACATATAATCAGTAATCTATTCTGGTTAGGTAAGTTGTGTCTATTTATAGCCATTAAATGAGGACAATTTCAGTGATATTCACATGATTTCAAATTTTATATCGTATTGTTTTCCATGAGAAACTATCTCATAAAAAAACCAAACAATATTTTATTTACATATATGGGCATTATCAAATAAATAAATAAATAAATAAATAAATTTTGGGTTAAGTTAAATAAGGATAAAGTATGGATGAAATATACAGTAAAATAAATTGGACTAGAATTAGAACCGGAGATGGTCCCAGAGAAAAAGAATTCTCTAAAACAAATTTTCATAATAGTCTTAAAGTGATCCATATGACAGGAGGGAGCGTGGGATGTGCACAACATCAAAGGCCTGACTTGACTGCATGGGAACGTTTCCACATGAGAATCACAAGCCTGCCATAAATTTAAGTAATGAAGAAGTTCATGCTTAAGAAGAGCATGGGAATCTTTCTGCATAAAACTACATCTTTGCATCCATGGTTTCTGATTCTCAGATTGAAAAGAAACTGCTTCTCATTTTTAAGTGAGTTCATACAGAAAACTAACTCTTCTGGTATAGCTAGCATGGTCGTTCCCACAGCCATTTTTTTTTAATTTAGTGTTTTCTTTTCCATGTCCACCTTGCTTTATGACATGCAATAAAAATAATTTATAAATAATGGTCATATCGATAACCAAGATGATGGTATGATGTTCAGTATTGGTTTATAATAATACAATCTAGATACAGCAGCTGAAATATTTTTTTTATTTTTCCCAGGACCAGATACAACAGCCCACACATGTGATCTCAGCACTATAAGAGCAGATCATGAGTCCAGAATGGGCCACATTAAAATCTCTATCTCAAAGCAACCCATATTTACAGTTACATGGATCCTCAGTAAACTAAGAAAGTACAGCTTTTGCTTATTATACATTTTATTCAGAAATTCTGGTAATGCATGCAGCAAAAGAAACCCACTCTGAATGATTTATTTGTAATTCACTCTTTTCAGGACATATCAGAAATTATTCTTTTTTATGTTTTAACTGGGATATAATTACATCATCTCCCCCACCTTGGCTTTCCTCTATTCTGGCTCTCTCAGCTACTCCCCCTGAAATACAAAGCATGCCTCCCCCTCTCAAGTTGATACCCTGAGTTAGTTAGATTGTATGTGTTACATACATGTATACAGATATGTATGCGTACATTCACGTATTTATATGTATATACATATATATGTATGTGTGCATGTATATATAAAAGTATAGATACAATCTGCACTGAACTCATCACTAAGGAGACTCATCTCTGGGGGAGACTAATTCTTCTCCTAATTGTCAACAATTGCCTATAGTTACTTGCTTATTCCAGGAAACACTAAGTAAATTGACAGTGGAGGGAAGCAAATAAATACTCCTCTTACTCAGCTGCAACACCCATGAGCCAGCCGTAACAATTACCATCATGGCCAGATATGCACAAAGGTGCAATAATACACTCACATGTCAGTGGCAACCAAGTTGTCTTATTGAACTTAAGGCTCACTCAATAGGTGCAAAATCAAGCCCAGTATTGGAAACCTGGCTAGCTTCCCAGTGCTAGTAAAGATGGACCTTAGAAAAGAATTTTCTACCACCACTTTTGTACACAAGCATTTTTTTTTACTACATTCTAAATCTTACTCTTATATCCACAGATAAGTGTAGCTACTGCCCCTCATCAAAGCAGATTCTTTTTTACAGGTATCCTTGCATGTTACAGATGCTTGCACTATATTAATGCATCCTCTCTCCAATGAACATGCTAATTTTCCACTGAAACTTTATTGCATGAGTTTTCTTTCCTAAAGAACAATATCTTTTGAAAAACATGAGAACTTTACAGCTATAAAGACAATGGATTCACGTTGACCTCAAAGTTGTTAGCATCTTGCCTCAGCCTCCTGAGTGCTAGGGTTGTGTAGGCATGTGCCACAATGCCTAACAACACCCTTTCAAAAGAGATTATAAGTGACTGCACCTTGCCAGCTTTAAGATGGATGGAAGCCCTTGGTAGTAGACAAGATTTACTTCATTCAAGGGCCACTGTTGGATCCCAAATCAGCTTCCTGTTCTCATGGATCCCCTCTCTGCCAATTTACTCATATTTCACAGTCTGTCCTCTGCCTGGACCCTGTATCATCCATCTTTTGGCCCTCAGTACTTCGGGCCTGGCCACATATCCTTTTCCTAGAGTGCTTTTTTCAGCTGGGGAGGATAAGGGGTGGGGGATCCTTCTGAGATGTGCTAATGCATAAGAGAAAGGCTTGGGCTCTGAAGAGATCTCAGTAATGGCTTTTGACTCCTGCATCCTTAAGAAGGAAAAAAAGGACTGAGCAGCAAAAGGGGACAATATGGTCCCAAGGAATGGATCCTTGAAGACTCCCATTCTCTCTTCCCTTTCACCAAGTGCCCAGGAGACCCCTGGCTTAGACCAGCACAAGGCCTTACCCATTGGCAGGGAAAGGGTCACTACACTCTGCCTCACAGTCATTTGACTGTACTCATCGGCTGCAAGGATGATGTTGGCTCCCCACAGAAGTTCTTTCTGGAAAGTTTGTGATATATAATAAGTTTACTTTCTAAGTAGTTTTCAAGTATGTTAAAGTAACTAAGCATTTTACTTCCTGATCTTAGATCTCACAAGTCTGCAAACCAAGAAAACCATGTGCTTCTGAGTTTAGTCTCAGATAATATTTCCAAGGAAATACAAATAGCACGATGTCGGCTACTATGGAAATACAAAGTGCTTCCTTAATATCTACTGGCACATTTGTTGTAATCAGATCCTGTGGGTCAGGATCCAGAGTAAGAACATCACAATGTCTCTGCCTAACTGAAGATAGGAAGCCTAGAATTATTTAAAGTACACTGATCCTGTAAAAATTAAAATAGCCTCTGTTTAACATCCATGGTGATCCACAGTATTTTTTATTGCTCTGTTGTTTTTGCCACAATGGGCTTTGTAGTACAGAAGCTTCAGTGGAAATTTCTTCCTTGTCTTGTTGAACACCTCAAGGCTTGTATCCTGCAAAAGAGAATCATTTGAAAATTACTCCTTATTTTCTGTCTGAAAAACAATAATTTGATTTTTAAAGCATTAGCTCCTCAATATCCAGTTGTTAGAAGCAAGTCACAACTTCAGTTACGTGTTAAGAGGGAAAATAGTTAAAAGCCATCTCCTGAAGAAAGAGGTCTGAGAATTCACAGATGTATTCGTAAATCACTTTAGGAATACTAGATGACATTTCCCAAAATACTGGCCGCATAATATAAAACAAACAATTGAACATTTTAATTATAAGACTAGGCTCATAAAATGCCATTGTTATAATTACTAAATGTGTTTATAAGAGATGTAAAGTATTGATATATTCAAATGTGCCCTTACTCCTTATATAATGTTATCAGAATATCATAAAAGCATGAAGACTTTTCCTCTAGCCACGTGTCTGCTCCTTCTGGGAACTGCCAGGATATTGTTCATTCATTGATAGAGAGATAGACTCCTGTGACTAGTTCTGGTCCTTGTTTATGAGTAGGAGCCATGTAATATTTGACCAGCATATTCAAGAGCCATGGCCTTCTTCCACACTGTCTTCCTGGTTGTAAGCTGGATTGCTCTTTCAGCATTGCTGTGACCAAAATGGATAACTAAGCAACTTAAGGAGGAAGGCTTTATTTGAGTTCATAATTTCAGAGTGATTTTACTTTGTCATGACTTGGAGGACACAATGACAAAATCAGCTCTGTCCATCATCCAGAATGATGCAAAAGTGTGTTCCCATTTCAGGCAGGAAGCAGAGAGTGCAGATAAATCTAAAGGGTTACTTTAACTTCCAGAGTTGAAGCCAATTGTGAGCTACTTCTGTAAACAAGGAGCTATCTCTTAAAAGCTCTATGTCTCTCAAAAGCTGGGTGTGGGAAGCGGCTCCGCTCTCACCATTACAAGGTGGCGCTTGGCATAAGCATTGCTTGAGAGAAAAGACAACTCCATATATATCACCCCACCTCGCATCATTGAGAGTGGCCAATTAGCAGTGACTTCGTGGCAGCTGCTGATAGGATTAGGGCAATGCTTATAAGGGGCTGCGGGAGCTGGGGAGAGGAGACAAGATAAGAGGAAGAGAAGAGAGAGAAGAAGCTCCCTGTACAGGGATAGCTGAATAAACCGCTTGAAGAAGAACACGGTTACCGTTGCCTTATTAGTCGGACGTGGTAGCGACAGCTGGGAACAAGCATCAAGCAGAGGTAGAAGGGAACTGTTACTGATTCAAAAAAACCGCAGCAGTGTGTACTCCAAAAGGACAAAATCTTAACTTCCAATGACCTCATTGAAAATAAGTTTTAAGATGTAAATAATTTGGTATCTGCCTAGAAAATTGTCCATTTCATCCAGATTTTCCAGTTTTGTTAAGTATAGGTTTTTGTAGTAGGATCTGATGATTTTTTTTAATTTCCTCACTTTCTGTTGTTATATCTCACTTTTCATTTCTGATTTTGTTAATTTGGATACTGTCTCTGTGCCCTCTAATTACTCTGGATAAGGGTTTATCTATCTTGTTGATTTTCACAAAGAACCAGCTCCTGGTTTTGTTGATTCTTTATATAGTTCTTTTTGCTTCTATTTGGTTGATTTCAGCCCTGAGTTTGACTATTTCCTGTCATCTATTCCTCTTGGATGTATTTGCTTCTTTTTGTTCTAGAGCTTTCAGGTGCGCAGTTAATCTGCAAATGTATGTCCTCTCCGGTTTATTTTTGGAGGCATTCAGAGCTGAGTTTTCCTCTTAGCACTGCTTTAGTTTTGTCCCATAAGTTTGGGTATTTTGTGCCTTCCTTTTCATTAAATTCTACAAAGTCTTTGATTTCTTTCTTTATTTCATCTTTGATCAAGTTATCATTGAGTAGTGTGTTGTTCAGCTTCCATGTGTATGTGGGCTATCGGTTGTTTTTGTTTCTATAGAAGACCAGCCTTAGTCCTTGGTGATCTGATAGGATGCATGGGATTATTTCCACCTTCTTGTGTCTGTTGAGGCCTGTTTTGTGACAATGGTCAGTTTTAGAAAAGGGACCATGAGGTGCTGAGAAAGCATACCAAAGTTAAATCAGGATTGGATAAACCATCAAAACATTCCCATAACCCATAAAGAAATAGAAGCAGTCATTTATAGTCTCCCAACCAAAAAGATTCCAGGACCAGATGGGTTTAGTGAAGAATTCTATTAGACCTTCAAAGAAGACCTAATACCAATACTCTTCAAATTATTCCACAAAATAGAAACAGAAAGAACACTACCCAATTCACTCTATGAAGCCACAGTTACACTGCGTATTCTCCCTTGGAGATGGAACAGTTTATGTCTAATCAGGAATTTTTCACAATTTCCTTTCATAGAGGACTTCATGAGAGTTTTTTTCTAATTCTATCATGTTTAACGTTCCAAATGGATTTTAAAAACTGGTTGAGTGCATGTTACTTTTAGCTTCAGAAGATATCATGTATGTTTAAGAGGCATTTAAGTATTGTAAATTATTTTATGACTTAAAAATATCAATATTGAGTTGTATATTTTAAAATAAATTTTATTAGTTTAATAAAAAAGAAAAAAATACACCTTGGGGTCACTTAAGACTTGATTCTGTAATCTCACCATGTAATTAGCTATTTGTTTAACTTACCTTTAAAAGGACCATCAGCCTTAGTTGCTTTGGGTTTCTCACATAAAATTTTTTAAAACCTAAGCTAATACATAGCTGTACTCTTAAACTATATACTCTTCCATGTCCCTGAAGTGAATTCATGTGTATTTGCATGTGTGTTATAATAATAATTTTCTGGAAACAGCAAATAGTCTAAAACTGGTCTTAGAAAAATAAATATCCACCATAAGTATTGAATGAAAAGATTGCTTGATAAACACTGATGTTTGTAATACTGTTTGCTATCTGGGACAGCTGGGGCCAGTTGGAAGCTGTGATTTAATTCCTTTTAGAATTCTGTTAACAATTTCTCTAAAATAGACCTCATTCCTTTCCCATGTGATGCTTCCTGTGCTGTTCAATAAAATATGGAGCAAACAAAAAAAGATGTAAGTAATTAAGGTTTGATGAGCAATTATCAAGTATGACTGATGCTTTGAAAAACTCATGATGTACAGAGTTTATAAGACAAATTCTCAGAAGACATGAAGGCCTAGATAAGAGTCACAAGCCATGACCATCAGAGTCACTAGACATGAACTGAAAAGCATGGTAGAGATTCTGTCTTAGAGCAATGAGTCTCTACTAAATAGCTTGATTTGGGGCTTCTAGTCTCTAGAACTCTAAGACAACAAATTTCTTCTAAGGAACCACAGTAATGACATTCTGCTAAAGCTGGTAGACAGTGTTAATCACTGAAGATACCTCATATTGAGACACAGAAGGCAAAAGAAATAAAACACTGTGGTTGCTGATGTGAATTGCAGCGGACTTCAACTTAATGTTTGTTGTAATATGCAATTGAGATATGTGGATGATTTTCTATTGCAATATAGGCTAGAATATATTGATGAATATATTGATGTAACTATATTCCTAACTAATACATTTCTACTTAACATTTGTGTGGATATAATTTCATGTAGATGAAAACTTGCATACTGTGGATAAGGATACATATATTTAGATATACATGCATATATGTATATATACATATATATATGTATATATATACAAATATATATATATATATATATATATATATATATTAGTATGTATACTTTAAAATATTACCTTAGTAGAGAAATGGGGTAAAATGTTAAAAACTTTAAAATGCCTATTTTTTAAAAACATGTGTTTTTATAATTATAAATATTAGGAAGAAATAAAATGAGATTTTATTTAATATCTCAATGTTTTAACTCAATAGTTATAGACAATGGATCAATTTTTATACTCCATTTATTGAATCCATTTATGGGCACACTGGTAGCATTTTGCAATACACATGTGAGCATAATTATACTGCATAAAAATATCTAATTTTCTAATTCCATCACATTTCTTATTTCATTTAATTAACGAGCAGAATTTCATTATCAGATGTGTTTAGTTTTGATTCCCAATTTTGCTAAATATATACTATGCCATTTTGAGTAAGTTTCTTGTCTAAATTCTGCAATCATCTATTTTAAGATAGTAATTACAGTAGTTTCTTTATGTAACTAGCAAGGACTATAAAATAGTATTTACAGATCCATCACAAATTTCATCCCCTCTATCAATAATACAACACATGTAACATTATTTAGAATGTAAATTTTCTTTGTCGTTTGAAGCAGTGTGTAAATTATTAGGAAAAAGTCAACTATGATCAACTGTCAGGAAGGTAAGTCATTTTAAACTTTTGATTCAAGTAAATCAGCATCTCATCCATGAGGAATTTAAAGGACATCTTGATGCTGGAGGGAACACCTGTTCCTAGAATTTGACATCTGTTCTGGCTGGCTGTGAGTTACTCACTTCTTTACCTTTAGATGAGGTTGGCCGGCTCACCACGTGCTGAGATGCCTCCTTTGCTGGTTTGAATGCTCTGGTTCAAAGTCAATATGTTCTCTATTCTCCTTGACTTAACTCAGATCTACTATTCTATTTTCAGCCACTTTTTTTTAGAGGTCCTAAGAAACATATGGCTTTCATGATGCAGGAGACTGAATTATTTTATCAAGACATTTCTGCCTCGACAAGGCTGGATGCTATGTTCATACTTCTGGGTAACAGGCCTGTATACCCTGTCACTCTGCTTGTCTGATGTCTTATTTAAACTAACTTGGACAAAATCCAGTCTAGAAACTGAGCAAGGAGCATATACAGCCCCCAACAGACTGGCACTGTGCTCTTCCCTGGATATCTTTGCTTCCTCTGACCCTTTAGAACATTATAATTCTAGCCAGTGAATTTGCTATTTCACACATGCTTGTTATGATGTTTTTCTTTAATAACATGGCCTCCATCTTAAGGCTCAAAAGTCTATTTTAAAACAATAACAAAATGATCAATTTTTCCTTGTTTTACTGGGGTATTAACTCTATCCAGAAGGTAGGAAGTACAGAACGCCATATGCATACTGCATCCTGGATTTGAGAAGTAGGAAGGGAAAAGAGAGAAGAAAATGATGATGTTAGAGGTGAAAACCACATCATCTATACAATTTTATTCTCCAATGCATGTGAAATTCTGAGAATAGTGGCAATCATTTAATAAACTTGTTTATTTAGAATCTGTAAGAGATTAGCAGGACATATATCATCATGCATGTACAAAGTAAGAAAATTGAAACACAAAGGCTTATTTAATGGTTAACCATTTCAGGCTAGCAGTAGCAACTCAAGGAAACAGATTCTTTGATGCTTTTCTGTTTTCTTTTCATAAGCTGTGTGGCCCTGCGGAGTTAATGAGAAGTAATATTTGCTAATTAGTACCTCATTGGTACTAACACTGCCTTTCAAAAAAAATAAATAAAATAAATACTTGCATATTGCAGTTGGACAAAACAAAAAGATGGAAAACAGCCTAAGAGAAGGCACACGAATCAGAGATCTACTTGTTTGCACACTCAGAAATCCCATAAAACACTAAACCAGAAGGCATAACATAAGCCTCGAGGACCTGGTACAAACCAGTGTATGCTGCCTTAGTCTCTTGGAGTTCATATGAGCTTTGATCTTGTTCATTTACAGGGACATTATCCCCCTTGGAGTCCTCCATTCCCTCTGGCTCTAACACTCTTTCTGCCTCCTCTTCCACAGGGTTCCTTTAGCCCTGAGCAGAGGGATTTGATGAAGACACCCTGTTTAGGGATGACTGTTCCTGAGTTTCTTGTTCTCTGTATAATGTCTGGCTGAAGGTGTGCTGGGTGTTGGTCTGTTGCTATGTATACAAGTACTAAATTCTGAACCCCAAATTTTGATTTGCCTTACAGAGGTTTCATTCTATTGTATGCTGGCTTTGGTTATGTAAAGCTTACTCCACCATTTTAAAGCTATTGATGAATAAAAGGCTAAAGCCTGTGATGAGTCAGTAGAGAGAGGAAAGCAGGACTGGAGAAACAAGTGAGGACTTCGAGAGAGACCAATTGAGAAGACAGACAAAGACAGAGACAGGAGAGAAGAAAGAAGACAGAGACAGTAGAAAGCTGCCATCAGAGAAGACGGACCTTAGAATATGGTCAGAAGTGCATCCTGAGGACAGGCTGGTGAAGAAGAAACAGCCTGAGAGAGACTTATACAGTAAGTAATAGGCAGCATATGGTTGGGATGTAGGTGAGAGTAGAATAAAAGCTCCCCAATCAAGGTTTACAGCTTGTAAACTTAACACCAGGTTCCTGTGTCTTGTACAAGCAAGCTAGAATAAATAATTTAACATAAATTTCTATTGCGACTCAATGGAGGAAGAAGTTTCTCTGATGAGAGCTGAGCAAGGTACTGATCTATGAGTAAAACATAATGTCATTAGAAGTTATTTCATTGCAATAGGTTTTGTTGTTTGTTTTTAATTCTTTAGAACAGTAGTATGTGGTTTTCCTTTGGGTTTATATCTAGTCTCAGGTCTTTGGTCACCAAAGCAGTGTGGAGTTAGGGGTTGCATCTTGTGGATTGGGCCTTAAGTCAAACCAGATATTACTTGGCTACTCCAGGAAGGTTTGTGCCACTATTACTCTATATATCTTGCAGGCAGGACATAAATGTAGATCGAAGGGTTTGTGGCTGGGTTTGTGATTCACTTTTAGTAGGATCCATCTTGTACAAACAAAGAAACAAATGAAAACAACAAAACTCCACAAAAAACATAAAACAACAACAACAAAAACAAAAAATAGCCACAGACAAAAATGCTAACGCATAGGGGTGAATGCTTTTTGTAGGCACCAACTTGGCTTCTCCATGGTAAATGGGTTGGACAGGTGTTGCCTTCAGAAATGGTGTCTTGTGTAGAGAACAAATTACAGTCCTGGCAAGAGTCTGGAGTGTTTGGGGATTCCCATGTGACCCATTTGTCCAACTCAATTAGATGTAAATCAATCCTGATGCTGAAACCTTCATTTGATAGCAAGAGATGGCCAGTTGCAGTTCTGTATGCCCTATTATTTGGCAATTTCATTTAGATCACCTTCATATATGTATATAGTTTAGGAAGCTTATACTGTATTAGATTTCTATATACCTTAAATGGTTCTTAGTTTGGCTTTCTCTCTCCTTATTTCCTACTTCATGTTCTTCTCCCCCATCTCTCCCCACTTGATAATCCTGTCTCAGTCTTCCCCCACCCATCCATAAATATTTATTTATTCTATTTCCGTTTCCTAATGAATTCATCCATACTTCCCAGTCCCTTATACTATGCATATCTTCTGTGGTTATAGCTTGGTTTTCATTGATTTAACAACTAATATACACATATAAGCAAATACACATCACCATATTTGTCTTTCTAGGTCTGGGTTGTATTGCTAAAGATGAATTTTTTCAAGTTCCATTATTTACCTGTGATTTTTGCAATTTTATATTTTTCTTTTCTCTCTCTTTCTGTCTTTGTTTTGAGGATGATTGTACAATACTTCATTGTGTAAATAAATGTACCACATTTTCTTTATTCATTTTTCTGTTGAAGCAAATATAGATTGTTTGCAATTTCTGGCTATTATGAATAGATCATCTTTAAACACAGTTGGGCAAGTATCTCGGTGGTAAGATGAAGCATTCTTTGGGTATATACTCAAGAGGAGATAAGTTGAATCTTGAATTAGATTGGTTTCCATCCTCCTGAGGAACCATCACAAGGATTTCCATAGTTGCTGATAGAGCTTGAACTCCCGTTGTAATAGTTGACTGTTCCTTTTACTCCACATTCTTGCTAGTATGGGCTATCATTTGTTTTGTTATCTTAGTCATCTTGACAAGTGTAGGATTACATTTCAAAATAGTTTTGATTTGCAGTTCCCTTTTGTCTAAGGATGTTGGCCATTTCTTTAAACTGTATTGATTATATTCGATTTTGTCCCTTGTATCCCTACACTTTACAGAACTTTTATCATGAAGAGGTTTTGAATTTTGTCAAAGGCCTTTTCTGCATCTATTGAGATGGCCAGTTATACATTTTTTCAGTTCATTTATATAATGAATTACATTTGTTGATTTATATAAGTTGAACCATTCCTGAATCTCTGGGGTAATGCCTACAAGATCATGGTGGGTAATCTTTTTGATGTGTTCTTACATTTGATTTGCAGGTATTTTGTTGAATATTTTGATTTCTTTGCTCCTTTACATGGACATTCCATAAATGCACAAGAGCATGACAAGGTCGGTTATTTGATTAAGGTATGAAATAATATTTTGGGAATAGTTTACACAGGCTTTCTGAATATTTCCATATAGATTTCCACATGTAAAAAATAGTTTGAAAAGATACTTTGAAAAGTGTGTGACTCAGACAAAGAGATAAAAATGTGTCACAATCAATGAACCAGTATTAATTTCAGGATGACTGATGTAGCTATTGTAGTGCAACATGGCTGAAAGCCAGCACTCAGGAGGACCAGGCAGGAGGTAGCTGATAGTGTGAATCCAGACTGTCACTGTATTACAAGCTACCTTGGGCTAAAAGGTATTCTGTTTACATAAATAGATGACTTATATAGGTAACTTAAGCTAGAAACATACATACACAGATGGTGATAAAAGAACCATTTTGAAAAGAATAAACAACAGAACTCATTTCACACATCTTGTTAGTTAAGTAAAATTTCTTATACTGTTTTTAAAGGGACCTAGAAAAAATACAATAAATGAGATAAGTAGACTTTATGCTGATGTCACTCAATTTCCTTTTCATATCATGAGTAAGCATGCAGTTCAATTTAGGAAATGCAAGTGGCACAAATTTTCAAGTTCTTATGTTCCATGAACCTTGACTAGTTTATAGAAGAAGTTTATTTGTTGTGTTCTGAGGATGTTGGTCAGGACACTGGTTTTCTTTTTTCTAAGATAAGTGTTCTGTGATCTAATTGCTTATTACATGTACTAATACTCATCTTTTTTCCAAAAAAAAGGTATTACACTGTTTCTCAGAGTGTCCACAACATTTTTGTCCGTTACTATTTTGATAAATGGTTTTGCTGCCAACTGTCTTTTCAGTATTTATGTTTATAGCAATATAGCTGGGACACACTCAGTCTTAGCCAGAGAAGCCTTTTTTTCCCCCAGTAGGTCACAGTCAATGTAGAGACTCACAACTTGTCAAAACACTGAAAATAAGAGAGATCCTTCTGCAGGCAGCCAGGAGGATGGTCTCTTTTGCACTGGGCAGAGCTAGAGCATAGGACCTAAAAGCTTAACCTCATAGTGAAAGATTTCCTCTAACAAGGCCACAACTACTCCAACAAGACACACCTCCTAAGAGTGCCACTCACTGTGCCAAGCATACTCAAACCACCACAAGGAAGAAACAGGGCAATGCTCCCCATTCCTTTTCATAATGGAAGCTGTACATAAAATGTCTAGTGATACTGTGTCAAAGACCAAACTATTAAAATACAGTTTCTCAACAATTATTCATGACAGTATTAGATTCATGTTGAAATTACTTTGAAGGACCATTGTGAGAAATTGTTTTTGTAAAGCATGAAAAGATAATTTAAATACTTTTTATTAAGGCAGAAAAACAGAAATCATAATACACAAAAGGCCTATAGGGCAAAAGAATAAAAGAAAAGGCCTGACTAGGTGTGTGTAGGTCTCTGCATCTGTATAAAATTGAATTTTACATGCATTTTATTTGGCTCCATTTCTTTTCTTTGTTTGTTTTGTCCTATTCTAGTTTGCTTGGTTTTGTTTTACAATATTGTATTGTATTATTACTTTTAGATTTTCTAAAGAAAGAAAGAAGGGGTGTGAATTTGGATGGTAGGGAAAGTGAAGAGGATCAGAAAAGAGTTGGGCAAGGTGAAAACATAATCAGAATATATTATGTGAAAATAAGCTTTTCTTTAATTTTTAAAAGACTTTTCCTCATATTGAACATAGATTTTTTTCTCACACAATGTATTCTAATTAAAGTTTTTATTTTCCCTTCCTCTGCTTTTTCTAGTTCCTCCTCATCCCCATCTCCCAGTTTGTCTACACCTCCCTCTCCCAGTTCCTACCCTCCTACTCTCTCAGTTCTTCCCCACCCCCTCTCCCAGTTCCATCCCACACCCTCTCCAGTTCACATCCATCTTCTTTCTGTCTCTCATGAAAACTGAAACAAGGTTTAAGGGCTAATAATGCAGATTAAAAATTTAGTTTCACCCAATGAAGTCTCACAGTGGGAAACAAACTACTCTTAGGGTAGGCTGCATGCCAAGCAGTACATGGCCAACAGAAAATGAACTCAAAGGTATCTTTGGATGTCCCTGCCTCATAATGTCCGGCTTTAATTTTTATTTTTTATTTTTTCCTTTTATCTTCTTATTCATTTTTTCTCGCTTACCAGGTTGGTCCTTTGTGTATATATTTGGATTCCTGTTTAGTCATTTTATGGGTTTCCTGAGTGGACAAATATGTGAATGTGGGTCTGAACATCTATACCTCTTTTGTGTGTCTGTCCTTGGGCTCTTTTCCTTCTGTTTGTTGCTTTTCTTATTCCAATGTGATAGTCATTGTTCATTGTATTATCTTTTTATTATATTATATCATTTTAAAACCTTGTTTCTAACAACCAAAACCCAACAAGGTAAAAAAGAAAAAATAAATTTTTATTTGCAAGTGTCTATTAGTTGGAGATTGCTTCAGGCTTAGGGATAGGATGTGTCTAGTTCTTCCTTTTTTAGCTCTAGGACCCCATCTAATGCAGACATGGGTAGGCCCAATGCATTCTGGCTCAGTGTCAGTGACATCATAATGTCATTGGTTATGCTGATCATGTTGATGTTGTGTATGTATGTGTGTGTTCCATTTCCATCTACCCTGGCTCTTACACTCTGCCTCCTAGTCAGCAGGCCTCCTTGAGCCCTAAGGGTAGGGATATGATGGAAACACACTATTTGGGGTTGAGTGCCTGATGGCCTCTCACATTCTACATGTTGTCTGGCTGTCAGTCTCTGTATTTCTTCCTGTTTGCTGCCAGAGGAAGCTCCTCTGATGAGGGCTGAAAGGCACTGATCTATAAGTATAAAACAAGTGTCATCAAGATTCATGTTATGCCTATGTTCTTTTAGGAGACACAGGAGTATTTGGCTTGACCCTGAGACCCTGAAGGGCAGAAATTTTTTTTTCAATGATGAAATATTGAAAAAGTATTTACATATTTAAAGGCATGGGTTTTAAAACATAAAACAACAACATATGTTAGTGCATTTCTAATGTCCTAAAATGTAGTTATGGAATAGAATACTGTTGCCAAAGTACTCTAAAATGATCATGCTTTCTCATCATTTTTATCAGGAGGGAAAAATAAATGCATATGATAAGAACAAGCCTTTGCTTTATCAAGTTGAACTAAGGGAATGTTCCCACAGTTTACTCAGTGGCTGCTTGTTTTTGTTGTGTGACTATCAAGGTGAAAGCCATCTAGCATACTGCCCCAGGGAATGATGGGGAACAGTGGACTGAGACTCACAAGGAATACCAAAACTTAAACCTGGAGACTGCGCCTAGGAATTATATGCTTTCCAGATGGGAATATAATTTTAATGTATGCAGTGTTCTCCCAGCTAGCAGATTATTGCATCATAAAGAGAATAGATGTTCATCATTAACAGTATTTGATCCCAAGTTGAAAAAAATGTTAACTGTGAGAAGAGCAGTCTATCAGACAGGCTCTGGTGTTTAATAGAAGAAGGAGGGAAGACATCATCTGTCTAAAGTTCATATTTCGTGCTACGTTTACTTGAGGCCAAGATTCTGAATGAAAAATATGTGCACAGTCAATCATGTAGTTATTTCTAATTATCTGTTTTGACTTTATGTAAGCAATGCCTTGAGTTTAACATCAATTTTGGTATGCAATGCCCTATACATCAAAATGTACTGACACATTAACGAGGAAGCAGAAATGGAAATGGGAATGGCAACAGTCAAAGTGCTCAAATATTTTCTAAAAATACGACTCGGTATCCAGGGCTGGCTGAAGCTTGCGCATGCTTTGGAATACACAGTTAGGACAATGAAGCTGTTCTCATGCTTTTCAACCATCTGCTTGCAGTCACAAATCTAGCGATGAGAAAAATTCCCGCCATGATGTTTCAGATTAATTGATCTGTGTCTCCTTTTGCAGACTTTTGAAAGTTCAGGATCACTAAATGGTATATTGGTATAATTCAAGAAAGGTGTAGGGTTTTTAATTTTATGTACAAATAACTAGTAATGCTTGAAAAGAAGAACTAATATCTGTGTCCTAAAATCAAAACCATTCTTAAGAACACTCCAGTAACATGACATGTCAACTTATTGGAAAATTCTTCTACCTAAGGAATTAAACAGCTTTTGATAAATAAAAATATCAAGTTTCTTCTAAAAATTACTTAGAGTGAAGTCCTTTTGCAAATGGTTTATTTTTCCATGAAAACATCAACATCAAGTTATACCTCTGCCTGAGAACTTTATTAACAGAACATGAGTTGCTAGCCTCTTTATTCCTAAGCTTAGTATAAATGAATCTAACAAGAAACCCAGGAAGAATAACCACTAAGCTGTTCCCTGAGTCCTTGATTTCCAGAGAATTCTTTTATCTATCACTGAGTTCTTATGATTCTTTATATATAAACACTGTTCCAAAAATAAGATTATCCACCCAATTACCTTTTCAACTTTTTGAAGTACAAAATTGATGGTATGGTCTAGAGATGCTTCTATGTCAACACGTAGCCAAGGCTGGCCTCAAACTTTTGGTTATGTTCCTGTATTTGCCTCCCAAGTGTTGAGATTATAGATGTGTGTCATCACGCTAAAATTCATAAATACCATGTGACGTAATCATAAATATTGGTTACTTATTTTTTAGATATAAAAGTGGAGCATGCAAAGTTAAGTCATTTTTCATAGGTCACACAGATGGCATTAAGGAAACAGAAAGTCGGACCTAGCCAGTCTCACTCCCATGCTTGCATTCATAATAAATTGTCCATGTAAATTAAAGACAGTATCTTACATTATATACAATCAATGGGCTGAGAATGTTTCATTGATATACTCAGATGATTATCTCATTATAATCATCTCTTTATATCACTTAGTGTACCTGGACTAGGTTTTATTTACACAGTAAATAAAAAGTTTGGAATGTTTGTATTTGATAACAATCTTTATATATTTTCTAAATATTTGAGAATACCCTCAATGAATGTGGATTAACAGACTAAAATTACATTCTATTTTCTAGGAGAAAAATACAACCTTCACCAATGATAAATCTTAATATCCCAATCAACTAAAGCTTTAGAGAGAAAAAAACTGAAAAGTGGTGTGTGTGTGTGTGTGTGTGTGTGTGTGTGAGTGTGTGTGTGTGTGTGTGTGTGCTTGTGTGTATGTGTGTGTGAGAGAGAGAGAGACAGAGAGAGAGACAGAGAGAGAGACAGACAGAGAGAGAGAAGATTATTTCTCATCCTTTTCTCTTTTCTGTTCCTGTGCCTAGTAAATCCTCAAAGAGCACAATGATTTAAGGCGCTTATGAAAATAAGTGTTTTTATAAAGTTCTGTTAAGTTCTGTTAATAATTCCAATAATACTGACATTTTAGATATATTTACTGAGCATTCAAAGTAATCTCTATTTAATCATTTGGGCTTTGCTTTGATCACTCTTAATTGTGGCTAAATCCTTGAAACATGAGTGGTAAGGAGGTTTGGGAAGTTTTCACACCAATAATTTAGTTTTTCTCTTACAAAATGAGCAATGCATTATCTATTGAAAATGGTATCAATTTCGGAAGCTGTCAAGTTATAACTTCTTTTTTAGGGCTGAAAAAAATGAGTTATGATTATTCCACATTCTGAGAAATTTTTTTGTGTAATCATTCAATCATTTTGAGTGGGCTGCATTGCAGCCTTATTACCTTTGCTTATTTCGTTTTCATATGTACTCAGATGTAATTGCAATGCATAGCACTAAAGGTTCAGTGCATAGCATATTGCAGAAACATCCATTATGTTTGCAAGATGCTCCTCCGATTGATAGTTCGTGGCTTGTCAGGCAGAGCTATCTGCACTGTGAGTTGAAAAGCACATTGTCTTCAATCTTTCCAGAAGTAGCCAAGCATTTTCACCCTTCTGTAGACGGTACTACACAAACCAAATATTCTCCAAGAACATACCAACAGAGACAAGCTACTTTTATCATTTTTCAATGCTAATTCTATTGTATGAATTCTTTGTGTCCAGAAAATTTCATTATAGGCAAAGCCAACTTCGTGATGTTAGTATGAATGATCTTCCTTCAGTTTTCCATGTGGATGGTGTACAAAGGGAATAGCATAGTAGCCATCAGCAATTTATAAGTGGTCTGGAAACCATTCCCCTTAAAAGCTATCAGAATTACTGAGTCTTCTCTCAGGAAATGAGAGGAAGTACCAACCCAATGGACATTGATTTGTTCCATGTTTGAAGGTTGCTGAAATAACAAACCTCCTTGAACAAGCAAATCCATCTTACACACGAAACTGAGAATATTGTTACATCAGGGCAACAAATGTCATGCCTGCCTGCATGTCACATGGAGAAATTTGCTAATAGCACTCCCAGTGTAGGATAAAGGCAATGTGGAAATATAAAATAAATCATGTACCAGGGAAAAACTTTCCTTGACCCAGTTCCTTACAAGAAATTTGCTCTAAGTAGACCTTGGCACCAGTTAGGTCAACAGATCCTGTGTCAGAGCAAGCATCTTGTCACAATAATACTGTATTTAAAAGTCTAATCCCAAGGATCAAAGAGTTGGAATAAAAATACACCGCATGAAAGTACCTTATCCTGGTGTCAGAAGAGATGGGCATCTTTATCCTCATTTCTCAGGCATGCAGGAAACCTAAAAATCCAAACTCTTAGTTTCTTTTTTACTAGAGCTCTACAGTCTTGAGACAATTTGTTTGCTGGCCATAGAGCATGATACAAGGCTTTGGATCACCTTATGTGCCTTCAGTGAGGTCAAAGGAGAGGATTTATCTATTTCTAGTTACATGTTAGGTATCTCCTGTGACTCTTGGCAGTTTCTTAAAAGGTAATTTCTATATAAGACGAGAGAATATAAGTATTCAGACTTGTGGCTTCTTTAGAGGCAGAAATCACTCTGCAACAAGGACAACAGCCTAGGGGCCTCAAGGTCAAAGCAAGGCCTGACCTCCGGTTATAGTGTTTCTAGGATCCACTGAGAGACAGAATCTTTGGCTTCAGAGGTCTCTAAGGTTAGTATAGGTGTGAGGTTTTGATTTCTGAGGTATGGTTGGTCACTGTAGGATCTGGGGACTGAACCAATGTGGTCCCAGATTTTATGTGGACTCTGTAGCTTTAACCACAATTTTTATTTCGTCCACAGCGC
This sequence comes from Arvicanthis niloticus, assembly GCF_011762505.2. NCBI lineage: Eukaryota > Metazoa > Chordata > Mammalia > Rodentia > Muridae > Arvicanthis > Arvicanthis niloticus. The sequence continues at coordinate 43,803,687 of NC_047673.1, forward strand.
ACAGAAGCTTAAAAGCCTCAGAATCCCCTGAACATTGTGCCTTACCAATAAAACTAACCATACATGAGCTAAGCAAGAATGCCATCAATAGACATATAACACTAGATGTAAAGGAGTCCACGTGGCTTCAATCCTACACAAAGAACTATGGACAAATAAGGAACTGTTGAATCCGGGAAAAACATATCAGTTCTTTATCTTATAGCAAGTGGTGAGCCCTTAAAAAATACATACAAGAAAAATTGTACAGTCTGAATAGGTTATATTTAAGAAAATAATATATATTCCTAAACGTATAAAAGAATGAGAAAGAACCAATCATATAAACTCAAAAGAGAACAAGAAGAATTATGAGGAAAGGCTTGGAGGGAAGAAACTTGAAAGATAGGGAAGAAACTCCAATTATACTATGATCTTTCAAAAAGTAATAAAGAAAAATTACTGTATGCTAAAACTCTACTGCTTTGCATATTTCACAAAAAAATACTCGGAGATTAGACACATCCTACTCATTTCTACTTTTAAAATACTGTAGTTGTCTGTAATTATCTCTACAATATAGCAACAAAATTTATGTTAAGAATAAAAAGCCAGGTAGTGGTAGCAACTGTGCACCCCTTTAATCCCAGTATTTGGGAGATAAAAGTAGACAAATCTGTGGCTGTGAAGCCATCTTAGTCTGCAGTATAAGTTCCAGCACAGTCAGTGCAAAAATCCCTGTTTCAGAGAAGAAGAAGAAGAAGAAGAAGAAGAAGAAGAAGAAGAAGAAGAAGAAGAGGAGGAGGAGGAGGAGGAGGAGGAGGAGGAGGAGGAGGAGGAGGAGGAGGAGGAGGAGGAGGAGGAGGAGGAGGAGGAGGAGGAGGAGGAGGAGAGGGAGGAGGGGGAGGAAGAGGGAGAGGAGGGGGAGAAAGAGGTGGAGGGAGAGGAGGGGGAGGAAGAGGGAGAGGACGGGGAGGAAGAGGGAGAGGAGGAGGAGGAGGAGGAGGAGGAGGAGGAGGAGGAGGAGGAGGAGGAGGAGGAGGAGGAGGAGGAGTTGGTGGAGGAGGAAGAGGAACAGTAGAAGAATGAGGAGGAAGGAGAAAAACAAGATCCGAACCCTTCTAAGTGAAATATGAAACTGAAGAAATGATGAAAGATGCTATTTTTATTCCCTAAACCTTTCTCCCATGTGGTCATAGATTTTAGCACACACATTTATACCACAGTCAATTAAAGAGCATTTACTGACATGACCCATAGTCCTGGGAAGAGTGTGTGGGCTTTCCAGTTGGTTACACTTTCAGGGTGATTTATTTGAGGTTCCTTGTGGACAAAAGGGTGAAAGAAAGCAGGACACACATGAGATTGGGAAGTGAACATTCAGTTAAACAGAAATTCCAGAATTGATGAGAGAGCTGAAGATGATGGGGAAGACATTGAGAAGAATACACAAAGGGAGAGGTAAAATGGGAACAAATATGAGAACATACTCAATCTTGTCCTTTGGATGTGACAAGCTCTTTACTGTCTGTTTGTGAAGCAGCTGGAATGAAAGCTGAAGAGATTAGAAAATCACCTGTCACTCAGAGTTGTTTGGCCTTGTCTTATATTTCAAAGACAGAATTTGAGCAGAAGAAAAAGTTCTTTTGCCTTTACACAAGCCTGCCCATGTAGCCTGACCTTGTCTCTTTTGATTCAGTACGAAGTTCCTCTTTGAGATTTTTATTCATCTGAATCAGCCTTGCAAATGCTGGGGTTAGCAGTATGCACCACTATATGTAACTTAGACACACTTGTAGATCTATATCAAGCTACACAAACCTGAAGCAAATAAAGTAACTGTGAAGTCTCTTCCTGTAGAGAGGTAAGAGAAATGGAAGAATTTGAGAGACTCAGAAGAAGGAGTATACAGGGCACAGCATAGAGGTCATAGGTAAAAACCTGGAGTGACAGGATATTGGGATTTCATGTATGTCATTCAACTATGGAAAATGCATAGGTATATGTCTGTGCTTTGTGTTGTAGTAACTGTCAAAAAGATAATTCCAGTAGCACTCCTTCAAGTAATACCAAAGCAGAAACTTTAAAATTGAGTGAGTTTTGTTCCCTTCTTTTGAATTCATATGTTTCTTCTGTGCCCTGTCATTCTTTACAATGTCCTCCTCAGCCCAGATTCATGGTGCATGGAGAGCTGGAACGTATCTTATCTGGTTCCAACATGGAGAGTTAGTGGAAGTTCCTGCTACTGAATCAATTTGTTCTTCTTGTGTTGGGATTCATATCAATTATATCAAGTGTGTTAGTCAGCTTTATTTCGCATTAATGAACATGAAAAGCAATTAATTTATAAAGAAGAAAGACTTGGAACCTCCAGCCATGATAAAGTGAAATCTCCAAGTAGTTGCAAATACATATAATTTTAATGGAATTGTGTGTAGCAGTCCAATAAATCTTGTCATTAGCTAAAATATATCCCCACTGTTTACTATCCCTCCTGAGAATTTTCTTCCTGTGAATATAAAAGGAATAATATTTTTAACATAACTGAAGACAAAGATTCTGGATTTTCTCAAGACATCACTGCAGACACTTGAACAGGAGTCACTTAATAGTAGTATTTAGTCTTCTTGTAGTAGGAATTCTTGGGACTGAGCCAGATATAGATGACACTCCTGCGACTGGTAAAATAAAACTGTTGACTACATCTTCTTCAGCCTGGTCCTGTGCATTAAGAAGAGCATGATGTATACTCTTTCTGCTCATCTTATCCCATCCTTAGGATTATGTACAGTTTCTCCTCAAATAAGTCTTATAGTACAAGTTACTTTAACACTAATTCTGATTATTTCCGCATCGTTATTCCAACAGTTATGGGAATACATTTATTTGATTGTTTAAAAATAGTTCACAGGTATAGTTGTTTATTTAAAATATTTCTCTTGGTGAATGAAAATTCATCAAGGTAATCCACCATATAGATAAACAGACCTATGCTGAGTTAGATATTTAAATGAAGGCTGCTGGATGAGCCAACTATCTATGTGGTGACTCTGCTTAGCTCAGGCAGCCATGCTTTTTGGCCTGAAGCCAAGCGCTCTGCAGCTGGAAGTGGCCAGAGGCCATGCACTTGCTACAACTAGAAACAGCCAGCCAGGAACACTGGCCCAGCCACCCATGAGACACCAGCGTGGGAGATGGCTCTGACAATCTTCCACGCTGTCTCCACAAGGCTGGGCTGAGCCCAGACCATTCTGTCATCCATGTGGGCCCAGTAGAAAATGAGACTCTAATGCTTAGATTATTCAAAGGCTTTATATGTTTTATAATGCTCAATAACAAGATGCCCACACAATCAGTTGTGTAACCCAATACCCAACCTAGATATATCAACTACCTCTGACTGCTAGAAACAAGTGCACATCTGCCTCCATGTTCCCCTCTCTCTGGTCTTCTCTCTCTTAGATCCTCCTCTTCCTTCTCCTCTTCCTCTCTTTACTCTTCCCACTTTAGCTCCTCCCAACTTGAGGGGAAAAATATTCTGCTACAGACTTAAAACAAAAACCACATAATCATCTCATTAGATGCTGCAAAAACATTTGACAAAATCCAACAACCCTTCACATTAAAAGCCCCAGAGAGATCAGGAATAACAAGCACACACCTAAACACAATAAAGGCAATATACAGCAAGCCAATAGCCAATATCAAACTAAATGGAGAGATATTTAAAGCAATCCCACTAAAATCAGGGACAAGACAAGAATGGCACCTCTTTCTGTATCTATTCAATACAGTACTTGAAGTTCTAGCTAGAACAATAAGACAACTAAAACAGATGAAGAGGATGAAAATTGGAAAGAATGAAGTCAAAGTACCACTATTAGCAGATGATATGATTGTATCCATAAGTGATCCCCAAAATTTGGATTGTATCCAAAGTGACAGATTGATCAATGGAATAGAAATAAAGATTCAGAAATAAACCCACAAATGATTTTTGATAAAGAAGCCAAAACATACAATGGAAAAAAAAGAAAGCATCTTCAACAAATGGTGCTCCTCTAACTAGATGTCTGCAAGCAAAAAAGTGCAAACAAATCCATATTTATCACCTTGCACAATACTCAAGGTCATGCGTATCAAATTCCTTAACATACAACTAGATACAATAAAACTAAGAGAAACTGGGGGAAAGCCTTGGAAGCATTGGTACAGAAGAGACAACTTTCTATAACGAAAACCAAGAGCTCAGGCACTAAGACCAACAACTAGTAAATGGAGCCTCATGAAACTGAAAATCTTCTATAAGGCAAAGTACACTGTCCATGGGACAAAAAGAAAGCCTACAGAATGAGAAAAGATCTTTACCAAACTTATATACAACAGAGGGCTAATATCCAAAATATAGAAAGTACTCAACAAGTTAGATACCAACAAATCAAATAACTCAGTTAATAATGGGGTAGAGAGCTAAAACATATTTCTCAGTAATGGAAATAAGAAAAAGAAGCACTTAAAAATATTCAATATCCTTAGTCATTGGGGAAATGCAAATCAAGAGACCTCTAAGGTTCCATCTGATACACACCAAAATGGCTAAGATCAAAAACTCAAGTGACACCACATGCCAGGATGTGGAGCAAGAACATTCCTCTATTACTGGTGGGAATGCAAACTTTACAACCATTTTGGAAGTAAATTTGGTGGTTACTCAGAAAAGTGGGAATAGTACTATCTCAAAACTCAGCTATATCATTCCTGGGCCAAAAGATGTTTCATCATACCACAAGGACATTTGCACAACTATAGTAATGGCAGCTTTATTCATAATAGCCAATAACTGAAAATAACCTGGACATCTCTCAACCAAAGAATGGATAAAAGCTACTCAGCAATTAAAAACAAGGACATCATAAATTTTGCAGGCAAATGGATGAAAATTGAGAATATTATCCTGAGTGAGGTAACCCAGACCCAAAAGAACAAGCATGGTCTGTACTCACTTTTAAGTGAACATCAGCCATAAAGTACAGGATAACCACAATATACTCCATAGACCAAGAGAAACTAAGTAACATGGAGGACCCCCGGAAGACGCTGAATCTCATTCACAAGGGCAAATAAAATAGACTTTGGAAGGGATAGAGGAGGTGGACTAGGCAGGAGAGGGGATGTAGAGGGATGCGGTGGGAATCAGGTGTGGGGAAAGATGGGGTAAGAGGACTGAGAGTGAGAATGGCAAAGGGAGGAGCATCTCTGGGGCATGTATCTCTGAGGACTCCATGGGGATGACCTAGCTGAGACCTCTAGCAGTGGGGAATAGAAAAGCTGAATTAGTCACCTCCTGTAGCTAGGCAGGACTCTCAGTAGAGGGAGGGGGACTCCAAACCATCCACAAAATCTTTGACCCATAATTTTGCCTGCCTACAAAGATGCACAATGATAATAATGGAGCAGAGATTGTGGGAATGGTCGAACAATGAATGGTCCAACCCTAGAAGCATCCCATGAGAAAGAACCAACCTTTAACACTTTTAATGATACTCTACTATGCTTGTAGACAGAACCCTCCAGTAATTGTCTTCTGGGAGGCTTCATTCAGCAGTTGATAGAAAGAGATAGAGAGACCATCAGCCAAACATTAGGCAGAGCTAGAGGAGTCTTCTGGAAGAGTAGGAGGAAGGATTGAAAGAGGTCAAGGGATCAAGGACACCACAGGAAGTCTTACAAACTCAACTCACCAGAGCCCATGGGGACCCCCAAGAGATTGAACCATCAATCAAAGAGCATGTTTGAACTGGACCTAGGCTCCCTGAACATATATAGTTGGTGAGCAGCTTAGTCTTTAGATCAGCCTCATAACAATTAGAGCAGGGGCTGTCTCTGACTCTGTTGCATGCCTTTGGATCCCCTTCACCTAGCTAAACTGCCTTGTTGGGCCTCAGTGCTAGAGGATTCACTTAGTCCTGCTTCATGTGTCAGGGCAAGTTGGTGTCCACTGGGGGTCTTACTTCTCTGAGGAGAAAAGTAGCGGGAATGTGAAGAATGGGGGTGAGTGTGAGACTAGAAGGAGAGGAGGGAGGGGGCTGTGATTGGGCTGCAAAGTTAATACATACATATGTATATACATTTCTCTTATTTCTCTTACATAATTATATAAAATTATGAGGATTGTGTTGTGTTTGGACAATGCCTATGCAATATCTCATATGAAACATATTAAATGGAACATTACACAAAATCCACATGGACTAATGGGTATCTGTGAAATGTGTTTCTAGGTAGACATTTTGACACACTAGATTCCCATTTGACCAGAACCATTATTTAGACAAGTCTTGTTGCATGGAAGCAATACAAGAAAGAAAACTTTTATAAAGGAAAACGACCTGTCTTAAGAGTAAGTAATCAGTCTTGCAGGTTAAATGGTGTTTTCTCGGAGATTTTGACATTTGTGAGCAGAGCAAAAATAAAGGAAGCTATTACAATGGCAAGTCATACTGATTTCTTCAGTTTGACTTTTACTTAAGAACTTTGGCTTAGCTGATAGACATATGATAGACACATGATTCATGTTATATCCACTCCCCACCCCAATTTTTTTTGATTCTCTGTCTGGTGATGATGAAAATATTTAAATATTCTATAACCAACCAAAATATAATGAAGCCACATCCTAAGATGATCTGTAAAGTTCGACAGTAACATAATGAAAATGCACATTAAAAAGTTGACTGGCTTGTCTGAACTTCAGTCTATTAGCTGCAAGAAAGAAGGTCAAGTTTACCCCACACAATTTACTGTTGTGCTTATCTGAGAGGTAGCATCAAAAGTCCTCAACTCTCTCTGAGTGTTGACTGGCCAGATACACACATTTTCCAGCAAGATTTGCATATAATTTTCAGTCCTGTCATTTTTTCCCAGTGGCTGTATAAAAGATACATGTATTGTGTGCCTATAATTCAACATTATATATGAAGAACTTGTTCTATTTCCCTCTGGCATATTCTGCAAATCTTTCTCTTTCTTAAGAAAGTGATGGAGTTGTACCTGACAAGAACATCATGCTGCTATGCTTGGCATTTTCCCAAGTCATGCTAGGAAGACCTTGAATTTGACTTTGTTAAGTTAGAGAGAAATATATCAACTCTGCCATGAAATAGGACAAAACAGCCAAATGATTTGAAAGATATGTATGTATGTATATATGTATGTGTATATATCTTCTGTGATCTGTTACAAAATAAAATTTTTTAACTTAAATATAGAAAGTTCAAGTCCACAACAGACTTTATTTCTTAAATCTATGGTTTATTATGGTAGAGAAAAATAAAGCATAAAAGTAAATTTGCCTTTTTTCCATCTCCACAGTTGTTGTAGGTAGAAATACCATTATTCCATATTCTACAATCACATATGTTAGCAAACCACTCCACACTCTTTCCAGGTTATTAAAAGAGATGAGTTACAAGTATCTCAATGTTTTCTGTTTAATTCTATAGGGAAGGCTAATTTCTTAAACATAGAGCCTGTTTACCTTGAGATGGATTTTGAAGGAGTTGCTTTCTGCTTTACCATGGCAATACGTATTTGTTCTCTGAGAGGAATTGCTAGATTTTTCAAGATAAGCAGCTTTCTTCCTGCAACAGCCTCAGAACCCAACATATCAGAATAGGAAGAACGATTTTGGGTCAGGAATTCTAAAACTAACAAGACAAGTAGTATTCAAAGTTCTATGAGCTATTTAACACTGGGTAGGCTAATAGCATTCAACAAATGTTGACAAATAACAATACAATTTACACAATAAAACAAGTAGCTCAGGAAGATTTTGAGAAAAATCAACACTGGATGGATTTAAACAAGGGAACAATAAAAAAAATAGGCTTAGCATCTCAGTTTCAATTCTATTTTAAACTTAGTTTTCAAGTACTACATAAATTTGTTCACTTGTAGTGTAATAAACTAAACTTAGATACTACTTTAGTATCTTCATTCATCTCTGAATGAATGAAACTAGACTTAGAACTGAAACAGACTTGCCTTCTGGATTTTGTAGTCAGGAAAAGGTAAATAGAGGTCAACAGCAGGAGATAAACAGGCTTTCTAGGATAACATTACTGATTTGTAGAACATGGTAAAAAATATCTTGTATGGAGAGTCAAGCAGATCACTCTGCTAACATATAAGCCAATTGTGTAGTTTGCATATATCATATTATTAAGTGCTAAAACCATAAGCTTTACTCCTTTAAAAAACATCAATGACACTATCCCATTTTCATGTTCAACCTTCTAGCTCAAGAACCTAATTATGAAAAATTATGTCCCAGTTTCTTTTGAAACAATTTAGTCTCAAAAATTAGTTGAGGCAGAGCTTGGGGAATCTTGCAAGAGATGGGAAAGAAGGATTGTAGGAGTCAGAAGAGTCAAGTACATAACAAAGAAACCCACGGAATCAATTAACCTGGATTCATGAGGTCTCACAGAGTCTGAACAATCAGGGATCATGCATGGGTCTGACCTAGGTCTTCTGCATGGTCTGTTATAGCTCTGTAGCATGGTATTCCATTGAGACTGTTAACTGGAAGTGGGGTGTCCCTGATGCTTTTGACTACTTTGGGGAGCCTTTTACTCCTACTAGGTTGCTTCATCTAGCCTTAGTATTAGGAGATATGTGTATGACATAAACCTTATATGCCAAGATTGGTTGATATTCTTAGGATGCCATTCTTTTGCTGAAAGAAAAAGAAGGAGGCGTGGATCTGGGGTAGAGGAGATGCAGGGGATGCTGAGAAGAGAGGAAGGAAAGGAAATTGTAGCCAAGATATAGTATATAAGAGAATACTAATACTACTACTACTAATAATAAATCTGTTTTACCACCATGTCTCTTACAGCATATAGAAACTCAAGAACAAAGAAAAAGAAAAATCCTTAATGTCTTCAACCAGTTGTGTACAGCTATGGGAGAAGAGCCATTATCTGCTGTTAGAACCTGAGCTCAAGTGGCAAGTGTAGTATAACGGAGTCCATGTGACACCTTTCCTTTGTTGTCACCGTCAGCAGCCTGTGGAAGTAAACACTGGTAGAGAAGGCTGAGTGTTGCCCTGAGATGGAGGGTTCAAAGTGATATCAACAGTGCAAACGGTGTTAGGAGCTGTCAATCATCAGATCCTAAGTCCATTAATGAAGAAAGAAAAGAGGCAATAAGGTTATGCCGTGTGGTAGCAGTGAGAATTGTAGGACTGCACTTAGGACTGACCTAATTCAGGAATGAGTTTTTTCACTATCCCCAAATGCTTTTTTTCTCACACCATGGTATTACTACTATTTCCCCTCTTTTCATAAATCTTCAGTTGGTATCAGATTATCTGAAGAGCACAAACAAGACTTAGACATGTAGTGATCTGCTAGTGTTCTCTCGAATCCTCTAGAATGGTAGAACAGACAGATGTTGGCATGATACTCTTTTACCTTTTAGCAGACTCGTGCAATATTCTATTGCTTTTTCCAAAAAAAGGTGAATCTGATCATACTGTTTTATTTATCAAGTAATAAATCATAGAGGAAAATAAAAAAATAAATAAACAGCCCAAAGACTCATAACCATGAATTTCCAAGACAGACTCCAAACTTGATTTTGCTTCTCCTTTCATCATTGTGGACTGCCAAGACAGTAAGTGTTGGTGTGTTAGATCCCATATGAATAGTTGTCTTTCTTAATAAGTTCTAAATTGGTAACTCCAGGCCCCTTCAAATGACAAAAGGACTAGGTGACTAATATATTATTTTCAAATACTGCAATTAGAATAAGTGCAGCAGGAGAGATGACTGTGTCAAAATATGTTTTTACAGCTTCTCTTTTAAAAACAAGCATCTAACATAAGACTCTGTTACAGTGGATCTCAACTTATAGGTCTTGACCACATTGGGAGCTGTCAAAGTGATATCAACAGTGCAAACAGTGTTAGGAGCTGTCATAGCTGTCATATGCTATACATAGTTAGGGTTTTATTGCTATGAAGAGACACCATGACCAAGGCAAGTCTTATAAAGGACAACATTTCACCAAGGCTGGCTTACAGATTCTGAGTTTCAGTCCATTATCATCATGGTAGGAAGCATGGCAGTGTCCAGGCAGACATGGTGCTGAAGGAGTTGAGAGTTCGACATCTTATTCTGAAGGCAAACAGGAGAGGACTGGCTTTAAGGAAGCTAGGAGGAGAGTCTCAAAGCCCATCCCCACAGTGACACACTTCTTCCAACAAGGTCACATATACTCCAACAAGGCCACAACTAATAGTACCACTCCCTAGGCCAAGCCTATTCAAACCACAAAGGGGTTCACAGGGATTGCCTAAGAACACCAGAAAACACAAGTATACTCATTATGATTCACAACAGTAGCAAAATTACAGTTACGAACTAGCAACAAAAATAATTTTATAGTTGGGGTAACTACATCATAAACTGTATTAAATTGTTGCAGAATTAGGAAGGTTGAGAAGCACTGTTCTTTTAGAAGTGTACAAAAGCAAGGTTAAACTCTCTTTAAGAGCAATAGTAAATGTCACCTCACTGTTTGAAACTATACTAGTTAGGATATGCAGCTACCTTGAAGGGAATATTTAACTAACTAAGCAGATGCTCACATCATTTCCTGCCTATCGCTGATGCTGATTCTGTCTCCATTTTTAGGAGAAAGTGTGTGTTACAGAGTGAGAGTAAGAATAGATCATGTGGCTAAACAGAAGCTACTCTGAAATGGCTTAAGATGAACTTAATCTTTCCTTGACAGGTACAATCCAGAATGTTAGACATTGTTAAGCAGTACTTGCTGAAGTGTGGTCTACAGAGCCTTCGTGGAATGGTGTTCATTGCTTCTTTTACCCTGTCAGAAAAATCCACCTGGGAGTCTCAAAGGTCTTTTCTATCTAAGATCTATGATCCAAGATCTACACTTCTTACTGAGACAAAACGGCCATTGGGCATTCCTGCCCTCCATAGTAGCTTAAAACTGTAAATCTCTACTCTGTAAGTGTCCAAATGCTAGAACAATCTGATCATTAAAAAGGATGTCTCGGTTTCAAAGGGAGGTTCATTTCCCATAAGTAAACTCTTCATGGTCATGATGTACCATTTATAATTCTGTTCTTAAACATGATGCTCTAGTGGGTTCTGCTGAATTAAAAACAAAGATGTTTCATTTAACCTGATAAGTGCCATGAGTCGTTTATAAACTCATAGCTCTGTTCACTCTCACTCTTTTACAGTGCTCTATTTGTCTTCTGTTTTTAATATTCTGAGACTCTGCCCTTACTCAAAATTACTTCCCCTTTTATGTCCCTGCAAGAACATTTGCCAATGTTTCTGCAATTTTTATTGCCCCTATTGTATTTGGTTATCAGCATAATGATGTGTTAAATTGACTGGTCCTGATGCAACAGAGCTCAGATTATTTACTTTTAGCTGGAGGAATATTAATACATAATCTTTAAAATACTGAGGTTTCTGAAGTATGTGAAAAGATTAGCACTGCTTCAGTCAACCATTCTAAAAACATGTTAGCAATATGCCATTGGGTCTAGCAACTTATAAAGAAGATACCAATACTCTGATTCAAATCAATAAGAAGAATTAAAATTATACAATAAAAATTCTAAGCTTTTTCTTATAACAAAAATGTTCTGAATTTTGTACCTCAATAACCTATATACAATAAAGGGAAACACAAGCCAAGAGAAAAAAATAAATAAAATCTGATTGTTTATTTCTAGGTTTCTATAAATTTTTTCTAGTATTCAACCTGTAAAATATTTTTAAAGTAATACTGAAATTTCATTTTACTGTGGAGACTTAAAATAAGAAACACAGTTCTCACTTCAAAGGGAAAAACTCTTTATTCTGAGCCAATTATGAGGCAGTGTGCCCCAGGGTAAATGTTTCAGATTGTCCCAAATAACTTTGCTTCAATGTTCCACTGTGGAAGTGGTTACAGGAGATTTTGTTAGTTACTGAAGACCAAAAAAGGAATTTACCAATTCAAATCAAGGAATTTACCAATTATATGGATGGGTTCTTCAGGTAAGTAGATTATAACAAAAACGGAAAACTCCACATTAAGTTTCAAATGCTGTCTAATCACATTCTCAACTTTTTCACTGGTAGAAACTAGTGGTCTGCCAAAAACACACTTTAAAGGTTTTACCTGATAGTTAAAATGGATATTAGATCAGATGCAGACAGATGGGTTACTGAAGGATTACATGTGACTCTGGATCTGCAACATTCAAACTTAATACAATCACAGAATTTGAATCAGTTATTCAGCCTTACAGAATGTTTAACCTAAATGTGTTTTTTCTTTTCTTAGAGCCTCTTTTCTCTAAGAATCTAAGAATAAGTGTTAAATAGTTTCTGGATTTATGTATTTTATTCAATGGACTGCCTCATCAAATAAGTAGCAAAACCAATAATAACAAAGTATACACTTGATAAAGCACCTGAAAAAGATGAGAAGTTAGTTTTATAGGTTCTCAGGATGCTCTGAATAATTACCTCAAACAAGAAAGAAATCACAGACATCTCTTTGGGAGATCTGCACTGACAGAAATAGAAAGCAAAAATGAAGGCTGGAGTTACATTCCTGGGGCCATACAGCTTGTAACCAGTCAAAGCAAACAGTTGACCCAGGAATAAATTCCAAGTTTGTCCAATTCAAGATACTTTCAACTCTATCTCACTGCTCATTAATTCCCTCTGGATTTTAAAGGCCTCACTGATCATTGCTGCAAGTCAAAAATCTAATGCAAATTGAAGCACAGTTATTCTGAATTTACAATATGCTATCAATATTTTCATAACTATCAATGATCTAGGGTGTGGTTCTAAACTAAATCACCAATCTTGCTTCTCCGGGAATATTTGGAAAGATATAAATATTGTTGTGAATGAGATGACTGCTGTGTTAGTCTCATGTAGCAGTATTTCCATGTGTCTACACATCATGGTATTGTGCTTCCATAAAGAATTTTAAAGCATTATAACAACATAACAATAGTGCTAAGAGCAAAACCTAATCTAAAGGTGAGTGCTATATTGCATGAACAAAGGACCACATTGCAGACATAGGAGACAATTACAGAAAAAAATTTTCCTCTGAAGTCTTTACTCAGCAAGAGAGCAGCTACTATATTAAGGTAAAGTTGTAATGACTGTTTGGAAAGAATGGTAAATGCTGCAGAGACAACTCAACATGGAGAGTCCACTTCAATCATCTTTTAATTTAATCTGCGAGCAATGAGCTTTGTATCTATAGGTGTTGGAATTAGGCATTAATTAGCTGTTATTCAGACATTCAGCTCAAGCTGTCTGTCATCTTGGAAAATGCAGACCTGCTTGAATCTTTAATCTTATCAATATAGTCTCAAACTGGAAGTACTGCAATTGTCAGAAGCTACTGAAAATATCCTCTTCAGAATGAAACAGTTAAATTAGGCTTTAAAAGGAATCCTTGGAAATGATTTTCAAATCCAACGACCACCAAGCCACAAACAATAACCCAACTCTTGAGAAAATAAATGTTTGTAACAAGCTGCTCTAGAAATAACAACCAAGGAACACATACCACAGAAGCTCATCACTTTACCATAACGAGATGCACTATAAATAGTGCTCACTACACTGGTGAGCGTTTCCAGCAGTCTCTGGGTCGGGTGATGTCATGTTTCCAGAATGTTTGCTGATTGTCTCATCTTCATCTCTTAGAGACATTTTTCTGCCAGACTCCTTAAGAGTTCAATGGTTGGTGTAGATGCAACCAGATGTTTTGTTATAGGCATGCTTCTATATTCCCCAAATCACCATGGTAATCTGAAAGAATTACACTCTTGTATTAATATAAAAGGCAGTGTAAATTGTGTTATATCTTAGAATATATTTATGTGTGAGGAGCCCTTGCTCTTAGATTGTAAGTCTCTAACCCCAGGAGGACAGTCTCAGCCCAATACCAAACCAGTCCTCAGACACTCTGATCATCTGCCTCACTGGCTCACCAAACATAACTGAAAATGTGTGAATTACAAGCAACAAGACTGTCCTTTTCAATATTTATGTTTCTCCCTTATATCCTCAAACCACTTGTAATTCTTTCATAGCAGGAATTACTCCCAGCTTAGAGTAATTCTTCTGTGATTTTTGGCGTAGTTAACAATATACAACTGGAGTGAGGATGATAGATAAATATGGCCCTGGTTAGCTTTATTGTCAACCTGTCACATCTGGGAAGGGGGAACCTCAAATCTCAATAGAGATTAAGATCAGATTGGCCTGTGGTCATTTTTGTGGATAATTGTCTTCACTACTGACTAATGTAGGATGGTCTAGCCCACAATGGATAGAACCAGTCCTATACAGGTGGGCTTCATTATTTGTATAAGAGACAAAGCTTAGGAAAGTAGTAAGAAAAATATTAAGCTTAAAAACAGCACTCTTTCACGGCCTCTGTTTTAATTCCTAACTTTTTATTCCTGTCTCGAATTCCTGGCCTTACTTCTCTCAATGATGGAGTGTGATCTGGAAGTGTAAAATGAGATAAACCCTTTCCTCCCCAAGTTTCTTTAGCTATAGTATTTATTACAGCCGCATTAAGCAAATGAACAGCTAAGTTAGTATCAGGAGAAGTGAAGTTTTGTTATAACAACTTGACCATGTTGGGTTTTGATAGAATTGCAGTAGCATTTGAAATTTGGGTCAGGAAAAGCTGTTGAATGCTTGATGCCTAATGCACTGTTTCGTGGAGTTTGTAAGATAAGAACATTAAGAGAAATACAAATGATGGAGGATTGGTTTAGGGAATGGTTTTTTTTTTTTTTGGTTTGTTTTTTTGCTTTTTTTTTTTTTTTTTTTAAGGAAACAGACTTTCTCCATGCCAGTCACATTTCGGCTTAAAAGTGTGTTAGCTGGGACTGAAGAATCAGCTATGTTCAGCTGTTCAGCACTGCTAAAGTGAAATCTTTCCTTTATGAGGATAATGGATGATGAAGAATTGGGTGTGGTTAATAAGAGACCATCATCATTGAGACAGCTCTGGGAAGTATTTACTTAGGGTCAGAGCATAGAAGCTATGGTCCAATAGGAGCAATGCTGTACGATGTAGTTTGTGTCAAGCTGGCGGTACAAATTTGCAAACAATAGTGAAAATATTCTATGTTTCCCTCACATGGTACTGGTTTTGAAGGCACAGAGAAAAGCTGAGGTTTCACACTATGGTGCAGGTGAGAGTCACTAAAAATAGATGATAAAAGGCCACTGGTTGACACTAAAACATCAGATGAAGAAAACAATCTCAACCTATTGCATATGCCAGGACCATGTGATGTGGGATGTCTAGATAACGAAGACAATGGCTGGTGTGACATCGACCTAGCCTCAGCCTGATAAACCAGCTGAGTGTGTGCTGTAGATGTCAGAGTGGGATAGCTCAGACTACCTATGTCTCTTGAAGGTCAGAAGATTGTACGTGATCTCAGATGTTGGACACTGAGCTATTAAGTTTTGGTTTGGGTTTGATAGGACTATAACTATGACTGGTTCTTCTCTTCTTGATCAAAAAATGTATGTAACACTTTTGTTTGTTTGTATGGTATTTTATGGGAGTCCTTTGCTTATTAGGTTATTAAACTTTGAACTTTTAAAGAGGTAGGACTTTTAAGTGGTATTTTTAAAATTGGTGGGATTTCTAAACTTAAACTGTTTATTATTATTATTATTATTATTATTATTATTATTATTATTATTATATTAACATGAGATCTTTGTGAAATAAATGAAAAGTTGTGGTCCAACAGTTATAACGTTTGTATGTCAAGTTGACAAAGAGTAGTTTGTTCCAATTAGTTTTCATTGTTGATTTGACATACCTAGGAAGAAACTCCAACTGAAGAATTGCCAGGATCTGATTGGCTTGTGGGTATGGCTATGGGAAACTGTCATGATAAGTTAATTAATATGGTAGAGCCCAGGCCACCATGGGTAGAACCATCCTTACAAAGCTGAGACTGTGCCATATGAAAAACCTAGGTGAGAAAGCTGGGAAGAATAGACCTGTGAGCACCATTCCTCCCTAGTTTTTTGTTTCCGCTTGAGTTCCCTCCTGCCTTCTTTCCATAATGTAATGTAAAATAAAAGTATAAAACAATGACACTCTTTCTTTCCCAGCTTGCTTTTGATCATGATGTTTGCAAAAGCAACAGAAAGCAGAGACAAGTATATAAATCAAACCAGTTCCCACACAATGTGCTCAATAGTAATAATCAGTCAGGTTTGTGTTTATTGGGTGTTGCCTTGTCGCAACAATTTGTATCTCTTAAGATTAAGAAACAGAGATATCTTATTCTCTCCCAGACAACTTGAGACCTTTCTTCTTTAGTGGATGGTGTCTGAGAACACTATTGAGATCATAGCATTCCCTAAAAATAAATCTCAACCAGACCTGGCTAAGATTATGAAAAAGTATATTCTATAAACAGAACTGTTTTGTATGACAAGATTTGTCTAGGGACATATAGTTGCTTGTGTAGTGTGGAAAGAATAAGTTATTATTTAGGCCAAGAAAGCAAATGTCCTTTAGAATATGTGAATGAGTGATGTCTACCTCTAAATGTTTACTTATTGATAAATCTTTCATTTTTTGAATACAAATTAGCTTATAAGAAACTTATATTTCTGACCTATTTAATATACACTTTCTCATGTTTAATTTTGACTTATGTAATTTAACAAACTTAGATATTATATGTATCCTGAGTCATAGAAAAAACATTAAGCATAAATACAGTGTTGCCTCATATAACATGGAGTTACTGCCTAGAAAGCCAGAGATTATTAAATATATTAGCTAGGAAACTTCTCATCATTTGGAAAGAAAGCTCATTGCTCAAACAATGTACTGCAAGCAGGTATTAGTGCACATTTTGCTTTAGGGGAGAAATGCTTCTTGCAACAAGAACCCCAAAGAGGCTTCTTGTTTCAAAGCTTGCTGTCAGGAAGTAGTCAACTTACCTCCTTTCTGGTGTCCTCTATCCCAGGATAAATAACTGAAACAATGTAGGGAAAAAAGGAGCTTGTTGGTGATGGGAACAGGTGGGGAGAGAATGGGGAGATAGAATACTAGGGCAGACAACTAGAACTGGGGAGGGGACAATTTGGAGACAAGGAGTAGGGGAGACAAAGCCTGAAAGAAATGTCTCCTACAACCAGGCAAAACTTTCAGTGGAGGGTTTGGGAAACCAACCCAGCCACAAAACCTTTGACTTGCAATTTGCCCTGCCAGTATTATATGCTGAGGTAAAGGTGGCACAGAAACTGTGGGAGTGGCTTACCTATGACTACTCCAGATTAAGACCTATGCCACGATAGGGAGCCCACTCCTGACAATATCTGGATGTGTGCTGTGCTGGCTTGTCCGGCCTAACATGAGGTCTAATCTCCATTCCACCTTCACCCTTCAGTCATGTACACAGGAGGGCAGGATGAACAGGCCCTAGAGAGATTTACATACTAATGAGGTACCTGAAGGCCAGAGGGTGGAATTGATTAAACATTCCTCCCCAGCCCCTCCCCCCTCTCCTCCTCCCTATTTAACTCAGGTACACCCTGGGTTTTGTGGGGTATGCATCCAGATCCATCCACCATCCGCCATGTCAATAAACCAGTTTTGGAAACCCAAGGACTTCCTCTTGTGTTGGGGCTGCACCGCTGGTGGAGAGGCCCAACTTCCAGCTGGAGGAACCCAGAGTGTTCCCAGCCCACTGCCCACAGCATGGCAGGAGGAACCCTGGGTTCTCCAGTCATATTTTTTCCTACACTGGCTGGTCCAGAGGCTCAGGATTGAACCAAGCAACAACGACATAAACAGTCCATGAAATTATGCTTACTGATATTCTACCTCTCATGGTGTGTAACCCAGTTGTCATCAGAGAGCCTTCATCCAGCAACTAATGGGAGTTGATGCAAAGTTGCACAGCCAAACATTAGGTGGAGTTTGGGGAATCCTACTGAAGATGACAGGGTAGGAATGGTAGGAGCCAGAGGTGTCAAGGATAACACATGAAAGTCCATAGGAATCAACAAACCTGAACTCACAGAAGCTCACAGAGATTGAACAATCAGGAAGCCTACATAGATCTATCCTATGCCCTCTGTTATACTTGTGTAGCCTGGTGTTCTTTGTAAGACTCCTAACAGAAGGAGGGTATTATTTCTGATGCTTTTGAATGGTTTTGGGACCCTTGTCCTCCTACTGAGTTGCTTTATCCAGCCTCAGTGTAGTGCCTAATGTTGCAAATTGATATGCCATGTTTGATTGATATCCCTGGGTGCCTTGCCTTTTTATGAAGATAAAGGCAGGAGGAGTGGATAAAAACAAATGAGTTAGTAGGTGGGATGGAAGAGGTGATGGCAGAAGGAAGGAGGGGAAACTGCTATTTGGATGTAATATATAAGAGAAGAAAATAAGCCGGGCAGTGGTGGCGCACGCCTTTAATCCCAGCACTTGGGAGGCAGAGGCAGGTGGATTTCTGAGTTTGAGGCCAGCCTGGTCTACCGAGTGAGTTCCAGGGCAGCCAAAGGCTATACAGAGAAACCATGTCTCAAAAAACCAAAAAGAGAAGAAAATAAATATTTAAATGAAAAACATTTGGGATAGTATACTACAGAAGCCAGACAATGTTTATTTCTGATGTTAACTTGACTTTATGTAAAACACTGCTGAATCTTATTCTTAGGGATATTATACAAAAAGACTACAAACTGAATGACTTAAAGTAGTTAAAAGCCTATTATCCCATAGTTCTGGAGCATAGAAATTTGAAATCAAGTTGCTTGCTGGCCTCTTCCAGACTCCAGTGGCTCTAAGTGTCTTTTGGTTTTTGAAACCAAAATTTCATCCACATCTTTGTCTTCCCATGAAGTTCCACCCACATCTCTACCCATATTTTCTTTTCTTGTAAGATGCCAGTATTATGGAATAAACCCTGGCCCTATGTTCTATGACCTTATCTAATTAACATGAAGACAGTCCATTCTACAGAAGGTCCTAATCTGAATTCTTTGGGCTAAAAATTTAGCCTATCTTTTAGGAGGAGTCATCCTAACCCCCAGGCAATAGGAATTCCCGGTAGTAACAAGGTAGAATGAGGCCACATTAACTTTGTTCTCTCAGTCTCTGGGGGAAAAAGAATCACCCATTTTCTTTCTTCATAGAACTAATTCATACCGACTGCAAGTGGAGGGAGGGTCTCATGAGATATTGATGCAAACAGGAAAACACTTGTCTGTTCTCAGCTGCAATGGAACAACTTCCTACACAGTTATCTCAAAAAACTCTGGATAAATAAACCTCAGAAGTAAGTATGGTTGTAATCTTGACAGAACAGAAACAGCTGGGTGCAAATACTAGCTGAATTCTAACATGCAATCGAAAACTGCCCTGTCTCCACCCTCCTGCGTCCCAAGTGAAAACTCACATTTGCAAAGCTTCTCTGTTTTCTGTCATTAAGTTCTGTACCATCTAGTGTTTCTTCTGTCCTTAAAAGTCCAATAGTAACCATGTTGCCTGACAATTACTGAGACAGAATGAATAGATCAGCGAAGCCACTGATGGATGCTCTTCCTATGAACACATACATAGGTAAATTTCTCAGGAATCAGAAGGGAAATGACATTCATGGAGCATGGCATGTGTTACATAACTTAATCCTCATAGAAAGGAAGTTTGCTTTATGTTTATGCCTTTTGAAAAATAGAATAGCCGCTCTTCATATTTCACCCACTATCAGGAATTGATTATTCTCCTGGTCTTTATGAAGATACATGGCATTCCTGCAGTAGGCTAGAGGGTGTGGGACTGAAGGATGATTCAATAAACACACTCAGTGAAGAGGCACAGAAAAGTGGTTTTTGGAGACTTTCCAAAACCAATATGAAAGCTCATTTCTAGGAGGGCCACTGGTATACGTACCATGTAATTTTTTTCACTAAAAATATCATCACATGTATTTTTCCAAATCGTTACTCTATTCATAACACATCTACATATCATGAATGACTGAAAATTATACCAGTTCCCCACGCCCCTCCCCCCCCGGGAAATCATTCCAAGTCCTCCAAACACCTCCACGTCTTCTTCAAAGTGTTCTGTGTTGTGTGTTGGTGCTATTCAAATCTAAGAAAGAAATCAATTTATGACATTTTTCTCCATAAAAATACAACTAGAAAAGAAATAAGCAGGTGTCCTAAGATGTATTTTAACTTATCTTCTGTGAGACATGTTGAAAATACTTTTATGCTAAGGAGTACAGAATGAGTTACTTGCCAGGTCACATTTAATGTCAGTTTATACCTAGAGGATTATCCAAGCTGTCACTGACCTTGGCACTATTTCAAAAGGAACATTTTCAATGGATAAAATGTTCTTGACAAGTATCCCAGAGGAACTAGATGTGGACCTGATGCTCTCAACATTACCCATATTTCTCCACCTATATCTCTTCTTCTACCGAGAAATAGAGTCTTTTAAAATAAACTTTGGAGTAAACATCATTTCCTGTTCTAATTACATGTTTTGGATTACTACTCATAATTAATAGAATCATCATGGAAGTAATGTTTAAAGATGTGCATATATTTATATTTTATGAAGTTAAGTGATAGCAAATGATCATAAATCAAGAACAGAGAAAACCACAAAATTCTGACCCAAATCCAGAGGTTAAATCCTGAGATTAATTTTTTGGCTGTGATTTATGTTTGCTTGGCTTTATTTATTTATTTATTTTTGACATTTTCTTACATGTACATACTCAGTATGGGGAATTTTCACCTTCATTACACACTCTAGCCTTTCTGCTGATGAAGTTCTAGTCTTTCCCAACATATTCTCTTTTTTGATGGCTTTTTTTTTTATTTTAAACTTGGTGAGCTAATATATTATGTTTTTCTTGAGCATGAGTAGTTATTTACTGGAACTGAACCATATTAGTGAGTAGAGAACCAAAGAAAATGACACAGTCTTTATGAGTGCCTACTAACTGACCACACTCCTTTAGGGAAGGGTAGAATCAAATGAAGCCCTCTGCCATGGATGATGGAATGGCAACAGATCTTGTAAAGGTAAACACAGTTGTGATGAGTTTATGATTACAATTGCAATACCATGTCAAAAAGATGATGTTTGAAACAACCCTCTTCAACCTCTGGCTCCTACGCTCTTTCTATGTCTTGAAAGAGCTGCAATAAATGTCTTGTTCATGCCCAAGCTTTTTATACTCATTGCTCCTTCGACCATTCCTGAGTCTCTGTACTTATCCTATGCCCACCACACAATAAGCCTTCTGCTAAGAAGGAAGGCTAAGGCTAACACTAACCTGGCTAGTATTTTTTTCCTCCTGGATCTTTTATTTTTTAATTTTTTATCAGTTATTTTGTTTATTTACATTTCAAATGTTATCCCCTTTCCTGGTTTTCCCTCTAAAAACTCCCCATTGTATAGGTGTTTTGCCTATACCACATGCATGCCTGCACTGCCTGAACAGATGAGAGGATGGCAGATCCCCTGGCTTTGGAATTATAACCAACTGGGAACCACTAGGTTGATGTTAGGAATCAAATCCAGGTTCTCTGGAAGAGCAGTCAATGCTTTTAACCACTAAATCATCTCTGTAACTCTGATCATTTGCTTTCATATCAATAATCCCATAGACTAGATCTTATTTACAAAAAAAAAATTCCATACAATGATTGAAATAGAGAATGATTCCACTCACAAATAAGTATTTAAGGAAAAATATTAAGACACATTTGAATGTATGATTTACTCCCATTTTTAAGATTATGTCCTAAATTTAGTGACTTGAAATGTAATGTTTTATTTTCTCAATAAAGGAAGCTTTTATTGTTACACATTTTAAAGGCTTATTTTTGACTAATCTCAGACATAGAAGAATTGAGAACAACCTATATCTATTGGCAATCAGTTCTTAGCACTTTCATTGGCTTCCTTCTTTTTCTTGACTGAAAATTTAGAACATTCTGCAGCCTCCTCCATATTTCTTAGTGCTTTTTTCTTCAAAGCAGAATACCAACATTTATGCTGCAGAACACATGAAGTAACAGGACACCGAATGCTGGTTACTTTGGCCCTACGCTTTTTACGGTTTTTGTTTGAGGTTTAAGAGCTTTCTAAAAACACACTGGTGGACATCATCTTACAGTTTTGTTTTGGGATGTGTGTTCTTTTTACCTTTTTCTTTTTTTAAAATTGGATATTCTATTTATTTATATTTCAAATGTTATCCCCTTTCCCAATCCCCCCACCAAGAAACCTCCTATCCCATTCCCCATCCTCCTGATTCCATGAGGGTGTGCCCCTACCTAACCACCCACTTCTACCTCCTCTCCCTTGAATTTCCCTACACTGAGTCATCAAGCCTTCACAGGACCAGGAGCCTCTTCTCCCATTGATGCTTGACAAGACCATAAAGGCATGTGTGTTCTTAATGGGCAATATATATGTTAAATTCATAAAAATCATGTGGTACATATTTTTGAGTTGGTGATTTGAAATCTTTGTTGAACATTTTCATTTAAGATTCTTTTCTCTACGTGGTTGGAGAGGTGGTTCAGGGGTTAAGAGAACTTGCTGTTCTTACGCACAACACAGCTACAGTTTGCAGAATCTACACATTGGCTCACAACCATCTGAAACTCCAGTTCTAGAGGATCTGATGACCTCTTCCAACCTCTCTGATTGGCAAGCACATATGTGGTTCACATATATAAATGTTGGTAAAATACTCACATAAATAAAAAAGTAAATTTTTAGAAAGTATTTTCTAAATTTTATGACTATTCACAAAGCAGACTAGTAACTTTTTTTCTACATTGAGAAGTGCTGAGCTATTCAGAATGGGAAACTACAAAAGGGCTCTTATTTGATTAAACAAAACCACTAGATGAGACCTTGAGAGAAGACAAAAACAGTGACTTGGAGAGATGTTATTTCAGCTATGTGCATTGTTGAGAATACCACAGAATCTAAACACATCAGAGGAATTCACCTCAATATTTCCATTATAGAAGGGTAAAGATTCATGAAAACAGAATTGGAAACAGAATTGGAAAGGTGGATTTCTTCCAATGAAGACAGATTTTTTGGAATCAATGCATGTACCAAGTGTACCACAGAGTAACTGTATTCCAAAACTCTATGCTACAATGGCTTTTGAAATTTCTAAAGAAGAAGCATGGTACTAAAAATTTTAGGACTGTGAGTAAGAAAATCACACCACTCTGGAATATTTTAACATATCAAAAACAGAGCAAATATCATAGAAGATATCTATGGCATGGTAAACAGAACATTTATGAAAATAAAAAAAAACAAAACCAACAATCTCATCTCTTTGTATTTTAGATTCTTAAGAAAAACTAGAGTGCTTGACAACACCAGATAAATGGTTTCTGGATTTTGAAAAGAAATAGTTTTTAACTGCAAATTCTGTTATTAGCTCAAATACAGACTTTGTACATACATACAAATTTATGCTTTGTTTTTGGGGACACAAGGGCCAAATGTTTGCTTTTACTTTATTTTGCTTTCTGTACTCAGTGTAAATAGTTTTCTGTGCTCACCCTTAAAACATATCAGATACGTCCCATATGTAGGTTTTGTTAATTAGTACTACTACCATTCATGCATTGACCATAGATAATCCAAATAATAAGGGCAGGGTAGAATTATGCAATGAAACCAATGCATCTGTGAAGAAGTCAAAATTTTATATGCAAAATCTTATAATGACAAAAATCATTCTATAAAGTCCCTATAGCTTCCTGTGATAGACCATGAGATTTTATAAGTCTTTCTGAATCTATACCTTTACTTGTTTCATAGGACTACAATGGCAAACTCTCACAAAGATGGTGGCAAAAAAAATCCTTTCATAGTTGTGAAGATCAAAAGTCTGAAAATAAGGATTAAACAGAGATATGCATTCTAAGAAGAGGCTAATGTTATTGTATTGGTTACTCTTCTGTTGCTGTTATAAAAATATCAATACTGAAATCAACTACATGGGGAAAATGAGTTTTTGTGGCCTATGGTTCCAGAGACATAGAGTGTATATAGTTCAGGAAGAGAATAGCATGGTAGCAGGAAAAGGAAGCTGGCCAAATGCATTTTTCATATACATATGGAAAGTAAAGAGAGAGATCAAGAAGTGAGGAAAGGCTATAAATCCTCCAAGCCTGCCTCAAGTTATGTATTTTCCATACATACATCTTTCTTGTTTCTTCCAACATCTGATGATGCCAGATGCTACTAGGCCAATTATTGCTTAGGACCAGCCTCTATCTAGATCTCCATGTGGCTTCTTGACACTTCTGTCTCTTATGAAGACATATCACTAGATTTAAGGTGTTGACATCTTTTAGAATGATCTCACCTTGAGAGCCCTAGTTCAATTACACTCATTAGAACATGCCTCATCATCAAACAAGGTTGTTCAGAGGTTCAGAGGTTATGGTGGTGGACATTGGTCTTACAATTCTTTCTTCTATTAGCTCACCTGTCATTTACCATTCCAAATCACCATAAGTCTTTTAGTTAGATCAATAATAATGTCATCACAGTGGACTTTATTTTAAAGAAAAAATAAATTTTATAGTATTTCATGATGGGAAGTATTCCAAGACATTTGCTTGATTGTTGTACCATTTCTTTGTTTAAGTGGAAGGTTTTTGTATTTCCATTCAAATATTTTCAATTGAAAATTATGTGTTACCTTATGTAGAAACCAAGACAAGACTCTTTCTTGTATAAGAGATGCCTAAGACTCTGGCCATGAAGCAAATTCCTCATAACACCTCTGTGGAAGGAAAACTGAATATGGTTTATTCAAAATTTTCCCATTTTTTTCCTTTAGTCTTTTTTAAACTGTGAGATTATTACTTTGAAATGTTTATGGGATACCCACAGAACTCATCATTGTGAGACTGTATATTTACTGGATCTCAACCTTGTTTTCCCACATCTACAACAGCATCATCTGTCACCTCTGCTTAATGCGCACAGTATTAAGCTGATTACTAATGACTAATTATTATACACACATATTTGTGCATCTTTCAGTCATCATTGGAGAAGTTCCTTTTTGTGCAGTTAGCAATTAACACAGAGAGACACAACTGCTCAAGACTTATAGAATAAAGGACTCCAAAACACCCAGCCCTAAATGCATTGTTCATGACATACCCCTTTCTCCCAAGGCTCAGGGATTATTGTGAAAGAAGAGGCAGAAACATTGTAAGAGCTGAAGGTGGTGAATAACTAGGAGGAAACATTTTCCAGACAGGTCATGGCAGTATTATGAACTTACAGTTATTGTGAAACATGCACAATAGCTGATTAAGCAGAACTCAGAAAATATCCCAACAAAGAAGAGAGGAAGTAGACAACAAGTCCCACCACTTTCTGAGATGCTATTGAGGATATAGCTGCTTAAAGAGAGAGGAGAATCAGAGGGAGAGGGGGATGCAATGAAGATGGGAAGGGGGAGTAAGACAGGGAGGGAGAGGGAAAGGGAGGAAGAGAGGAAGACAGAGAGGGTCTGTTTTTCTTTGGAGTGTGGGACTTAATAGGTCAACAATGCTACAAAAGAAGGATGCACATGCAAAAGTATATGAGCAGCACAGGCTGGAATTGATGGGGGAGGGAGCAAAGGAGGGAAGAAGAGAGAGAGAAGAGAAAGAGGAGAGAGGAGAGAGAGAGAGGGAGAGAACACAAAATTGTGTTTATGAGGAAGAGGGGATAAATCTTGGAGGAGTTAGACCAGAGGCATGAATATAACCAAAATACACCATACAAAAACTGTCAAAGAACTAATAATAAAAGTGAGAAAAATAATATTCAATGTTGTTTTTATTATTTGAGAAATGTATATAAAATCACTTATATAATGACAGTCTAATATTATATTATAACCTGATGTTTGACTAAGGTCATTGCATCTTACATTAATACATCTTATATTTTTGGCAATATTTCCTGAAACCATTAAGAGTTTAACAAGGACTAAAACTGGACCAAGTCTATTTGACCCAAATTGATCCAAATAACAAACAAAAGATACTATCAAGCATTTTTTCTTTGTTGCTTCCAACAATTATGATGGTATTCATTTGATAAGCTTTCTTTCAACCTTTTCATTTGTTTTATTTGTTTCTGGCATTTATTACCACAACATTCATATACATATACATTACATGGATATATATATATATATATATATATATATATATATATATATATGTATTAGGATTACAAATATGTAATACCTTAGGTACTAAAGTTGATTGCATGAGAAATCCAAGGCAAATAAGATTGTTATTACACTGTTCTATTAAAGGTAGGTTAAACAAATTGGCAAGTATACAGCAGGCTAGCATTAAGTCTGAGGCTTCTTCAAGGTATATTATTACCTTTGGCAGAGAGGTCAACTAAAAGTTCTGGTCTTTTTGGATGTAAGGAATATTTTAATAATAATCTGTGCATTGCCACATTACTTACTGGAATCTGATTAGGGTCTACTCATAGGAGCAGAAATTACTCAAAAAAAAGCTACATTACTATAGCCCATTCTAGCATGGGTAACAGCTCATAAAACTTGGAAATCTGGAGTGTACTGTAGTACCTGTAGGCAGTTGAACTGCTTGGAGATTGTCCTTTTCATTTGGCTAAGTTAGTCTGAACCTCTCAGACGACTGGACTGGTGTTTGCTTCCTTTGTGTACTTTGGCTGATCAGCCTCTTGCTGGAAGCTCAGCTGGTCTCTGAAGGTCTCTCAGATGTCATTGTTTATGTGTTCTTGGGAAGACAGGAGACTAATAAATCTAGCCAATTTCTGGAACTTCCTGAAGCCATTGTGTTTACTTTCTGAAGTTTAAGAGTTTCCCCACATGGTAGAATGTTTCACCTTCTCTTAAAATACTGCTTCTCAACCTGTAAGTCTCAGCTCTTTGACTGGTTGAAAAACCCTTTCACAAGGATTGCATATAGGATATAGGATATACATTACAATTCATAAAAGTAGCAAAATTATAGTTATAAAATAGAAACAAAAATAATATTATGCTTTGGAGACACCACAAATGAGGAACTGTATTAAAGGGTTGCAGAATTAAGAAGATGGAGAACCACTTCCTTAGAACATCTTGTTTTACCTCCCCTTTAATATTCTATGGTTTAAGGAGTTTCTCTTTTAGATGAAAGGCTTTAATCACAGAGAAACCTGCTATACAACATGTGCTAATATAGAAATAATGAGAGCCTCTGTTAAGCTTCATTTACTGTATTTGTTGCTCATGAGAAAGACAAACAATATCAGATAAAACAGAAAGGACCAGGAATGTAGGCTAGGCTGGATGAAGACATTCCATGGCTCTT
Source organism: Arvicanthis niloticus (assembly GCF_011762505.2). Taxonomy (NCBI): domain Eukaryota; kingdom Metazoa; phylum Chordata; class Mammalia; order Rodentia; family Muridae; genus Arvicanthis; species Arvicanthis niloticus. The sequence continues at coordinate 43,831,169 of NC_047673.1, forward strand.
TCCTCTCCTTCGTGCTACTCTTCTCCTAACGTGTTACTAATGACAGGCTTGATAGCAGCCTGGTCTACAGGGACATTCACTGTGTCTAGAGATTTCATTCTAGCTGTTCTGAGACTGATATGAAATATGCAAACATGTTGGTCTGCCCCTTCACATTATCAGAGCAACTCCCACCTTCTGAGCATGACTAATGTAGCCTACAAAAGGCTCTTAGAGAAGAATGGTAGCTGGCCTGGAGGAAACCACAGATTTCCTGAGGAGCATAACATTGTTAGCAATAAGATGAAATGGAAAAAGTTAGCTCTTGGATTTCAAAGCCAAGGCTCTCTGCCCTGAGGAAAGCTTCTAAATTCTGCTGTTAAATTCTCAAGGGAACAAACTGGAATTATGTATTTAGGCCTCCTCCTGGACTATAGACATGAAAGAAAGACAACAATTCAAATCACTCCTTCTGGAAAGAGAATTTAGACTCCTAAAAGATGAGAAATAAAAATTAGATTGATATACTGTTGTTATTGGAGAAAGTAGGAAATCTTGGTGGAAGATGTAAGATATTTCAGTAGAAAATATTTACTACACAACATTTTTAAAATAAAACAACTTTATGGATTAAAAGAGCAGACAATCAATGGACTATACATTCAGGTAACTCTCCATCAAGCAGGACAGAACAATACAACAATTGAATTGAAAAAAAAAGAGTAACATACCAGTACAACTGTTATCATCTAGATAAAGTAGTCCAAGAGAAGATAAAAGAGTGAATATTTAAATATTTGAAACCAGAGGACAAGTTATCAAGAACTTCACATAAAGACAAAATTCAACAAAGCAGAATAAAACAACTCATTGATTTTCTTTGTAAAAGAGAAAATTGTGATAAGGTATAGAGTATTTAGTGGGAAATGAGACCTATTTTGACATTAAGCTTTTCAAGAGAAAAGTCAGTGAGGCAATATTTTATGTGTTGAAAACAGACCTTTGCATATGAAACTAAATATGTAGTAAAATGTCACACAGTGATATCTCCGCACATGTATGACTATACATTTTTTGCACAAAATAATTCTTCAATAACACTGAGTCAATAATAAAGAAAACATACAGGACGGAACAAAAAGAAGTAAGTAAAAAAGATACTAAGGAAAATGTATCATTCTCTAAATAATGCTAAACTTTCCTAACATGTGGTAACATAAAGCTAAAATGCAACAAGTAAAGTGGGTTGAGAGCAAAGAATGCTAAATTACTTATTTTGCTTGAGAAAAGGCAAAGTTGTTATAAGACTAAAGTATATACAAGGCTTGAATGGTGCTCACCAGAGGAGAAAATGTCAAAAGTCATGATTTCAGGGCAAGAAATGCAAAACTGACCTAGCAAAGAGACAATAGATAAGAGAAAACTATTAACTAATTGATGTTTAACACTAATCATTCTAAAAACACACAACAAAATTTCAGAACAAATATCAGGATAGAATAACTTTCAACAAAAGCTTAAAATCATTAAGAGCACAGAGATGATTGCACAGAAAAATGTGTGTTGCAAAAGTAGGAAGAATTGAGAATAGATTCCTAGGGCCCACATAATAAGCTTGGAATGATGTCATGCCACAAATCTAAGCACTGGAAAAATAGACAACAAGAGGATTCCTGGACTAGTCAGTCCATCCAAATCAGTGAACTCCAAGTTCCATGAGAGACCCTGGCTCAAAATAAGAAAAGTGACTGAGGAAGACACACAACACCTAATTCTGCACACACACATACACACACACACACACACACACACACACACACACACACACACGACACATGCACAACCCTACGCACCACATACACGCAACAACAAATTTCATTTTTTGAGACAATCTCACTATGTAGTCCTGCCTAGAACTCACACCAGACCAGGCTGACCTCAAACTCACAGAGCTCTACCTGCCTTTTTATCCTGAGCGTTGGCATTAAAGGTGTGTACTACCACATGTGGTATTTTTTTTAATATATAAAAACTCACTGATCAAAACTAAAGGCTCAAAATAAATAGATCTCATATGGATTAAAAATAGTAATTCAAAGTTGACTTGTTAAAGCCTCCTGTTTGAACAAAAAGACTAAATTTTGTTAATATTGTTAAATATTAAAGACTAATGTTGTTAAGGTAATGAACTCATTCTAGTTTTACAAATGTGTATTATGGCACCTGACTCACCTTCACCTCTTCTCACTCCTACTACACTCTGAATCCTCATTTTGTTTTCATGTCATGTATATATTGAAACTTAGATTCTGCACATGGGAGAAATAAGTGATATATGTCTTTCTGATTCTGGCTTCTCTTTTAGCACAATGGTCTCTAGTTCCATCTCCTCTCATCCAATATTAAAACTTCACCCTTCATTGATGATTAAAATTCTATTTTGAGTCTACCTATCTATCAACTGTCTATCTTTCATCTACCTATAAGCTTTTTATCTATTATCTATTTTTATCAACTATTTATCTATCAATATACTTATCTATTTATCTATATCATATTTTCTTTATGCATTCATCTATCAATGAGCATTTAGCCCTTTCCATATCTTGGCTATTGTGAATAATTTATCAATAGATAGAAATATCAGATGTCTCTATATATGCTAATTGTAATTCCTTTATGTGTAGACCCAATACTAATATAGTTTAATTATATGATTATTTTATTCTTAGTTTCTTAAAGAACCATCATACTGACTTTCATAGCTGATATACCAGTTTGGATTCCCACCAGCAGTGAATAAATGTTCCTATTTTAATATACCACTGCCCAACATTTTGTTGTTGTTGTTTTGTTGGTGACTACAATTCTAAAATAAGTGAGATAGGATCTCAATTCAATTTTTATTTGCATTTCTTTCTGATGGCTAAGAATGTTGAACATGGTTCCTGGTATTTATGGGTAGTTTGTACTTCTTTTGGAAACTGTAGGTTTCGTTGTTTAACTTTTTGGACTTTTTGAAAGTAAATTGTAGCTGCTAGTTACTCATTGAAGTAGTTAAAGTTTTCCCCTCATTCTGTAGGTGGTCTTTTCCCTCTTGTGATTGTTTACTTTGCTGTGTGCAAAAGGTTTTTAACTTCATGCTATTCAATTTGTCAGCAAGATTTTCAGTGTCTTTTTCAGAATGCCTGTTATAATATCATAAAATATTTTCCTTAAATAGTCATAGCATTTCAGTTCTTACATTGCAGGCCTTGATTAAATTTTATTTTTGTACAAGGTATTAATATGGACCTAATTTCTTTTTTTAAAATCTGTGGATGTGTAGTTTTCCTAACTCTATAAATTTTCAGTAAATTGGAAAGCAGATGTGATACTTTCAGCACTGATATTCATGCTTAGAATTGCTTTTGCTATTCAGTCTTTTGTGGTTTTATGTGAAGTTTAAGATTGTGCGTTCTAGTTCTGTGAAGAACATCATTGGAGTTTTGATAAAGAGTGTATTGAATCTGCAGATCTCTTTCAGCAAGACAGCCTTTTGTTTTTTCAACAGTTCTGAATCTGTGAATATGGTAGGATTTGCCATCTTCTATTGTGTTTGTTAAGTTTTGTTTCAGTATTTCAAGGCTCGCATTCTAGATAATGTTCAGTCTTCTAGTTACATTTGTCGTGATGTTTTTTTATTGTGAATCATATCATTTTAGATTTCTTTCTTAGAATATTTATTATTAGTATCAAGGATAGCTACTGATTCTGTATGTAGATTTAACATATCATTACTTTGCTGAAAGTACTTGTCAGTCTTCAGAGCTTTCTGTTGGAGCCTTTAGGGTCAATAAAGTATAGGACTATCATCTGCAAGTAGCAGGAGATTGGCTTCTTCTATTCCTATTATCACAAAACTGTGTTTTGTTTTCATTTTAATTATACTATGTATGTGTATCTGTGTATGGTACATGCATGAGTACATGCATGAGTGCAGATGGCTGCTGAGTCATCGATTCTGCCTGGACCTGGAGTTATATGCTCTTGCAAACTGCCAGACAGGAATTCTGTGAATTTCACTTGTGTCTTCTGCATGATTACCATGCATGCTTAACTGCTGAGTGATCTCTAAAGTCCCAAAGGGTATATTTTTTAAAAAATTATATAAATTTGTAAAAATATGATAATTAAAAAATATAATTTTCTAAAAGAGATGTTTAATATCAAAATCATATTATTCAAATTAAAACTTATTAATTATTAAATAAATTATATGAAAAGCTCATACAAATGAACAAAAACTATATACCAATTTTTAAGTTGTATACCAATTACAATCATAAGTAAATTAAATATATTTTAAAATTGCATAAAATATTTTAACTAGATATTTTTAAGTATTCTAACATTGAATAGAATATACAATTAATCAATGCTACAGAATATCTGACTTAGAGAATAAGTTTGTCTTAATATAGAGTGTTTCACATTTAGAAAAAGACTGGTAAACGTTCAATTGCAACATAATAAGAGCGTCAGATTTATATTAGGTCGCAAAAGTAGCACTGATATATTAAAATAATCCTCCTAATGCCAACTATGATACAAAATATAATGCTAAAACTTTTACAAAACCAATAACAAATAAAACAGGCTTCTTTCTATTTGCCTTAGGGTTATAAAGGCAGTTCCAATATAAATTAACAACACTCAAGCTGAATGATAATGAGGCCACCACATATTACATACAGCTTATGTGAAAAACTAAACACAATATTTAGAGGGAAAGTGAAATTAGAAAGTGTATGTGCCTATTTCAGAAAGAAAAAAATGAAAACAAGTCTGTTAATATTTAACTCACATAACAAAGCAAGCTACAGGGAAAAAATAACAACAGAAAAAGACAAAGACAAAGAAAAATTGAAATGCAGTGAAAAATAATAGAGATGAATGATAAAACTAATGCTTGCATAGTTCTTTGACAAAGAAATCCTCAGCGCAATTAAGATGCTCAAAAAATAAATAGAAAACTTTCAAGCACAAAATTAAAAGAAGAATATTACTAAAACTCAGATGGGATGGAAAGCTTTCAATGATGTGAATACACCTAATCATCTATAAAGGTAAAAATTTAGGCTGTAAGTATGGCTCAGTCGGTAGAGCACTTGCCTTGAATTCACACAAAGCTCTGGGTTTCCTTCTGAGTACTGCCTAAATAAAAACAGTGGCATAGGGCTGGGAGAGCAGAGACACAAGAATCAGAAGTTCAAGGTCATCCTCAACTCCATAGCAAATTTAAGGCCATCTCACCACTCCTGACATGGTTCTACTTCCCACTATTTCTGTTTTAGCTGCTGTCACTGTGCTTATGAGTTATGCTATCTCTAGATCATTCACAAATTTGTAGGTCATTTCTTCTGGTTTTAAACATTAATGACAGTAAGCATCATCCTTAGAGAGGGAGACACACACACAGAGACACAGAGAAAGAGACAGAGAGAGAAAAGAAAGGTGTTGTCTTTATACTATACTGAGAAGGTGCTTTTTCCTATACTACCTGAGAAATGGGAGATTGAAAGTAATTTTTTCTCACTCACATCTCACATCTCACTCATCACTCACATCTTGGACTAGAAGGGGAAAAAAGTTTCTTAAATTAAGAGGTACAGGTGTATGTCAGACAGAAGATGAAAAATGTGTAAAATGTGTAACTACCCCTTTGTTTGGATGGCTTTTTATCTCCACATATAATTTATAATACAGTCATATTGCACAAAAACCTCCTGTGCCAGCGCTCTCTCTCTCTGTGCATGTTCGAATCCCGCTCGCTCCCGCCCGCCTCCTCCCACGTCTCATGGGGAAAAAAAAATCTTCTGTGCCTGTGATTGTACTAATCAGTGGACTAGGATTTAAATCTCATGCACACCAACTCCAAAAGAGATGAGTTGCTGATCATGGCTTAGGTTTAAATAGTTCAACTATTGCTCAGATTCTCCTGAATTTTTGTTTTGATAATGTGCCAGCTATAGAATAAATTAAACTTCTTATAAGATCATGAGGGAGTTTATCAGTAAAGAAAAGTGAAATATTTACGTAAATGTATATCACAGGCAGGGTAGAAAGACTACAACCTTCATATGAACAATAATCATGATCCACTTTTATAATGGTCCTTCCCTACTTTGAGTTCAAAGTTCCTCTGTGCATGTCCAGAGCTTCATGCCAGAGTGTCTGAAGCTACTGGACCACATTAAAAGTTTCCTTTAAAAATGTAAGTTCTTTTGGTGCTATGTTTAGGTATGGCCCCAATAGACTCATATATTTGAACAAACTTATGGGGTCCAGGGAGTGGAATGTGATGGTTTATATATGCTCTGCCCAGGGAGTGGCACTTTTAGAGGGTGTGGCCCTGTTGGAGTTGGTGTGGCCTTGTTGGATTAGGTGTGTCACAGTAGATGTGGGCTTTAAGCCCCTCATCCTAGCTGCCTAGAAGCCAGTATTCTGCTAGCAGCCTTCAGATGACGATGGAGAACGCTCAGCTCCTGTGTACCATGCCTGCGTGGATGCTGCCATGTTCCCACTTTGATGATACTGGACTGAACCTCTGAGCCTGTAAGCCGGCCCCAATTAAATGTTGTCCTTTATAAGATTTGCTTTTGTCGTGGTTCACAACAATGAAACTTTAGCTAAGACATAAATCCATTGTGTAAACACATTCAGGTTTGTTAGAAATAAGCATGAAGTAAGCTGTTCATTGTGCCGGTGGGCACAATGTAGACCTACGTTTCTCTTTTAGAAGCTCTCTGTCAGTGAACAGAATAGTCATTTGAAACTCCCATCCTCTGTAACACACGATTAGATCTAACTCCACAGTCCACAGATTGATAGATAAAGAGCTGTTACTGTGGAAATGTCTAGCAGGAGCATCATATGCTTTTAGCATTTTATTGCAGGGCCACTTCATGTCAGGGCTGTCTGACATGCCACGCATTGTAATTACACTTCCACAGTGTAACAGAGTCAGTGGAAAGCCTATGTAACTGGATGAGCTTTCCTGAAAGCTCATTGCTCTCTGTGGCCTATCTGCAGCTCTTTAAAGCTGAGAGGACAATACCCGCCCCGATAATTTGTAACCTTAGTAAAGAACACCATGGACTTACAGCCACCAGTCAGCTGAATATGTTCTGTCCTACTTGGTTTCATTTCAACTCTTATTATATGAACCAACTTAAACATAAAAATTATGGGTAAGAATCAAATGCATAGTGACTTATGTTGGGTTCTGCTTACTTGACTTAGGGATTTTTAGGCAATAAGGTAGATAGATAGATAGATAGATAGATAGATAGATAGATAGATAGATAGATAGATGTATTACCTTAACAGATTTCCCATTTATTTAACATACAGTGGTGATCCTGTTTAAATTAGCCACATTCAAACATTCCTACATTGGGGCCAGTCAACTCTTATTAATATTAACATTATATCAACATTCTTATTTATTTTAATGGTTGAATATATGTTGTTCTTAATGCTTAAACTCTGGGTCTTGCTGCACAATATTCCTAATATTACAATAACAATTATAAAACTTCCTACTAATCCTTAAGGAACAGTTTCCTTAGGACTGGAGATGTAACTCAGTGCTGAGAAGTTTGCACACTATGCATCAGACTCTTACTTTAACACTCCCAGAAAAAAAAAAAAAAAACAGCAATTTACATTAAAAGGTATTCTGAAAATCCTCTGACCTTCTTTACCAGAACAATCTTCAAAACCTATGTAAACAGAAAATTTTTGTGCACTCATGTGAAGGCTTATTTAGAGAATAAGTAGGTAGTTTACATATTATAAATTTGCATTAGCATTCATATCTCTAAGAGATTTGGATTGTTTCTTTTCATTAACAAGGTAGTTCTTGTATCTCAACTTTGTTTACAGTGGATCAACAGTGACACAGACTTCTGTCAGCTAGCTGATTAAACAATTGAAACAAGATCCAGTTGCTCAATCCCACACACTGAGGCCAGACTCTCAGCCACATTCACCTACATTAAGCCTGACTCTCCTTATTTGACTGTTTTAGAAATCCAAATACACAGGAATGTTCGAGATTATTTTTTTATTTTTTTTTTTGTAAATGAACAAAGTCTTGCAATTGTTGAAGCCACACAACTTTCTATGACATCTTTGAATCTGGCTTTTGAAATAATTATGGGATGAAACTTACCTTTTAGGAGTAATATATTCTAGAGAATAGACTTCCTATGATACAGAATTAAAAGAGCAATGGCATCAGGAAGATAGAGAGGAAAGCTGAGATAGATTTAACACATTACATTGTATGCATATATAAAGTTCTCAAAAATAAATTAAATTAAAAAAGAGAAATGATAATGAATCTGAACAGTAATGACAATATGGGTAAAAGTAAGGAAAATAGATATTCTGATTACTCTAAATCTATCTGAAATTATAAAAGCTGTCCTTTGGTTCTTGTTGTTTAGGCCCTCACTCTGCATCAAGTGCTTTGGCCTTCCTTCTGATGTGGAATTATTATTCACACAACTGATGTTAGAATTGTAGTAGTCAAAAGAATCAAATGTTGACTACATCAACATTACTTTAGTGTTTCTAGGGTTCATTAGCTTAGCTTTAGACTTCTCTTAGAGTTCAATCTGTTTTTAGAGGAAAAATCAGGGTTTGGTCTGTTTATTATTTTCATTATGTTGTGCTGTGCCACTGAAAGCCATCACCTTAACCTTGAAACTGTTCATGCTTCTCATATACTTCCAAGATAGTCCCACTAGCTTTGCTGGAAAACTCTTGAAACCTCACTCTGAACGACAATGTAATTTGGTGGGGTGAGCTCAATGTGCTGCACACAGCATTTTCTTCCATCACTAACAATATTTTTATTGTTCTTTGACTTAAACTGAGCCCGCTGTACCCCTCAATTACCACTTTTTAACTGCCTCTTTCTGCCATTATATAAGATGTTGTCTACATCCCCAGTGTTTGGTAAAATGTTTTTAATTAGACTGAGTTTCTTGTTACAAGAAAAATAAAACAAAAATGTTTATTACCCAATATCAGATAACTATGAAAACACTAGAAAACCAAACCTAGAACCCAACATGAGTGGAAAGAATACAAGAGCCAATGTTGAACCATAAAGTGATGACCTTGTACTAATATTAGATGTACTAATTAATTAGATTGTACTAATATTAGATCTCTCATTTTGTTGTGCTCTACAAGATGATGATGATGTTGTTTTAGTCATTTAAAAAGGCAATATATTCATGACTCTCTCTCTCTCTCTCTCTCTCTCTCTCTCTCTCTCTCTCTCCCTTCCTCCCTCCCTCCCCCTCCCTCCCTTATCCCTCATCCCTCCTTCCCTCTTTCCTTTCCTCCATCTGATTCTTCTTTTACAAAGATTTGAAGGACCATGATTTCCAGTGGGAGTCATACAAGTCTTTTTTTAAACATAAAATAAAATAGTGAATTAAATGAAAAGTAATCACTGCAGCCTTTTCTCCTCGTTCGGTATTATACTAAGCTGAAATGTAGTTCTTTTACTCTAATAAAGTATCTCTAGAATAAAATGCATTTCCCTATCCCTTCTCTTCTCTATTTTCTTCTAGGACATTTGTTTACATCTGATTTCCTTAAGAATCGTTTTGGTAGTTAAACCTGAAACAAAGAACTGAATGAAGCCAAGAAGGTAAATTTATTTATTGAAGAAAAAGTAAATGACTGATAGACAGCAGAAGAATGGGAAAAATTGGATTGTCTTTTAAATCTTTTTTTTAGAGATGCTTAGAAAGAGATAAGACCAGTAAAGAAGACTAGAGGTGACAAACTGGCTATATTAATAAAGAAAAACAAAGAAGATGTACACTGTAACTTAAAAAAAGTCTTTATAATATAGATTCTCTCCCTCTGGAAAGATCATAAAGCAGCTTTTAAATCATGATTTTTATTTACTTATATTTTTGTAAAATACTGATAGGTATAGTTACATTAAAGCTAAAAGCTAAATTATTTAATTAATTTAATTACCATGGTTAGTTACTCTTGCGTTAATTTGTACATATGAAGCTTTACTCTTTCAACAGAGGGCATACCTTCTTACAGACAGTCCCACATAATTGATATGCTCTTCCCACAGGATGACATTACTCTGGCATACCCCAGATATTATATTACTGACTTAATATATTTTATTTGCCCTGATGTTTTGCCTCACCTGGTTCACTTTTTTTTTTTTTTTTTTTTTTTTTTTTTTTTTTTTTTTTGTAAAATTTCTCTAACTATGGACAAGGGTGAACATTTTATTAAAACTCTTACCTGGTCCCTAATAAGCACTTGAACTTTCAGAGTACTAGAACCATGCATGTCTGCGCTAAACTGCTACTTTTGCATCTCACTTCTCCATATACACTGTATCTTAATTACTATTTTATTCTGTTGAATATAAGGGTTTCATGGATTCCCTTACATCTTGGGTAGGAATACCCTGTTATGGTGTCTTTTTCATTAATGCTTGATTAGGTTTCACTGTGTTAGTTATTCAAGCCAAGTTTGTTCCTGCTGTCTTTCTTTTTTCATGCTTGTTCCTGCCCTCCTTTACATAATCCTTGTTTATGTCTCATGTATCCTTTGCCATGCCCCTCTGTTAACTCCCCTTATTCCAACCCCTGATACTCTCCTACCTCGTGTCTTAGCCTATCACTACTATCATACCCCTTCTTTACAGACATATACCTGTTAGAGATCTGTACATGAGGGAAAGCATGCAATTTTTATCTTTATGAGTCAGAGCCCCCTCGATATAAATACTTTCTAACTCATCTACTTTCCTGCAAATTTCATCTTTTAATTTTCTCTTTTTAATGTTGTATTAAAAAGAGGTACACAAGAATGTGGATGGAAACATTGTTTGAAGAGGGAAAATGTTTGAAATCCTCTAATTATTTAAGGCTTTAGTTTAGCAGTGATGAAAGATCAATACAAATCACTCTCATGTTTTTTTTTTTTTTTCAAGCCAGAACTTTCACTGTGCTTTGAGTGATAATGTAGTATAGACCTCCAGGCATACCTACATCAATCAAACTTCATGAATTTTCAGCTAATAGAAAAACTTGAAGTTTTTTACACTAGTTTTATTGTAATTATTATATTGTGTTATGTTATGTCTTTGTAAGTAGTTTAGCCTTATTAATAGACTACATTGGGCCTCTTTGTCACGGATCACTTAGAATGACTTTAATATTGATTTGTTTATATGACTCCCTCCTCCTCAACAGACGAAGGACTCATGAGAGATCAGTAATGTTTTTTATGTAGTTGTGATTCTAACATCTATAATAATATGTGGTATATAGAACATGGTCAAAAACTATCCTTATTATATACCAAGAGTGTTCTGTTGAAAATTTCACAACTGTTCATTTTCCATTCCACATCACCCAGTGGGTTTTATCACTCTGGCTTGACTTTAGTCTTTAAATCTGAAATAGCATGCCTTACACAGTCCACAAAATGCCCTCTTCAAGTCCAAACCAGCATTTTCTCACAGTACTCACCCATCTAGTGCTATTGCGACAACTAACCAGTAACCATTGTCCGTTCTTTCAAATTACTACCCTCTGCTTTCTGACATGGCTGCTATTGATTATCCTTTTACTCTCCCCCACAATATCATCTCATCTTTACAGCTGCTTGATTTTAGACTTTCTTCAGAATTTGGTGTCAGTTCACCTCTTCTTTCCTTCTGCTCAAGTGTTCAATTCTGACTCCTTCAAGTTTTATCAGTGAGAGATCCCAATAACTCCTGAGGATGTTTGAAATCTTCAACTTCCAGCTCAGTAGCTCATCATACATCAGTGACATGGATAACTTTTTTCAAACCTCTGTGCTTCACTGAAGCTTGATACTAACTATATCCCAAACTCTATGCCTTATTCTTTCATTATGCCTTTGTTAATATTACATCCCTCACTCAAAGTAACTTGTTATTCTTACTTCTCTCTGCTAACCCATGTATACAATCTGAAACTATCTTACAACTGTGGTCTTATAATTTGTTATTTATTGCATTTTGCTGTTTTTGTTTTAGCTACTACCATAGATCTGAATCCTGCATAACATTGCATTTATAACTCTGTGATTATCCATGAAATGTTGTGAAGGCACAAGAAAGTAAAGAAAATATTCTCAAGGTTTCAACACAGTTAAATTTTTATAACTATGTTTGCATAGCAGTCACAAATAACAATTCTTTCAGAAATTTTAGTTAAATAACTCTTAGAGGAAACCAACAGTTAGTTTCTAAAGAAGTATTGAATTCTAGGCCCAGTATACCTGATGTGAGCTTAAAGGATCCTTAAGATTGTTAAGATGCTTTATTCTCCTTCATCTGGAATACTATCTGAGGAACTGGGGATCATATATATAAAATTTTTATGTATATTCTGGTACTAGCTTTATTAACACAAGTATAATAAGAATTATATATAATATTTACACCTAAAAATCAAATTCACAGACGTATGTCCAAGAGTTTTCAAGAAGGTTTTCAAAAGTTCTCAAACTCAGTGTAAATTCAATCATAAAGATAGCTATCTTAGATGAAGATATCTTGAAGAAAAATATATACAATAGAACTTTACATCTTATGAATATTAAGTACAACCAATTTGGGAAATAGTTTGATAATTTTATGTTAATATAAATAAAGTTTAATAATTTTATGTTAATATAAATAACTTGTCTTAGACTCACCAGAGAATGAATTTTAAATAAGAGATGCTGAGAGTGTGGAAGAGGTTGCATTTTTGATAAAAGTGAGGTGAAGTGAGAGCAGAGACTCTCACTCCCGTTAACACCAGAAGGAAAATGATGACAATGAACTTGTCCCAGTAAAACCTTTGCTGTTGTCTCATTGTCTGGCTACTGTAAAGAATCACTGATTTTATCTATAGGCACAGAAACTTGTTGTGGTGGTGGAAAACATTCCTGTTGTAACTGTCATCAGATGTCTAATTTCTCATTAGAGACTGGTTAGAGATACCATTTCTTCCATATTCTTAAGATCACTTCGAGCCCAGTTTTTGTCTGCTTCTACACAATACCAGTATCTTTCACCTCAGAGATTTATGAATCTTTCACAAGGGTAAGGGGAAACATTGTAGGAGATAGCGAGGATGGAGGACACCAGGAGAACACAGCCTTCTGAATCAGCTAAGCAAATTGCCAGACATTGGTTACTGAGTCTAGGTTCAAAGTTTCCTAAAAGTTTTGTTGTTCATTTTTTTTACCATGGTTGCCTTATGTTAATGATAGAGAAAAGTGTAATATGAATTTAATAAAACTTTTATCAAGATGCCATTCTCATTAAATCTTTACTCAATTTAATGATGATGGTATTTTTACCTTTTGTTAAGGGAAACTATCCTCCCATATAGAATGTGTCTATATAACTCAATATCTTTCTCTGTGGTTTTATGGGATTTGAGTCATTTTTATTTATCTCATAATAAATACAATTGGCTTATAACCTACATTTTATACTTTCAAGAACCAGGAAGGTACTTTTAAAAACACATATGCTTCTAAATGGTGAATAAACTGATTTCTCTATCCTTGGAGCATGATTATAAAAGTTATATGGTTGATGTGCCTCAGAAATCTACAATAATTCTAAAGTTGAACAGCCCAAAAATAATATCAATGCTCCCTGTGATTGAAAAGTTTGAAATTAAATGGGCAGCATTAAAGTAAAAGTCACACGGGGAGCTAATTCACAGACTTCTTTCTGTCACAGTCTTTATAAGAAATGGGGGGTGGGGGAATCAACCTAAAACAAACACATAATTTTTAAGGAAAAATTAGCTAGATAGCCATTGAAAAATATTTCATGGACCAAGTTAAGTATATGGTCATCCTTCTCTGAAGACATTATCTGTACCTGTTTCTGGTGTCTCGGGACTTTATCGTAAAACTGCCATTTTAGGAACACACAATCTTGGCACAAAATTGCCCTGTACCCAAAAATGCTCACAATCTTCCACTTGCAACTATAGCATGAGATGAAGAATAGGAACTTTCAGGACCACAGAGCTCTTCCCACCAGCCTTCCATGACACTCCCTTAGCTAGTCACCAAAATGGCCAAACAGCATGATTGACTCTGGGAGTAGGCAATGATTATTTACATTAAAAAAAAAAAAAAAAAAAAAAAAAAAAAAAAACCATCCCTGCTTCATAGTTAGGTAATAGGATACAAATTTGGCCCTTACTAAATAGAAGTACATGAATTTTAGTTTCTTGTTATTACCTGAAATATTTATGAAAATCTCTTAAATTCTTTAGGTAACATGATGAAGAGGACTTTAGCCTAAGCAGAGGCTTATCCATAAACAGTCAGGTCAGGAGCATTTGTGAGCAGACTCAAATATTTGTATGAATTTATTTTTTTAGAAAGAATTAGTATTTCTTAACAGTGGGGAAAATGGTATTTGAAAATTTGTATTGATGGAATTTGTGTACTCTGGGAAAAAAATTAAATTATGCTTCTAGCTTGCTTCCTATGCCAAAATAAATTTCCACATGGACCACAAATGCAAATATGTAACAAATTAAAGCTGTAAAACTACAGGACAATATATAAGAGCATATTTTTTGGGTCTACATGAAAAAAAATCATTTTACAAAGAAATCCAAACATTCTATGATTTAATAGAATGTATTGATATATGAAATACTTAACTATAAGACTGTTCCTGACCTGAATAAAATCACAAATAATATGAGAAGATAAAAACAGATTAAAGTATAATAAATCTTTTCAGTACATCAAGTTCATTTATCCAATATGTAAAGAGATATAATAAGTCTATCAGTAAAAGAAAATATCTCATGTTTATGTAGGGAAATACACTGATAGAAATATATCATATTTTAAAATATAGGACATTCTCAGTCTCCCTTGATATTCAGAATGACTTAAATGTTGAAGTGCTATCATTCATTTTTTGTAAGCTGTTATTAAATGGGTAATCTATCTCAACCTTTTCCCAAAGTAAAGTTATGGGAACATTGTAGAGGATGGTTTCAGAAACATTTTAAGAACTAGAAGATGGCAGGGAGGTGAAATGCTCTCCTTAGAGGGACACAAGAATACAGAGAAGCTGTGTTTACTTGGGCAAAAATGTCATAATGAATCATACTAGTACCTACCTACAAATATCTGTAATACATGTAAGTAAATATATGAAAATACATATATGGTTTAAGTAAAATTTTCTCATCTGGATTAAAAATGTTCCCTTCATATGCTATAGACAAACCCACACACCAACAGAAAAATCCCTCTTTTGGGTGGTTGGTCAGCATTGTCAAAGACACTCCAAAAACTTTATTGGTTATTGCTATTGCCTTTAGTTCCACCCCAGAGGTAGAAGGTAAGTCCCTATTTCTGAAGACAGCATGCACTTTTGGCACAGGAAACAGAAGCCCTCAAGTTGGATCTGACCTGAAAGTTTCCTGCAAGATTAGTAGCTTCCATGTTACCAGAAGGAGGCATGAAAACTTCCAAGGGAGGGAAGCAACCAAAGTCTTACCCATTTATAATGCCTATGAACAATAATAACTAGCATGGCATGGCAACTCTGAAGATGAAGTAGTGGTACACATACCTTGGCACTGACCTACAGATTTCTACATGGATGGACAACCAGCATAACAAAAGGAAAAGTATGTCTGGCACTAGAGTCAAAGCCAATTACTCAAGGCTAGAGACATCATGGATCTTGGAGGAGAACCTTCAACATTACTTTAATAAAAACAACTTAAGCCATAAGTACATTCTAAATATTTGTCTGGCTAACCACACATAAGTAGTCCTCACCCCACTCCCAGCAAGAAAAATTCTCTTTTCCACATCTGGAGACTATTACAGAAAAACCTCAGCCAATCAAAATGCAAAGTTGTGGAACTCAGTCTCAACTGATATATTTACAACACAACTCCTGCACCTATGGCCCAGAGATCGTCTAGAAGAGGAGGTGGGATGACTGTAAGATCCAGAGAAACAGGGAATTAGCTGTGAGAGTGTGTCTCCTAAAATGTTAGAAGCCACAGCCATAGTGTCTCACCACCAAGGCTGCCTAAACATGACTTGAATAAGGATGACACTAATAGATACGTTAATGAGGAACACTGAGAGCTCTTGATGCTTTGACTCTAGACCAAGAACTACAGGCAAGTAAGGAATTATGTGAGAAGAAACAATTGGTTACCCAGTATCAAGTGGCTATAACTGAAATTATTTATACACATGTAACACTATATGAAATATATATTTAATTAATTGATTTTATTATATTATTTTATAATATATTATTTCATCTTTACTACATTATATGTTAAATTTATTATATATTACATAATGTATGGTAACATATTTTTCATATATATAGGAAATATTCAAAGAAAAATTTAAAATGCTATATAAAAATATTTTCCTAATTTGTTCTCATTTGAACTATATATTGCCTGAGGGTGTTCATCTCTGAAATTATCTATGATCACCTAGTTTTTCTCTGCAATGTAAACAACTTTATCATCACACTTAGGATGTCATATTCTCTAGAAACATCCATAGCAATGGTAAACATAATTGAGGGGCTGGACAAGGAGAATAGACATCCAATGGAATTAGAACTAGCTCAAGTTCAGGCTGAGGTTGGTGTTTCAATTAGAATTTCTAATGAGCTCGCTCATTGTTGGCCCTTCCCCTTCCACCTTCTCTTTCAGTTTTGCTGTCAGGTCTGACTTCCACCTCCTAATTCCTCATACTTCTCTTGTTCCTCGCTCATTTAACCAAATGGCCTCAACTCTGTAACCCATGAAAGATGTACATCTTCCCCTTCTTTTTCTGCCCACTCTTCAAAACTCAAATTCAAATTTTTGAACATTCCTCTAGTTGTTTCTGCTTTTATTGTTATTTCAGAGGAGGGAAGTCTTTTGTACAGAGAAAACACTTGCCTTTCTAGTGCTGGACCTCAGCTCCAACCTTCTACTTCAGTTGATTCTGCAGTGCTTTTCCCTCCTGCCACTCGCCTCTGCTGCCATGCACCCCTTCCTAATTTTTTATTGCTTCTCCAAATCTAGATATTTTTACCAAGAATATATTTTCATACCTCTCCTCAAGAGTTCTTTGGCAATTATTTTGGTCATAACAATTGCAGAATTACTTGACCTTAGACATTGATCTTTTAAGCAAAGTCCATAGATCCTGTGAAACAGCAACAACTTACAAGACTTTATCCCACACTTAAACACAACTAACTAGTATCTAGATTAGGGTGTCCAGGTGGAGGGATACCATAGCTGTTACACTTTAAATGCCCCCTTGTTTCCTTCCTCCTTCTTCCTTCTTCCCTTTCTTCCTATCTTTTTGGTTTTTCTCTTTATTACACATAAACACACACACACACACACACACACACACAGACAGAAACAGAGAGAGAGAAAGAGAGAGACAGAGACAGAGAGAAACAGAGACAGATAGAGAGATGGAGAGAGTGCTCAAACAATTACTTTTCCCTCTTTTGGTTCAGTTTTATTATATATCCCAGTCTAGTCTGAAATATGTAGCTATTCTGTACTGGCTAAGATCATATCACAGGAGTGCACTACTATACATATAATAGCTGCATTTAAAGAATACATTTTCCTTCTCTGCCCATTTATCATTTGTAAAAAGGAGAGCTACTGATTTCATTGAGTTAATTTTATATCCAGCTTCTTTTCTCAAGTTGTTTATCAGTTGTAGGAATTGTCTGGTAGAATTTTGGGGGTTGCTTATATATACTATCCTTCAAATAGCAATACCTTGAATTCTTCTTTTCTAATTTGTATCCCCTTTTATCTTTGTTTGTCATCTTATTGCTCTAGTTAAAACTTCAGGTACTATATTTAATAGATAGGAAGATTGTGGGCAGCCTTTTTTGTTCCTTACTTTAGAGGGATTGCTTCAAATTTCTCTCACTCTAGTTTGATGTTGGCTAATAGCTTGCTGTATATTGTTTGTATTGTGTTTGACTATGTGCCTTGAATCCCTGATATTTCTAAGACTTTTAACATAAAGTGGTGTTGGATTTTGTCAAAGTTTTTTTCAGCATCTAATGAAATGATCATGTGTTTTTTTCCTTTGAGTTTGTTTATATAGTGGAATATGTTGATGAAATTTTATATATTAAATCATCTCTGCATCCCTGAGATGAAGCCTACTTGATCATGGAGAATGATGTTTCTGATGTGTCCTTGAATTCAGTTTGTGAGAACTCTATTAAGTATTTTTACATTGATCTTCATATGCAAAATTGGTCTGAAGTACTCTTTCTTTCATGAGTCTTTGTGTGGTTTAGGTATGAGGGTAACTGTGGTCTCATAGAATAAAATAGGTAGTGTTCCTTCTGTTTCCATTTTATGGAATAGTTTGAGGAGTATTGGGATTAGCTCTTTGAAAGTCTAGTAGAATTCTGCACTAAAACCATCTAGCACTGCCTTAAATAATATAAAATATCTTGGGGTACCTCTAATCAAGCACATGTCATAATCTATATGACAAGAACTTTGAGTCCCTGAAAAAGAAATTGAAGAAGATATTAGAAGATGGAAAGCTCTCCATGATCATGGATCAGTAGGATTAACATGGTGTAAATGAGCATTTTACCAAAAGCAATCAACAAATTTAATGCAATTCTTATCAAAATTACAATACATTTTTTATAGGCATGGAAAGAGCAATTCTCAACTTCATATGGAAAAAGAAAACAAAACAACAAAGGAACAAACAAAAACCAGGCATAGCCAAATAATACTGAACAATAAATAAACTTCTGAAGGAATCACCATTCCTGACCTCAAGCTGTACTACAGAGAAATTGTGATTAAAAACTGTATGGAATTGTTATAGAAACAGAGAGGTTGATGAATGGAATAGAATTGAAGACCCAGAAATAATCCTGTACACCTATGGACACTTGATTTTTGTCGAAGAAGACAAAATCATACAATGGAAAAAATAAAGCATCTTCAATAAATGCTACTGAATGTCTGCATGTAAAAGAATGCAAATAGATACATATTTATCATCTTATACAATACTCAAGAACAAGTGGATCAAAGACCTCAACATAAAACCAAATATACTGAATCTAATTGAAGAGAAAGCAGGAAATAGCCTTGAACATGTTAGTAAGGGAGACAATTGTCTGACTAGAACACCAAGGGCTCAGGGCCTAACATCAACAATTGATAAATGGGACTTCATGGAACTGAATAGCTTCTGTAAGGCAAAGAACACTGTCAATAGGACAAAATGTCAGCCTATAGATTGGAAAAGATCTTTACTAACCCTATATCTAACAGAGGGCTAATATCCAATATATATATATATATATATATATATATATATATATATATATATATATATGTATATCAAGAAGTTAGACACCAACAACCCAAATAACCTAATTAAAAAATGAAGTACAAAGTTAAAAAGAGAATTCTCAACAGTAGAATCTCAAATGGCTGAGAAACATGTAAAGAAATGTTTAACATTCTTTGTCATCAGGAAAACACAAATCAAAATGATCCTGAGATTCTGCCTTACACCAGTCAGAATGGTTATGTTCAAAAACTCAAGTGTCAGTACATGCTGGTGAGGATGTCGAGAAAGAGATGCACTCCTCCATTGCTAGTGGGATTGCAAAACCAGTCTGGAATCAATCTTGCAGTTTGTCAGAAATTGAAAATATTTCTACCTAAAGACACATCTATACCACTCCTTAGCCTATACTCAAAGGATGCTCTACCATACCCCAAGGACACATACATGTTCCACTAAGTTCATAGCAGCTTTATTCATAATAGCCAGGAACTAGAAACAACCTAGACATAGGTTGATTCATTTACACAATGGAATACTATTTAGCTGTTAAAAACAAGTACATCATGAACTTTGCATGCAAACAGATGGAACTAGAAAATATCCTCCTGAGTGAGGTAACCCACACCCAAAACTACATGCATGGTATATATCCACTGATAAATGGATATTACCCATACAGAACAGAATACTCATGATATAACCCTACAGACCCGAAGAAGTTTAACAAGACGAAAGGTCCAAGTACACTTGAATCACACTTAGAAGGGGGAACAAAATCGTCATAGGAAGAGGAGGGAGGGAGGGAGGAAAGGAGGGAGGGAGGGAGGGAGGGAGGGAGGGAGGGAGGGAGGGAGGGAAGTGTGTAGGAGAAGTTTTTGGCTGCCTGGGTGGGAGGATGGGGAAATCTCTAGGAAGTCCCAGAGACCTTGGTTGGGAGAAACTCCTGAGAATTAATGCAGGTAACCTTAGCTGAGAAGCCTGTCAGTGAGGACATGGAACCTCAAGAGGCTACCTCCTATAGCAAGATATTACCCCCAGTGGAGAGCCCATGTACAAAACTTTTAACCCAAAACATGTTCTATCTAAAAGAAATACAGGGACAGAGATGGAACAGAGGCTGAAGGAATGACAAACCAATAAACCCATGGCCAGCCCAGCTTAAACCCATCCATGGACAAGCACCAATCCCTGACATGACACTCTGTTATGCTTGAAGATTGGAGCCTGCATAACTGTCTTCCAAGTGATTCTACCCAGAAGCTGACTAAAACAGATGCGGATACCCACAGCCAAACTTTGGACAATGGTCAAGGATTCTTTTGGAAGAGTTCCGGGGATGGATTGAAGGCCCTGAAGGGGACGGGAACCACACAGGAGGACCAACAGAGTCAACTAACCAGGAACCCTGGGAACTCTCGGAATTTGACCCACCAATGGAAGACCATACACTGACTTGAATAAGGTTCCTGGCACATATGTAGCAAACATGAAGCTCAGTCTCCATATGGGGCCTCCAACCTCTGGAGCAGAGGCTTTCCCTGAAGCTGTAGCCTGACTGTGTTATCAGTTCTCCAGCAGGGCTGCTTTGTCTGACATCAGTCAGAGAGGATGTGCCTAATCTGGCAAAGACTTGATGAGCTAGAGTGAGGGTTACAGCAGTGGGGGCACTCTCTCAGAGAAGGGGAGAGGGAAGGAAGGAGATATTCTGTGAGCGGGGACCAGGAGCAGGGGCAGTGCTGGAGATGTAGATAGACAGACAGATAGATAGATAGATAGATAGATAGATAGATAGATAGATAGATAGATAGATACTAAAAATTACTTTCTCTTTATTCCTTCTCCCCTTTGGAGCTACTCTCACTTTCATCAGTCAAACTTGTGATGGAAAGAAAAGACCAAAATTCATTTTTTTCTTTTGTTCCTATATCTCAAACATTTAAGGCAATCTAACTTGACTTTACATTATGCCATTAAAACCAAAGTCAAAGATGAATCAATGCTGACAACTACTGAGAAAATCTCTGCCATATTCAAATCTCCTCTCTGTGGCACAAACTATTTATCTGCAAAACCATGATGTCTCTCTTTCTATGCATTTCAGACCTTACTTTCCTAGACCTCAGAATAAGAACTTACCATTCTCCTTATTTAGAAGCTTGCATTTTTTCCTGTTTTCTTTGTTTGTAATTGTGTATACCAGGTGTCACTATGTAGCTCAGGTTAGTCTCAAACTCATGGTCCTTAAATTCTTGTCTCAGTTTCTCAAGGGTTTGAATTTTAATCATTTGTCACCACATTGAATCTATATTTTGTGTGAGATAATAGTGTATTTTTTACTCTGCTTCTTATAGTATAGGTTTTTCTTCAACAAGTACATTCTCTTTAAGGACAATTGTATATACCATCTAAAGAATGCTGATAATGAAAACTACTTAAAGCAAAGGAGATCTGTAAGATGAAAGGCAAATGCAGTCATTTACCTGTCAGGACTCTGTCGGTATATTTTGAAAGTATTTCAGATTTTATATATGAAAAATAAACTTTTAGTTAGCTGGATTGACACATATTCTGGAGACAGAGACAGATAGATGTCTTTTAGTTCTAGGCCAGGTTGGCCTACATAGTAAGTTCTCAGCCAGCTAGATCTATATGGTAAGACTCCATATATCTCTATCTCTACCTCTATTTCTATAATTAATATATACATATATATATGTATGTATATATATATATATATATATATATATATATATATAATTGGATATATGTATAATTTGGAAATATATATCTGAAGAAGAAGAGGAAAACTTAATTTATATATTACACTTGTTAAGAAAATTATAATGGCACCCATACTTATTTCAAACATCATTTCTTGTTCATTTTCTCCACCCAGAAGCCACATGGCTAGGAAAGCCCAATTATTCTCTGTAAACATTAAATTTACATCATCAACTTTTAAAATACATCTCATTGCATCCAAATGTGGCACTGCTGGTGCCATAGCCTAAGGTCCTGTCCATCTTCTCTCGCTTAGAAAATTGCAGAACCTGCCAATGGGTCACCCTACCTCTCACCTCTAAACTCTATAAGTACTTCATGGTTCTTCATTCAGTGAGTCAGATTTGAAGTTTCTTTACAAAGTACAGTAAGTTTAAACCATTGGACTGTTCCCAAACTCTAAGCCTTATAGATATCTTCTTTGTTAACTTGTCTTCATGTCTCATTAATGTAGAATTACTTAGACTATGTCCCCCAGCAAGTTGATGCATATGTCCTTGGCTCTGATATATTTAACACTGATGAAGAAATCAACTGCTGTATTCTGTCTATGAAACTTCTATTTTCCTTTCAAGATTCAGATAGATGTCTCTCTGGAAAACATTAACTGGCATTCTTAAAGAATTGGCTGTTCTTTTTTCCCTTTGCTTTTCTGCTTTGTATTTGTCAGATGGTACACTTGTAAAATGCATGGACACTTCCACTTAGTCATGACTTATTTAGTAAGGCTCTTCTTTAAGTGATCAATGATGCAGCCGCAGAATCTGTAAAAAATGCTTGGGAATTGATACTCAGTGAATGTTTGCTAAAACAGAAAAAAAAAAAAAAGAAGCGTTAGATAAGGGGTCCATAAAGCCTTTATTAACAAGCTATGAAACACCATATGAAGCATTTAACAGCATGCAGAACATTTGTGAAATATTTGTATGGACTGCGGAAGACACAAAACTAATTTCACTAGTGGAATATCATATTAGTAATTTTTTGTTGCTAATAACATGACACTATTGACTTGGTAAGTTTTTATGAAAAGAGGTTTATTTTGGCTCATTCTTTAGAGGTTCGAAGGTCCACATCTGGTAATGTCTTTCTTCCTGGCAAAATCCTTGGGAGGTACATGACATTACTTAGCAGGAGATAAAGGACGTACATGTGAGCCTTTGGTAATCATTTGTGCTCTTTGTATAAAGCCAGCAGGATTCAATCACTGGAGTGGCACTATAAAAACATTATTTAATCCTAATCACCTCCAAAAGGGCCCAGTTCTTAACCTAGAAATTCTTTTCCTCTCTTACTACTTTCTAATAAGGATTCATGTGATACAGCAAGATGTGGGAAAGACATGTAAACCATGTCTAAGCAGTGGTTAATATGGCTTCAGGTAAATATGAAGTGAAAAACAAATCTCTATTGTTCTGGGTTATATAATAATTTCATGTGAAATTTTGTCATCAATACCACCCATAAAGTATTCAATCTTAGTCTTTCATTACATAGTTATTTGCCATTGTTAATTTTAAAAGTGAGATGTCTTAGTAGGTAATGTTGTTTTCTACCAAGCCTGAAGATCCAAGTTTGATTCCCAGGACATCTACAACTTCTACAAGTCATCTTCTGACCACAACATATGTATGCCCTATGACATTTACCTGCTCCCACACATATATACATACATACAGATGACTAACATGAAATAAAATTATAAAATTAAAACTAAAGAACAAAAACACATTCTTGACATTTTCTTGGTAATTTGATATAAATAAAAAAATCTATTCCAATTTTAAAAAAACCCAACAAGGTCGCAGTTATATAGTATATACAGCTTTTCCTATCTACCAGAAATGAAGAATACCTCATTATAAAATCTCTGAGAAAATTTTTTGTCAAGGAAATATGCTTACACTGCTGAATTCCTATTCAAAACATCCATTTACTCATAGAAAACTTATCCATGCCTTTTCTCTAAGAGCTTATAGAACTATCAATCTAAGAACCAAGCTTTGAAAAATTTAGGTCAGAAGGAGGAGGAACAACTAACCTTAATTCCACCTCCAAATACACTACCCTGTTCTACTGGCTCAGGGATGGGAGGAGACTGAGAATATTGGACAAGGATTTGCATACTCAGAAATTCCAAGTAAATCCCACTTTAAGATAGTGTTACCTTGGAGCTGGAGAAATGCCTCAGTGATTAAGAGCACCGACTGCTCTTCCTGAGGTCCTGAGTTCAGTTCTAACAATCATATGTAATGGGATCTGATGCCCTCCTCAGGTTTATCTGAAGATGGTTACGCTGTACTTATATACATAAAATAAATCTTAAAAAAAAAGATAGTGTCACCTTAATTTGTTTCATAGAACTACTTCCTACAGTTAGTTTCTAAATATAGGAAAACACTTTCATATATATATATATATATATATATATATATATATATATGAATCTCAGTGCAAAGAGATACAATTATAAAAGATTTTTTCTGAAAGTGAATGAAAACTATAAAGCTCCCCTTTTTTTCTAATTAGGCAGTATAACATAATGCTTTTATATTTCATCAAAAATGTATGGTACATCTCCAAAGAACAACAGCTCTGAAATGAATTTACAAAACAATTAACTTGGTTGCTTACTTTTGCCTAGGAGAGCTAAAAACCCAAAAATGATGTACAAAACCAGATATTACATGAACACTCAGGCTGAAAACATAAGGCTTATGACTTCTAATTTTCTGCTGCCTTCACACTTCATTTCTGGATAATGAGTTTCTGTTCAGGGCTGGAATCAAACATAGTGCATGTTGATATTACCTGATATACATTCAGTTCCATGTTGCTTACAAGATGCTGTTATATTCATTACCGCATTTGACAGTCACATCAGCCTTGTGAGGTGAATTGGGCCTCCCCTGCCTCCTTCATGGGCAAAATTTACAGCCTGACCTTAAGTACAAAGTTCTCGGTCCCTGTAAGTGGTCATCGTAATAAAGTAGGGAAACTTGGTTATATTTTCTGGATATAAATCCAGAAATAGTTTAACGAGATCAAAGATAAGGTTGATATACTTTAGTGAGAGATATGGTACTGAGAAACTTTCAACTAACCAGACTCTGTGCTCAACTCTTTGATGATGATGATGATGATGTTTTGCTGCTGCATAAGGTAGATGAAATTTTGATTTCTTAATCATGACTTGAACAACGGTGGTGTCAAAGAACATGCTAGCATGGATGGTAAAAAATTCAAGTGGTCTCAATTTCAAAGAACAACAGGCAACTAAGAAAAAAAATAGTCTTCCCCAGGTCAGAGTATACCAATGGTATGTCAAATACCAAATGGCAATGGTCAGCCCTGAAAACTCTGTGTGTGTGTGTGTGTGTGTGTGTGTGTGTGTGTGTGTGTGTGTGTACATGGATATATACATATACACATACCTCATATACACATATACATAATGTATATGTATACATATACATCATATATGCATACGCACATGCATGCACATACACATATACATATATAAATCATCATACAGACTGAGGAGAGCTCATACACCCTTGTATTTATGTAATGAAAATTAAAGAAAAGAGAGTCGTGAATTTGAAAAAGAATGGAGTTAGAGAGGGGAGAGTTAGGATGGAAGAAACAGAAGGGTAGTTTATGCAATATATTATAATCTCAAAAAAATTAAAAATGTAATTAAAAAGTCCTCATTTTCAGGAATTCTAAGAGTTCAATTGAGTCTGTTCTGGAAAGCAGTCTGGTATATGAGGAATGCTCCTGAAACCACTCTTCCAAAGACCAAAGAAAACAAGATGGAAGTTAAAGTGGAGCCGGTCTCCAAACAACTCCCTTCAGCTGGAACTGAGGCCTCCAAATGACCAGGGCTTCATGGCAGATTAGAAAACATTCTCCTGCAAACATCTCTCCCAGATCAGGAAAAACCAGGTCACTACTGTGTAAACACTTTGCACCACTTTGTAAACAGATGAAAATATCAAATGAGTTCCATGTAAACAGTGCAATGGCAAAAGAAACCAGCATCACTCTCAGACTGGACTTTGTGGATAAGCAGAGACACATCATTCACAAATTGTGTCTCACATCAGACTGTCTCCACTTAAGCTAGTACTGTTTTCTAACGTTTGGCTCATTTGCTGAGGAGCTAGTGAAAGAAAGCATAGCAAGGAACTTGGGAAGGCCTGTAGCAGATGCTAGAAACTTATCTGTAACTTCTACCTTTACCCACAGTATTTAGAAGAAAACAACTATATTAATATCATAATTTTAACTAGGAGTTTAACAGGGTGGACATGAAGATAACAAATGGCTAAGAGTTCAACAGACATTTGAAATAATAAGGTGGAAATAGGAAATCAAAGCCTGAACATGAGTTAACACCACGTATTGGGATCAAGAAACATGATTTATAACGTGTCTGGTGTATTTTGGCTAAGTATTCAATTCTCTCCCACTCTTCCCAGTCTCCCGCCCCATTCCTCCCAGCATCCTCTCCTCCATTAAGCCTTTATACTTAATAGAAGGGAAAAATAAAGGAGACATTGAGCATTGAAGGTTGACTCCTAATCTCTGTGGTATTCAAGGAAAACATTGGGTTGGATTTCCTTTCATTGTGGCTGTCCTTTGAGGTCTTGTTCACATACACTAATCTTACATATATTTACTGAATCCTTTCATGGACTGTTTCTCTACTGTGCACTGAATGGTGATATAAGAAAAAGACTAGTCAGGCCCTCAAATGCTACATTTACATATCCAAATAAACTTTAATTCAGGATACATGTAGCTATTTTATTTAATCTTCTTTTATTAACATCAAGTAGTAAACACAGGCAAATAAAATTCATATTGTTAGAGCATTCATTCGTACCTACAGATATATGGCCAATATTATAAAATTCTGACAGTTTTTCAGACTGTAGATCCAATGATTTCTGTCATATCTTAAGGTCTCTTGGCTCCATCTTCAGCTACAGCAGTGGTGATAAGTTCCATGTAAGCTGCTGTCATCTTTTAAGGATGTGATTCAGCCATTATTAATCCATAGCACTTGATACCACTCTTCCAACTTTCTTTATAATGTCTTTTCTACATGGGTAACATAGAAATATACAGGACCTCTTGCATTCCTAAAAACCTAACTCTAAAGTACAGAAATGATAATATCTGTGAGCCACTATTTAAAAAGTCCAGTTGTTTTCACATCCTTGGAAACCATTAGAAAGAGACTTCTTCATTTCCACATTTAAAGCAAACATGTTCTGACATAATATATAAAAATTTTTTAAAAATCATGGAGATATCAAATATTTGTCACAAGCACATGAAGATGGTCAATTTGATAACCTTTCTTGTGTTGAAATTGTATTCTTCCTGTTCCATTTCAGGTACCCCTCACTTCTACTCCCTAAGAACATAATATTCACACACATGCATACACATATGCACACTTGTGGTTTCTTGGGGAAGCCCATAACAACCAAAAACAACTTGAAATGGGCTTTAGTACTTGAATAATTTTTAAATTATTTTTAAAAATATTTTTCTGTGATTTCTACTTTAGATATAATTTTAGAGGTCCGGTGACTATTTCACATTAAGGTAATAACTATCTTTTTCACATCTTCACATTTAGTTTGTACTTTTTAGTTATATAAAGGTGTATCTAAATATTGAAAGGAGTAAAGAAAAGGAAGAAGATGGGAAGGCAGAAACATACTCCTTGGAATAATTTGAAAACCTAGAAACAATTTTCTGTCACTGTTTTTTGCAATAAAGAACTGCAAGGTATTGTAGGAAGTCGCTGTTAACGGTGGTATAATTCGCCATTCCAAGATGGCGCGGACATTGTGTCCTTCCCACTAGTAAACAATTAACTGCGCAGCTGCAAAGGCAGAAAGCCCTCCAAAGTCACTGGCTAATCCTGAGGCGTAATATTGGGTGATGAGTGAACAGTCAATCAGAAGTGAACACGTCACTCTAGGGTGTATTTAAGCGGTGCCTCTTCCTGCCTTCCGCGTCTTTTCCGCTTCTGCTGTTACAAGAAGTAAAGCCTCGTCTGTAGTGATACCCGATTACTGCCTCCATGTCCTTTTTCGCGGGCGAAGGGGACACAAAAGAGGTGCGCACAACAAGGTATTACTTGTAAGTGTGCTCAATTGGCTTCATTTAGATATTTGCAGTCTTTTTTTCCCAATTCTTGCTATTCCTAGCCAATATGGCAAATAGTATGGTACATAGGAAATGAAAAAGATTAGAGTTAGCTAATCTGTGATTAGATATACACTGAAGCAAATTGCAACTAAAAGATGCTTAAGGAACATGCAAATGAAAATATATCACTTTCCTCTGTATTTTTCTGAATGCTTAAGGGCAAAATACAGAATACATCCTTAAAGTCTTTTTTTTCCATGAAATCATTGAATATCTACTTCATTGTCTTAGAAGATATTGCTTGTGTTAACATTGTTACTTTCCAAGGTTCATTATAGCTTTCTCTCCCTCTGCTCCCCAAAAGCATTGCATGCACATGTGAGCATACACCCCTACACACACACACATACACACACACACACACACACACACACACAAACACACACACACACACACACTCACAAAATATGAAAATGATACAAGGATTTTGTTTGCTCATTTTCCTGATGAAATATGTTTCAATTTCTTGAAGTATATATCTAACTGACCACACATATTTCTGTGAAACACACAATGACTGGCTTCCCACCCACAAAGAGATTAACCAACATAATAATTTATAGGAAGAATAGAATCATGTATTACTTACAACCTTAAAAGCAAGTTTAGAAGAGTGGAAATGTCTTTGTTTATATTAAAAAACAGGCCAAAAGATTATGTAAGAACATGTCATTCTTCTTTATACACTATATAGTTCATTCTCTGTGCTTTATGTCAACTTTCCCTTTTTTGTACAACTCTCTTTATGCCCAAAATTTATATTGTGTTCTTTATATTAGACTCTTATCTTTGTATTTAAATATTAACAATCCAAAATACCATCACCTCTACTCCTGCGTATGTACCTGTTATCTCTAACTTCCATATTTGGCCTTCGATATCTGTGATGTTTACCTTCTGGGATTGCTAATTTGTGGACTCTGCTTTGCATGCTTTCTTTCCTTCTGCTTCCTGATCAGATTCTCTATTTGAAATGGTCTCAGGTAATCAGAAACCAGAAGAAACTACTAAATTTTTGATTGCTTGTTTCTACCAGAGTGTCCATTGCTAAGAGTTGGTTATTGCTGGAGGGTCTGGCTTAGAGACATTAGCAAATTCCTTATCCTTTTAGATTGCTCTTTCCTTTTGTCTCCCTTGGCATCTTTTCTCTCATGTTTTCTTATAGTATAGGTTAATCTTCTGTATTCAATTCTCTGTTACTTGAATTATTTAGCATGGTTTTATTTTCTGAAGTACACACTGTCAGTTACCTTAGTTTCCACTCTAACAACGTCCAAGGTCATTGTTGGTACAGAAGTAGTCACTCAAAAACATTTATGTTTTACCCAATATCAAGCCTTGCCTTAGTTAAGGAGCAATGCACTGTCAATTCACAAAATGTACCTTATACATAATTCATAAGGTTTATTTGAACGTAGAAGACTTTTATCTGGATCTCACTGTTGAAAATTTCTGATTTATAAATGATGTGCTGAGCATGTCAGTATAAGAGAAAATCATCAAGGTATCTGTAGACACTTAGGTTCACCAATCAGATATTTTTACATCAAGTATGCAAATCATCTAAGCATTTGAAATATATAGATGAGTGAGTACCAGCTTTCGAGTACTATGACATTATGTAGCCAAAGCTTTGGGAGCCATTCAGACAACTGCGACCATTTTTAAAACCCAAGCTTTTAGCACATGAAAGCAAAGTGCTTGAAATACAGCATCATATTCTTATCATATGGATTTCCATGGCTCTTATCCCAATATCATGCTTTTAAGGAGGACATTGATGAGTCCTCTGTGGCTTCAGAGACGAGAGGTCAGCAGTGAGTGCTGTCAGAATCACATGGTACCCTGGGTAGACAAATAAAGGATGCTTAGGACACTCACATTAATATGCCACAGTTAATATATCTGCACAGTTTGTTTTCTCAGCAGTATTTTGCTTTCTAGGGACTAAAATATGTATTTGGCTTTACGAGTGCAACATGATTGATGCTTTACTAAGAGAGCCCTTTCATAACAGAACAGATATCTCCTGACAAGAAAGTTATTGGTAAAAGCAAACTGCATTATTGTAATAATGCTAAGGTTCAGACTTAAGTGGGAGAGAGGAAGGGGGAGGGTGGTGGGAAAAATAAAATCCAGTTTGAGCAGGAGAAGAAAACAGACACCATTCTGAATCTACATCTTCAACTTACAGTATTGATTTACTTCATGATATATGAAGACAGCACAGAGGTCTCAGAAGGCTAACATGAAAGCATTCAGAAGCCATTCTGTGCATTTTCTCTCTTCAATATGTTAGTGATAAGCACTTTTATATTTGAAAATGTTCTTAACGTTGGCATACCAAATGTCATTATGAATAATTAAAGGCAATATTTTTATTATTGTTTCATTGTAAGTACATAGAAGCAAGCAATTCATGGTACAGTCAATCACTTCTAATTTTGTTCTGTTGATAGACAACTTTTTTTATTACCATTGACTTGCATATTATATAAGGTTGATAGAAAAAGGTAGCTTTTTCATGGGTACTGTTTTTCTGTCATATATAGAAGACACAATCTGGTAGTAGACACCCTTCTCTTCTAGACCTTACAATCTTTGCACCTCTTCTTCCAAAGTTTTAGGTATAGGGGTTGTGTTGTAGATGTAAGATATTGGGTTGGAAATTCCACAACGACATTTTAACTAGCTGTGGTCTTTATCAGCTGCAAAAAGAAGCTTCAGCGATGATGGGTAAGAGCTAGACATGGTTATCTAAACAAAACCAGCACATTGATACCAACTATGAGGACAAGCTATGAGGACAGGGAACTCTTACAAGAGGCAACTCTTAGATGAAAAATTCAGGTAATTAATGGCTTCTAGAAGAAGGAGATTCTGTCTTCTTGAGGTACAAGCTCTCTGATAAGTTATCAAATCCAAGTGATCAGCCCTAAAATAAATTATGAGAATCATTAAATAGACTCACACTATTGTGTATATATACATGTATATGTGTGTACATATGTGTACAGTATACATATACATATGCATATATATGTCATTAATTTGAGAGGAAGTAGAGGAATACAGGAGTTGAAGGGGAAATCAAGAGATGAAAATGATGTAAATACAGTTCTCATAATTAAAATTATCAAAAATTTAAAAAAGGATGCTGGTATTAAAACTGTCCTACTGGAGAAACACGTAAACGAAGCCCTGTAACCTTCAGAAAAAAAGGAGAAATTAATGCAGTTAAAAAACAAATTAAATAAAATAAATAGCAAAATAATCTTTATTTCAGAATATATGCTAAAGAAATAGATCCATGTACAATTTGTCTCTTTTTTATTTAACTCACCAAATAAAATTACTAAGGTCCTTACTATATAGTAACAGTTCTCTGAATGTCAGTTTATCTGCTATTGGTTCTTCCTATGTTTATGAACTCCTTTTTGAAAATGATATTAACCCATGTGTTTGAATCTCTATTGCTTCTACTCATATGCTCATAGAAAGCCATGTTTTTCTGATTTATTCCAAACTTTATTCCAAGTTTGTTATAATAGGCTACTCATTTATTCATACTGTGGATTACTGAAGCTGTATTGTAAAAGAATTTAACATTTCTCCTCTGTCTTCTTTTATTTCCAGAACTGTTTCATAATGATGCTTCAGAACAACCAACTGCCAATTATCTCTGCAGATGTTCTGCTTGTTCAAAAAGTATTTGATGTTATTGACTTTGGTGATCCTTGGGTTGTCTTACCTTTTAATGAAATACTAATTAATATTTATTTGTGCCAACCAACCCAGTTTGGTTTAATTAGATTCTGTTCAGTCAAAACTCTGAAGTCACATAATATAGTTTTTCAATGCTCAGTTTTAATAAACATTCAGTAGTATGAAAAATAGAATGCCTTCCTTACCCATCGCAGAATATGCATTATCAAGAGAGATGCACTTCTGCCATAGATTGGTAAGGCTCTGTGCATAAATTTATCTGTCCTTGGCTTGCAAGCCTGTTAATTTAATAACTCTGTCTGGGGGTTCATTTTCAGGTTCAAGCCATGTACTTTAGCTGCCAACATGCTGATGTTGTTAAAGACAAGCTTTAACACCATGGGCAGGAATAAAAGTATTCCCAGGACAAAAAGGGCTAGCATGATGCCATTCTTGAAGCTTGACCAAAATGGAAATATTGACCTCAGGCCATGGGTAATTTTATCAGCAGTATCTGCCACATCAACACTCAGGAGAGCAGCATTCTTTAAATTCATACGCTCACTATGCAAAGTTAAAGTATCCAGAGAGTTGTTAGAATCATGCCAAATGCACTGTGTCTTTAAACTTTTTCCTACTTATAATGACTACCACTGTAAATTTTAAAACTAATACGATTCCAATGGTATTTGGCATGACATTCGAGATGGCTCCTTACTCTTAAACTCTGAATCTCCTTTCAATAATTTGAATAGGATAAAGAGCATCACTCCATTGTTCCAAATGCCTATCTAAATCCGCTTGTATATTCAACACATTAGTAACATTTTTTGCTAAATGATCAACAAAAGTAGCTGTCTTGACTTCTTTTGTCAAAGCAATTGCAGAAGCAGTGGTGCTAGCAATTAATGTAATTAAAGCTGTTATACCAGCAATAATCAAGCCCACTACCCTCTTGCTTCTTCTTAAAGCCTGACTCATTTGTTCCAGTACTTGCAAGCTATTTTTAGAATACAGAGATTCTGTGATACTCAGGCAATAAAACAAAAGCTGGCTGATAGACCCCCATAACTGACATGCCAGATTTCAATACACTAACACAATTAGAAAGTGTACAACCAATGCAACTTACATTAAATACTGTAGAAGAAACAAAAGTAATTTTAACTTGACAATTAAAAGAGCCTTAACACATATACTAACACTTGTTTGAAATCCAGATTCTGCCCCAACTTTATTTCTTGCTAACAAACATCATAGAGAACTGCAGCGAACTTCCAAATATGTCTCTAAAAATGTCCAGAACCAGGTTTCCAAATGAAGACTGTTATTTCCAATATTGGATTGATTTCTAGACCAGCCATAATTGAGTCTGAATAACTGGTTAGATTTTAGAAAAGTACAAAAGTCATTATAACTTCTCTTTTTGATTCTCTGTTCCACGAGATCTAAAACTTAAGGAAGTTAGCTTAATCCAATCAGGAGTATAGGTAAGCAAAGGTGGGTCGGGAATATATATCCAATACAGCTTCCCAGTCACCATTGTCAGGGCACTCAGCAAGCTCACAGGTTAGCATCTTTCTTTGTCCGGCATCAGCATGTCTCACCCATTGCTCTGGCAGCCACCATCCTCCTTCAGCATCCTGCAGAAAAAACACAAACATGCCCTCTTCCCCATATTAAATACCTGATAGGAATCATGCCATATGCCAATGAGTGGATCCTTCCCTTTCACTTATGCATAAATATGCCGAGTTGTAGAGTGCCATAAACACACAGCAGAAAGTTTCTTGGCATCCAATTTTTAAAAATATTTAAAATAAAAAGAACATGATTTTAATAAATTTGTGTTGTATAGGGATATACCTCTCCCTTTTTTATTTTATGGAGATATTGTTTAAAAGTTCCATGGGCCCCTATCAAAGTCCCTTGTCCTTAACAATTATAAGGAATCCCAGTAATAAAATAATGAAGGCATTCTTGTAAGAACAACCTAAGACAGGCTCAGTCTTGTTTATGAAATAAAGAAGTGGGAGAGCAGAGAGCTGTGGGGGCTGCTTGGCAAGAATCTGACATGGGCCAAGGACAAGGAAATGGGCTGCTTGGCAGGAATATTACATTGGCCAATGACAAGGAAGAATCTGACATTAGGATAGAACAAAGAAGTGATTTCAGGCAGGAATCTAAATATTAGGCTAGAACAAGGAAGTAGGCTTCAGACATGAAAATGACTTTGGGCTAGGACAGGGAAGTTGGCTCAGATATTTTGGTCATCCTGATAAGCCCTTAGAAACAGTGATCATGGGAGTATTTAAGGGACTTTGTTTATTGCCTTGCTTCTTCTTTGACTATTTATGTTTATTGTCTTGCTTGTTCCTTGACTATTTGCATCTATTGTATTGCTAGTTCCTCAACCTAGAACTGACCTTAATACTTGCATGTAATTAAAATGGTATAAAAGCAAAATAGAGGAGGGGGATGGCATAGGGGTTTTCTACAGAGGAGAAATGGGGAAAGGGGAATGCATCTGATATGTAAATAAATAAAATATCCAAGAAAGAAAAGAAAAGAAATAGATACCTGAGAACCAAAAATTAACAAAGGCTTTTGAAGTCCAGGATGTTTTCTTCCATCTGAACTGTGAGAAGATGTTAATAGACCAAGGATCATATATTTTGTTCTAGTGTCTCTTGTGAAAGCTAAAAATTTTAAGAAGGAGAATTTATTATTTTTTTGGATGTGGACTATTAACATATTACAGATTCTAGAAGTTTCTCAAGAAATTTTGATAATTATATTGTAGTTTTTCAAAATCATATTCCATCTCACAGAGGAATGTA
The DNA here is from genome assembly GCF_011762505.2 of Arvicanthis niloticus. Lineage (NCBI taxonomy): Eukaryota > Metazoa > Chordata > Mammalia > Rodentia > Muridae > Arvicanthis > Arvicanthis niloticus. The sequence continues at coordinate 43,866,163 of NC_047673.1, forward strand.
AACATGCTGTACAATAAAAAGTAGATATGAATTAGATAATAATATTTGTTGGTTATTTTCTCTAGTGTATGTCTAACAATATATGTGCATTGTTACAAATTGTGAACGTAAAAACAAATGAAGTTATTCATTTAAAACTTGAAAGCATAGACAATGTGTGCTAAATTAATGTGAATCCACAGTCAAATGCTGTTTTTGTAACTCAACTTATATCAAGTGATTGCTTAAATTATTATGATAACCTTCATCATAGAGTGCCAAAACTCAGGAAAGGAGGTAAGTGTACAAGAGGATTGCATTAAACCATTGCCACCAAGAGGGATATTAAAATGTATAGGAAAAAAGGCCTCTTAATATGGTTGGATTTATTCATTATATACTGTACTTTGAGCCAGAAAAAGAACACTTCCCATGAGAAAATACAGGATATAATCTTCTTCCCTACTTTTAGTAAAACAGACAGTTCAGAGAGAGCTGAGAACACAACTCAGAGAGGCGGAGACCTTGGAACACAGCCATTCCCAGGATACAATCTCCAATTTGGCATCCAGAGCTCTCCAGAGCACTTTAAATATGTATAAAATGTTAGTAATAAAGGTTTAATATTTCAAGCAATCTTTGAGGAAATGCAGCAAGAGATATAGTGAATCTGAAAATAATTTAAGGGACACTGGATATTAGCAGGCCAATATATCATTGTGAAACAGGCTAACCAGCAGAACACTCAGGAAGAGGTAAGTAGACCTATGCAGGGTAACACTCAACATCTTGACCACAGAGTGTTACCACAAGCTCCCAGGAAAGTAGAAAGGTAATGTGAATACAGCACAGACATGTTATAATAGTTCTCAGTATCCTTTCTTTCAGCATTTTTTCTGTAACCATATTTTTGTACTTTGAACCCTTTCTAATAAGTGAACAACTAAGGAAGAGTAAGCCAGTATATAAGGATCATAGACATCTAGTCTTTTGCAGCAGGGTTTCTATAACTTACATCATGTACTGCCTAAAACATGGATTAGTTAAGTTGCCACTTATTATGGCTGTAGACAAAAATTCAGAAAATATACATGACAGTTCTTTCTTTTTAAAAATAAGCAATCAACAATTCTTTTAACCATTGTAAGCAAATTTTGGTGAGCATATGATATTCAATCTGAATATTCAAAGTGAGTTCTCAATACTGTCACTTCAATGTTCTTCAGTATGTTATGAACATAAGGATCAGCTTCTCACAAAAATCTAAAAAATTCCCATGTTTTGCTTATCATGTTAATAATGAAATTTAAACTAGAATTTAATAACGAATTTAAATGCATTAAAATGGTTCAAGCCCAGTCTTAGTTCTATGAGCCAGTCATTTTTGTGTTAGCAGAAAAATAATCGATGGGTGTCTTGCTGGTCCACAGGCTACACACATGGAAGGCTGTCATTGATATTGTAGATTATTACTTTCCCTGGAAATAGATTTAAAAAAAAAAAAAACAAGATGCATATTTTGAAACACCTATGCAAATCTAAATGTCTCTTAGGTTAAGAATAAAGAAAGAAATCACATTTCCATAAATGGCCCCTTTAAAGCCAGATCCTGATCACATTATTTGAAAGAATTATTGCTTTTGTAGCTAATTCATTTTTACAGGTTGTACTTGTGGAGTGGGTATGGTATGACTAGAAATGTGTGGTGGTGATAGACCACTTGGAGCATGCTATATGAGAGAGAAGCAGATGTGAGAGTCAAAGAGCCAAAAGCCTGGCTTGCAATTTAGTGACAGTGCTGCTCCAAGAAACCAGGAAATAGCTGAAGTCACCAAGATACAACCAGAATGCTTGCTCCCAATCTCCTCCCACTTTTATTCATCCATCTAGATACATGCATATTTATGGTCCATTTGTTTATTAGATGAATAAATAGAAAGTGTGGGGTTTTACATTTTTACTATGTATCTGTCCTCCTTTCGTGCCATCCCAAGTCATTGATCTGTGTGGTGAGTGGCTTCTCAGGCATACTGTCCTTTCTAATGGACTTCAGCAAGTTATTTCTGAGTAAAATATAAATCCTGTGTACATGAATTATATAATCTGATTCTGGTCTATCCTCTGGTGTAACAATATGCACACTACTCACTTCACCTGAGCCTCTTCTCTCCTCTACACTAATTTCAATGCATGGCTGCTGTTTGGATAACAGCACCATCTAGTGTGTTCTCATCCCAGGTTAAGTTCAAGCACTCCTTATCTGTTTCTATGTCTATTAGGCAGCATCATTAGGTTACAAATAAGAAAAACAAAGGAGAGAGTTAGAAAGACAGAAAAACTCATCTCTATTTTATCTTTAAAATATGAAGATTTTAGAATTCTGAATGTAAAAATTATTACATAGAAGACAATAATTTTATTTCTAAATATATTTAATATGCAAATCAAAGAACACATGACTTACACATTAAACATCAACTATTACTACTTAATTAAGTGATAGAGAATGTAAATACATAAGGAACATTTTTCTCCAGTAATTGGAATATGAAGAGGAGATATTTCAGGCATATAATGAATAAAATACCAAAAAGTATTCAGATCATGAAAAACTGACCTGCAAGAGAATCTCAGTTTGGTTTGTCCTGGTGTCTATATGATAATAAAGAAAAGGGAATTGTGGAAAAAAGGATGACTGAATCCTGCAAGAGGAGAGGAGTGGGTGTCACAGAAGAAACAAGACAATATAGAACCAGGAAAAAAAAGAACAGAGATCTATTTGTCTAATTTTCATCCTTCAGAATTTTATATTTCAGTAACAAACTTGCAATCCTCCAGGAAACAATTTTTATTTATAATGGTTAAAAATATAATACAATATGCAAAAAGAATATGCCTAAAGAAATAATATTGGCAAATTGCTCAAAGCTCTCACAAAATTTTTTTTCTGGAAAGACCAGAACAGCATTTTTTTAAAAAAGAATATGGCTTACTTTTAGGAAGCATAGCAATTAAAACACTCTGCTATTTAACGTTTTGTCTGTTGATATATTGTAATGAGCAGCTACTAGCTCATGTGAAAGCAAATGTGTAATGTCCTGATTTGGAATGTATCATGTGGTGACTACAGGGTTGAACATCAATGAAGTGGGCACTGGAGCTGTTTCTGATTGTTTTTATGTTTCTGCTCTCAGATCACTGCTATAGACAGGAACTCACCATTGTGTCAGGCTAACTTGTAACCTCAGAATTGACGGCTGTGCTTGACTATGTCTTCATAGCAACATATTTTGTTGTAGGCTGTCAAATGGGAGGAAATTTCTACTTTTATAATCAAATATGCTTAAAATTCATAAATATGCATTAAAAACCACTATTAAACATATTTCACTATAAAGAGCTTTGCCTCTCAGGACACTGTGACAATATCAATTAACAAAATCATGAATTAAAAAGTTTGGTCCAGAGATTTATTTTCAGACCTTGGAATCAAAATTGGCTTGGGCAGCAATTAGCATGTCAGGGGGTTTTGAGATAAATCATTGAAATTATTTTATAAAGGCTACACAGTTTTTCTTTTTCTTCTTTTCCCAAAAGAAGACATTTCTCTGTACAGTTAAAAAAAAAAAACAGAGTGTGAGTTTGAAGAAGTCATATCTGCTCATAGAATTATCCTTTATGGTCTGGTGGGACAGACAGGATATTAGTAGAAATGTGTGAAGAGTGTACACTACAAGGAGAGAAACTTACTAGAGATAGTTTTAGCAAAATTGTTCTTTATACTTTCTGATACAGTTTCTGTAGTCAGAAGTTCAAAGTTTCAAAGCCTGAGAACTAGTCACTCAAAATTTTAAAGGTGTATTGAGTTTATAAAAACAAAACAAATGAGCAACAAAGCCCTCTACATCTTATTTTAACAAAGATGTCAAACTGCCTACAGATTCTACTGAATATGCTGATGAGATGTGGTCTTTCATTTTTTTTTTTCTTTTTCCATGTACTTCTCTCTTAGAGTTTTATTGCTATGAAGAGACACCATGTCCATAGCAACTACTATAAAGAAGATCAATTAATTGGAGCTGTCATACATTTCCAGAGGTTTGGTCCATGATTGCATGCAAAAAGCAGGCTACATGCAGGCAAAAATAGCACTGGAGAAGGAGTGGCGTGTTCTAAATCTGGATTGACAGGGAGCAGGAAATGAATGTCACACTGACCTGGCTTGAGCATTTGAGACCTCCCAGTCCACCTCCTAGTGATTCACTTCCTTCAACCAAGCTCCACCTACTCCGACATGATCATACCTTTTGATAGTACCATTCCTATGAACCCTGGTGGCCATTTTCTTTCATACCTCCACATCTTCAACTCTCCTCTGCCTGCTCTTCTTGCTATTCTCCATTTATTACAAGCAATCCAACCAATCGCAATAACTTTTTCACTTCTGTATGACATTTTCTGATTCTGCTGTTTATTGAAGAAGTTTTTCCTCTTCAAACGTAATTTTCTGAAAAAAAATCAATAAATTTTCAATATACAGATCAACTGTCCCCAAGGACTAAGCTACCAACCAAAGAGCATATATGGGCTGGTCTGTGGCTCCTGATACATATGGAGCAGAGGACTGCCTTATCTGGCCTCAATGGGAGGGGATGCACTTGTCCTGTGAAACTCTGGTGCCTCAGAGAAGGGGGATACTAAAGTGAGGTGGGAGTTGGTGGGTGAGTGTGGGAGCACCCTCTTAGAGGCAAAGGGGATGGGAGATATGCTAGAGAGCTCAGGGATGGGGTGCCAGGAAGATAAGGCAACATTTGAAATGTAAAAAAATAAAATAAAATCAACTATCACTTATGTTGTGAGTCTCTTTTGTATTCCCTTGAAGAAGTAGACCAATTCTATTTCTAATCTTTCCACTACACTCTATGTACATCACAGTACATGTAACATTCAATAATGTCATGCATATATCTTCTACCCACATGGTAAACCATGCAAGGGAAAACAGATGTTTTTCCACCTTATAGGTTATCAAAACACATGATGTCAATACATGCTTAGAGATTTAGTCAGTAAACTATACCAAATACCTTTTCATCTGGCAATATTGAATGTGAAATAGTGTTGAAGAAAAAAAGAGTTTCAAGTATTTTGAAAATTTTTTGAGCAAAATGAGAAAGTCATGATTTGACATTACCTTCTTTATTTGAGAACAGTAAAAGGACACATGTTGACACAGTAAATATATGTGTAGAGTGATAGGAAATGTAGGGGCACCAATTATAATTCCCATAAGATGTACATCAATATTCCTTTATGCTCCTTTGGAAAGCTTTATTTTTTAGCAATCTTTTTCACTTAACCTGATTTTAAAGTTATAGTTACATAAACATTGATTAAGCAATGAAACACTCTATATTAATTTTTCATTCAGTATGTATGAACTATCAGATGTAAACACAGCAGTCAGAAATGTGTCCTCATATACTGATTTATTAATATTATACACTGGAGTCTAAAAAAAATCATGCATGCATGCTGTGAGAAGATATTAGGCCATAATTTTTTTATAGTTTCAAAATACATTATAGATTAAGATGAAAATAGAGACCAGGTTTTAAGAAATCCTGATCACGTAACTGTATGAGAAAAATTCTGTCTTTTGTCTCCATCCAAGAAGTGCATTCTTCCTGTGAGTACATGGCTACGGTGGCTGGTGGATGGCTGATTATATTTTCCCTTTGTTGAATAAGTGTAAAAAAGTTTATTTTTTTACCATTACTAAATTAAAATATAGAATTATTGATATTTGAAAATATGAAAATTTTATCAAACACTGTTCATCATTTCCTAGGAAGGAATAGGACTCTTCAGCATTCCTTAGAACAAGAAATGGCTGCTGTAAAAATCCATGTACAAGTGACTACATACGAAAGACTGGAACCGTGACAATATCATATTAAAATAACATTTTAATATGGAAGGGGTAAATTTTCATGGCGTCACATCCGTAGAAATAGAACTACAGGCAAGTACTCCTGGGAGAAGAATTAGCTTCTTCCAGGGATTGCCTGTACAAAACAGAGTGATCATCCCTAAAACCATATACACACAAAAAATAAAGTAAACCCAGTGGGTTGTGTTTATGTATATCTGTACAAATACTAACATATATGCATGCACATACATTGTATGTGTGTGTGATAATAATAATAAATTTGAGGTTATCAGCTTGAAAGTGGTTGTGGAGGATATTGAAGGAAAGTAGCTGGGAGGGACTGGAGAAGGAAAAAAAAGAAAGTAAAGCAATTCTATTTCATTTATAAACATCTTCAAATAAAAAGAAACAATTCTTAAATGCAGCAAGCAGTCTCTGAAGTCATGAGAGGATCTCCAAATAAAAACCCAGTACAATGACTTGCATATCTTCCATATGAAGAATTTTGTGAAGTAAAGCTATAATACTTATAAAAGTTAAGATAGATTTGTTACAACTTTTGAATAAACCTCATGATAAAGCTTTTAAAAAATAAAAGATAGCACATAGTTGTTTATAGATGATTATAGGTAAAACTTCTGTTTACAAACTAACATGGAAGCTCTTAGTGTAAGATATTATTAAATATTGTCCAGATAAGATCATGGTCTTGTAACAGTATGATATCTGTCTATATTAGTAGGTAGTATATTAATCATCTGGACTATTATCGTAATAACAGATTTGTTACCAAAAATGAAAACTCTACATTCTACATATTTTAAGGCTGTAAGTTCAATTCTTGAGAATAGAAAAGTAGAATTAACAATAGCTAAGACATATGAAGCTTATGTTTACTTTTGAAGATATATTTGTATCCAATGACAAAAATAAACCTCATAGCTAAAATGAAGGCATGATTCTCACATACATATTTTGTAGTAGAGAAAATTATACTACCTTCACTAATGGAATTCATACATATTTATTCTAAGCAATCATGGTTGAGGTGGATTCCCTTATTTTAGTTTGAGAATACAATATAATTACAGAATGTCTCCCTTTTCCTTCCTCTCTCCAAAGCCTCCTATAACCCTCCCTGTTCTCCTTCAAATTCATGACCATGTGGGACAACCAGGTCTTGGGAGCCTGCACTAACAGACTAAACCTCACGAGTTATTTATCATGGGTCACCAAATAAAGTGAAGATTCATGAACATGAGAAAGATTTGTGGAGAGGAAGATTCTTACTGAAGTAATAAAAAGGCAGGGGATGGGAGTCATCATCTGTGTGGCACACATATAAAATTGTCTTAGAACATACTTAGTTTAAATTAATAAAAGTACACGTACTATTTGTGTAGTTAGGATAGTTTTAAAGCATTTTTAGTGATTTATAATTATCAGTAATTGTGAAAAAATAAACCTATCAAATAAACTTTAAGCAAAATAGCGTCTAACAGTCTTATAATCACAACTGGCACTGATTCCACTGTTTAAATCAAATATAAATTATATGTGGGCATGCGATGTGTGCTCTAGGAATGCATCAAAAAAAAAGGCAGAAGAACTAAACATTGAAACACAGCTTTAGCATGAGATCCACTTAAAATTATCAGGCATCTGTCACACTCTGGAATTAAAAAGCATGTATATCCTTTAAAGAAGTCGACCTTCCCATTTATATGACAGCAATTTTAGGCTCAGATTCAAGAATCTGTCCCCAGCTTCTGGTTCTGTTATTTAGCAACTCCATAGCTTTCAGTTTCCAGGAACACTACATACTGAAGGTCTTCAGTTCAATATGAAAAACCTAAACTTTCACTGTTTATCTTCCTTTGATACTTTTTAGAAGCAATTATCTTTGAGCAAGAATTAATGTGTCCACTCTCTAAAGCATATCCACATATGATAAAATACATCCTTGTGCAAACATTAGTCACAATGTTCTGGACAGTTCTTCGAAAGAAAATTATTCTCATTTGTATCTCATATGGTACAATTTAAACCAACTTACAACAATAACAACAACAATAATAATAATGTATAGCCCCAAACCAATAAGCCTGAGGTCTTAGATATATAAGACTATTTAAGCTATTGGTCAAGAAACTGGAAAAATAGATCAGTGATTAAAAGCACTGCATACCCATCTAGAGAACCCAGGTTTGATTCTCAGTATCCATATAAGCAACTCATGACCATCTACAATTTCAGTTCCTCCTCTGGTCTCTGAGAGAACTGGGTGCACGTGGTGTACAGCCATAGTTCAAGAAAAACACCCCAAAAACATAGAACCAAAGACAACAAAAGAAAGAAAAATAACGAATGAGGATGTAAGTTAATAGTTAACAAAGAAAACAACTTTTTTGTCTTACAACTTCTTTTAGTAAATTGGCTTTGAAGTCCTGACTGTCTTGTCTCCCCTCCCAGCCAAGAACTACATAAAATGGAAAAGGCAAGCTAAGAAAATTCATGCATACATGCTTGCATCTTCCCTCTTTTCTTCTGACTGTGAATGTGATGTGACAGCTGCTTCATCTCCTGCTGGTAGAACTTCACTATAGTGATGGACAGAGCCTTGAATTTGGGGCTGGAATAGTCATTTCTTCTTTAAGCTCCTTTTGTCATAGGCCTTTATCACATCAACAGAATAGAAAGTATGACAAATATTTATTTGTCCTTTCAGCCATGTTATTCATTTTATTTCTCTTAGATTGTCTGGAAATCGTTTAAATTTTGAATATGAACATATTTTTAAATTGATGATTTGATTTATCCTATTTAGTATATTTTCACTCCTTTCTTTTATTAAAGCTGTTTATTTAATACAGATCTTCTTTATTTGCTGCCTGCATTTTTCTCTCATATCTAAAAAAAAAAAAAAAAAAACTGCCAAGGTCAAAATCAAAATTATTTGCCTGTTTTCCCTCATTTAGTTCTATAGTTTCACATCTGATGATTACATCTTTAAAGCATATTGAGTTCCACATGCTATAAGGAAAAGGTCAAGTTCATTCTTTCCTATGTGGCTATGTTGTTTTCCTCACACCTTTTGTAGAAAAGATTAGCCTTTCCCTATTGTATATGCTTGGCATCCATATCAAGAGTTGAATGGCTGCATATGCATGTGCTTGCATTTAGTTTTTCTGTTTGCATTAATCTCTATGTCTTACTTAGGGTTTTATTGTTGTGTACAGACACCATGACCAAAGCAACTCTTATAAGGATGACATTTGATTGGGTCTGGCTTACAGGTTATGAGATTTAGTCAATTATCATCAAGGTGGGAGCATGGAAGCATTCAGGCAGGCATGGTGCAGGAGGAGATGAGAGTTCTACATCTTGTCCTGAAGATAAACAGGAGAAGACTGGCTTTCAGGCAGTTAGGATGAGGGTTTTAAAGCCCATGCCCACAGTGATATACCTCCTCCAACAAGGTCATACCTCCTAGTACTACCACTCCCTGTATCAAACATATGCAAACCATCACACTGCATATTTGTGTTTATGATAGTATTGGGTTGTTTTGATTACTATAACTCATAATGGATTTCCACATTAAGAAACACGAGGCCTCCAGGTTTGCTCTTTGTCAAGACTCTCTTCATTTACAGGGTTCTTTGGCATTACATGTAAATTTTAATGCTAGTTTTTCTATTTCCATAAAAATACCATTGGGACTATACTAGAATTCTATTACATTTATACACTGCTTCAGATGGAATTAGCACTTTTAAAATATAAATTCTTCTAACCTTCAGGGGTTTTTATTTTGTTACCTGAAGGTTATCTTGTTGTTATTTTGGTTCCCATTGTGATAATAACAGGTTGCATGACCTTCAAGAAGAAGAAATTTCTGGATGACAGGTCACTTAGAAGACTTGTGCTCAGAAACTTCTGTTATTTTGAAAAGTAAAATATTATCAAACACTGAGAGACTTAAGTAGGTTCAATACATCTTAATTACTGGTGTTTCTTGCTTCAGTTTTTAAGTTATTCAGAATGTATTAGCATATCATGTAACTATTCAAAATGGGCTCTTTGACAAATAGTTTGTGGTCAGATTTTAATAGAATAAGAGAGGAAAGGTTTTGTTTGTTAACTCAACATGACTTCTTGTTGGCTTAGAATTTCAAGAAAGCCAGGTAATATGTATGACTATAAAATAAAACTTCAGGGGCACTAAAAATGGATTGGTTAGTTAGATGCTACAAAATTGAGTTTTCTCTTTTTTTGTTTTGATAACATTGGTGTTTTGTCTCCATGTATTTCTGTAAAAGGGTGTCAAATGCCCTGGAACTGGAATTACAGACAATTGTGAACTGCTATGTGGGTGCTTTGTATTTGAACCTGGGTCCCTTGGAAGGTCAGCCAGAACAACTCTCTCCATCTCTCTAAACCCCCAATATGCATTTTCTTGAGGTCCCTTTGTTTCTACATACAGTCAGAACTGAGGATTCTCCAAATGTGACAAATCTGCAATAAGTTCATGAAACTATGCCTATCTTGGTCCTTGCTGTAACTAGTCTTGCTGTTTTTATTTCACATTTTTATGTTGGTTTGTTCATTTACTGTAAAGAGCAATTATAATACAGATCTGATTTCTAGTGTTTTAGTTGTTCCATGGTGAAGATGCTGCTTCCCACTTTTCCTCTATGCTTTACAGCAAGCCAGCAAGGCATGCTGCTGGTGACTACGTGCTTTCTTGTACAATGTTATCAGAATCGTAACAAGGCAAACAAATGATGACTGAAGCATGAACCAATTTGGCAGTGAGGAACATATATTTGAAAATTCTAACTTAGAAATTTTATCGCAGTTGTAAATTCATTTCTATGAGTGATTTCAATCACCTATTTTAGTCAAGAGGATGTAATAACCAAGTCTAAAGAAAGAAACACAGTCAGTTTGTAAGTCTTTTACAATTCAGTTACAGAAATGAGCATATAGCTACTACTATGGGGTACATTTATAAATATATATGTCTATATAGATATATACAAATTTTACTATGCACATATACTTTATATGTATTGAACATAATAGGAAAATTATCAAGTCTAGGAGAAAAATAGGGAATTTAGCTTTTATCTGAATTACAAAAGGCTTAGAGAGTTCTAGACTTAGAGTTCACATTTTTAGAGAAAACTAACAAAAAAAGAGTCATGGCAAAAAAAATAATAAAAGCCAGAGGATCAGGGAGTTTTCTTTGAGATTGTAACATCAGAAAATGTACTGGTAACATAGCACCAACATGACCACCAAACCATGAAATGAACAGGGTGACTCCAACAAACTCACCAAACTAAACAGGGAGAAAGCCCACGAGGCCTCAACCCTACACACAAAATTACAGGCAACTATGTAAAGTAAAGCTGGAAGCTAGAGACGTGATCTTCTCAGGAAAGAGCACACAGAGTGGTTGTCCAGGGCCAAGCGATCAGCCCTGAAAACATATATAGAAGTAACAGTGAACTCATATGATAACTAAATCACAAACTATTTTGGCAAAAAAAATGAGCACATATTTTAATACTTTAACTTAGAATTTTTATTAGACTTATGAATTCATTATTAGGAGTGCTTTCTAGTCATCTGCTTACACATATAAATCTATTTACACACACACAAACACATACACATGGTTACATATTTGCTTGCAATAACAGTGCAAAAAAAGAGGTTATGTATTTGGAGATTGGGGAGGGGTATATAGGAGGGTTTAGAGGGGGAAAGGAAGGGAAAAGATTGTGATTAAAATATAATTGCAAAAATTAACAACACATTAAAAAGTCACAGGCTTATGAAAGTACAGAACAGTGACTAGCAGTCAGAAGAGCATTTCTATAGCCTAACGGTGGGAGGAGGAAGCTAAAGAAAGCTGTAAGAAGATTATTAAAAGCGAACCATGCCCCACTAGAAAGTGAGCATTATTGTGTGGATGCAGTGGAGTAACTGGAGCACTAAAGCATCAGAGGTTGGCATCAAGGGGACTGGGCTTCAGTGTGATAAATCTTTTGACAGTATGAGTGACAGATTAAGGATTGAGAAACCATAAATAAGAAGATGCAATAATCCACACCAGTGGAAAGGGGGAAGTAAGTAAAGTCAGCCTGGCCTTCCAAAGGAGTGAAAGACTCATAGTCAAAAGATAATTCTGAATTTTTTAAAATGAGGTCATAGTAGCTGTGCATGCGTGTGTGTGTGTGTGTGTGTGTGTGTGTGTGTGTGTGGCCTTGTTCTTGTGATCAGCAGCGAGGAGAAGAGACCAAATGTGTTTATCTCATTCAATCTTCATTGGAGACTTAGAGATACATTCCATTTGCTATGCCTGTAAGGTGAAAGGAAGAAAAGATAAGAGAGATTAAACAGTTTGCTGAGGATTGCATTGCCAGTAATGGTAGAACTGGGAAGGAACCTGGGTCTGATCCCAGAGGGTGACAAATTCTTTAGATAAACAGCCACTGTTTACCTAAATGACCAGAGCACATGAGACAAAGCATAAATTAATAATGACCAGGTTATTTTTGCTTAAGTAACTCAAAAACACTAGTCTGTATAGGTAAAAAATGCATTGGGAAATCAGGTTATGGTGGGGAAGAAAAGGACAAAATGAGAGTAAAGAAAATAATTAACGTTGGACATGATCATTTGGAGTAGTAAAAGATATCTATATGCTAAGCAGGAAGTTGGGGGTTAATTTATGCTAACAATATAGCACTGAGTTATTGTCAGGGATACAGTGTATAGCTACAGTGGAGAGTATATGGTTCTAACCAACAGAGCTAGAAACCATTTTCTAAGAAATGACTTGTCAAAGAATGATGTCCCTAAGAAGACAAAACAGAAGAGCTATTTAGAAAAGACTAGAATGTGGAGGGTTAAGGAAGGCAAGGAAGAAAGATATTTTTGAAAAGAAATATTAAGAAAGAGGAAGAAGTATTTCAAAAGGCATAGTTTCAAATATCAAAGAGAAACCATGTTAGAAGAGAATGAGAAATGTTTGTTGGATTTGGCTTTCAAGAGACCATTGTTGACATTTAAAAAAAATGGTTCAGGCAAAGAAAGGGGTTTGAAACCATATCATTGTGACGTGCAGCATAAAAGGCTGGAGAGAAAAAAGTAGATTCTCTGACAAAAGCTTTCTTTCCCTTGTTTATCTCTTCTCTGAATCCCATAGGAAAATGTCACAGGGTCATAGCCTCAGGTATACTTACACAAAAAAACACTCTATTTGTTCGTGGGTAAGTGTTTGTTACTAGCCTAAGAAAATCGCCACTCAATAAAAGAAGAGAATATTTGCTCTGTGCTGGTGTTTTTGGTTTTTGTGAAGAGTGTTCAGTCCCTATAACCTACTCCAAGTCTATTTCTGTTCTCTCTCTACCTTAAGTACAACCTATTTGTCTTACCTAGGATGTCATTCAAAAAATAAAAGGGACATACTCACCTGAGTCATTTTCTTATTTCCTTTGGAACCGGCTTCTGGATAGAAATAATACAACTACAACTGGTTTTTTTTTTTTTTTTTTTTCAGGCAGGTTTATCAGTGTCTTTTTTTTTTTAATGTCCAACAGTTTCATGCATTGATAAAATTTCTGTAGCTTCACTCTTCGTCCACAACTCTCTTCAGCTCGAATCCATCTCCACCCATTCCCTTCCTATTTTCATATCCTATATTTGAATGTGAGCTCTTGAGTTCAGTGGGATTTATTTCACAGATCAAGGGCACTTTTTATGGCTGTATCTAAAGCAATTAAGAGAGCCATTTCATCCAGGAATGACTTTGGTTTTGCTCATTTGTATTGGTGGGTATGATCACTGGTCATTTGCTTCCATGTGATCAGGAAAGCTAAATGATGTGTTTAATGAGTCTCTCCTACTAGCAACCAGGAAGCATAAAGAATACAAAAAAAAAGAATAGAACAAGGTAAACTTTTAAAAAACACCTTATGAGTGAGTGGTATGCTCCCTTCAACCAGATGACATCTTTCAGTTCCTAGTGTTTCACAATAGTCTGTTACAATTTGGAATCCATCAGTGCATTAAATTGTTAATGAGATCCCAGCCCTCAGCATCTAATTGCCCCCTGAGTGCTCCCAAACTCATACCCAGAGGAGTGTCTTATTATCTTATAGTAATTTTTCAATCAAATCACATGGACAATCAAGATTAGGCATCACAACAGGCATATCAGCATCTTGAGAAGATACACAGTTTGGAGTACATCTTTAAAGAGACAGCATTTGCCACCAACATTGAGAAACACAGTACAATGCTATAATTGTAGCAATGCACAAACTTTCAGGTGGAACTTAGTCATATTTTTGTTTGTTTGAGTTACTGAATTACACCCAATTGTCACTTAACCATTAAGACAAAAGACTGTACCTTTATAATATTGGGCTCTTAGTATTTTAATCTGCATCTATGGTACAAATTACGGCATATTTCTTTGTAGAGAAATATGCTTCAATAGAGCAAGCAGGGTAAGGGCAGAAGAACTTGGACAAAGAATCTTGAAACATAAAAACCCTCCACATAGTAGGGAGTGGCTACCTTGTTACCATTAATGTAAAAATATCCTTGCATAGGGTATGTGGACAGAAACATCACAACAGGTGCAGATGTCCTCACAGGTCCAAGAATTCCATGGAAGCTGGGGTGAGAATTAAATTTTAAGAAGAACAAGACTTTCTCTGTAGTTTGCACACTTGAAGTTTCCTATGTACTATGGAGTACAGCTCACATTCTGTCTTTAATTTATTAGCACCAGGCTTCAGAAACAGTTTAACATGTTCCAAAGTTTTCTTTATATTCAAGACCAAATAAAAGACTGCGACTTTATGAGGCTTCTCTCTAGACTTGAACAGAAACTACCCAGAGAAATACTGCATGGGTTTTAAGGAGATCTGATTATTGTGGTGTTAATGGGCAAAGTTTTCTTCTTGGTACTTGTCTAAGAAGTCTTCTCTGAGAGAAGAATTCAACTGAGAGACATAAACACTTTGGAAAGAGGTTTATTTAACAAAGCACAGCAAAACAGATGGCCCAAAAGGTTCATGCGGGCCATCAAGGAGAAGGCATGGTAGCATGGAGGACTCTATATGGTGGGGCTTCGAGGAGAATGTTTCAATGTTTATAAATCTTGCATCATTTTCATGGGGATTAGGTCCTCATTTTATCCTGCCAAGTATGGCAGACTAGGTCTCCTTTTGAGAGTATCTCTTCCCATGATCGTTTGGAAAGAGCATAAAGGCTGGGGTGGGAATTAAAGAGGGATAAAAAAAAAACAATGTAATGATGCCAAGATAGCTTTGAAGTGCAAACTGTTTGTGTGTGTGCTATGTGTATAGGTACCCTAGTGTCTTCAGTTTCTCAACATAGAAAGGACCTAGCTTCAAGTGTATTTAAGCAAAAAGGAGCATTTTGAGCATTGGGTATTGAAATATAGCTGCAGTTACCTTGGTTCCTTCGTGTTTAACACCCTGCCTTGCCAGAAAACGTAGCTGCCAAAGTATAGCTTCACTATTCCTCAGTTACTTTATATCTAACTCCTCGCTTACTCAGTCCTAGTAGTGGGATTTCATTGGTCCCTTGCACAGAGGGAAAGGACTGAGAAGAGTAGTCAGTGTGTTGAAGAACACTTGGAAGTGATCTTGAGTTCACCATAACTGAAGGGGGAATTGGCTTCAAGGAAATCCACCCTGAGATCAACTCAGGAATATGCTGCAAATGCTTTCCAAGTTAAAACAAAAATGGGGTAAGATGGAAAACATCATCCCCAAGCAGATTTCTTAGAGCAAAGCAGTCCTATGGGAGTATTAAGTACTGTATCACCAGCTTTAAGAATTTTTTTCAATGATATATGTGGCTCATACATGGCCAGACTCTCTTGGATATACATCAATCAAGGACCCATAACTTACAACTCCAATTAAAAAGTGACAATTAAAAGTTGTGCTGCTTCATCTATAAATGGCAGGTAAATTTCATTAAAACTTATACTAAGGATTTCTTTCTTAAACTGAAATTAACAAATTATAAAAAAAGGGAAGTTCTTCCAGATTCCTAAAAATAAAAGAATACAAATTATAAATTAAGCTACTTTTTGTACAGAGTAAGCAGCAGTATCCTAGTGAGAATAAAAAAATCATCAAATATTTTCATTTTGCTTTTTATACAAGCCTGTCTTCTAGGTGGCTTTCAATGATTCCTATTTATACCTTGTTAGGGGCCGACTTTTAGCAGAAAGCGGCTATCAGCTTTGCAGCCATCTTGAGCCATATACCCTGACATGAGACTTGGATTACAATAGCCTACAACAGCTGAGCACACTCTGATAATCTTGGTTTAGATACCTTGAGATTAAAGGTGCGTGAGATTAAAGGTGTGTGACTTAAGAGTATGACTTAGAAGTATAGAGATCAGAGTTAGAGACAAGACCTAAGGGCATGATTAAAGGTGTAACTTAGAGGCATGGCTTAGAAGTGAGACATATAAAAGGCAGAGACAGAACAGATCAGAGTCAGACAGACTGAGATCAGACGAATCAGACACATCAGACATTAGGTAGAGTCTGCCCTCACCCTCCCTCTTGCTGAACCCCGACCCGCAGACCAGAGCGGCAGCTTGGTCCGGGATACAGTGGCCGCCCAAATGTGGGTTGGCCCGGGCCTCAACATTTTGCCTGGGCTGCGATGTTTTTTGGCCACCCCAACGTGGGGCTAGTGTGGACCCCAACAATACCTGCCAATGTAGATATTCCTAGAGTACCTGACTCATGACAAATGGGATAAGGCAAAAGAAACTGGTATTAAGTGACTGGGAAATAAATGACAATATTATTTCATTCTTTTGCTTTCTCTCCTATCATTTATCTGAAGTAATATAATTGCCATGTCATAAGGGCATTTATATAGTGTATGAAGAATCTCATGGGTGAGAATCTAAAGCCTTTGGCCAGCAAAAATATAAGCCATCTACTATATGAGCAAGTTTGGAAATGGGACTGGTAGCATTTGGTTGACTAGTCCTGGACAATGGCTGAACAACAACTGTGAGACAATGAGTCAGAATCAAATAGAAAGTGATTCCAGGAGACCTGGCCCTACTCCCTCGTAGGGGTATAAGCAGCTCTAGAGAGCTGGCAGGCTGACCAACTCAGCTAACACCCAGGTCCAGATCCAGGGCTTTGAGTTGGCTCACCCAAATATCTACTCTAAATCTGCTGGAGTGTGTGAAGGGGAAGGATAAGGATCCTGTGTATCCAATATCATAAAATCTTCATGACTAAAGGCAAGATATCCAGGAGTCCCAGTGAGGGAACAGTAAGGAACGAGGGTATAGCAGAAGTTAGAGGCTCCAAACTAGAGCAATGACTCATTGCAATGAACATTTGTAAGTAAGGATATGGGGACAAAGGGTGCACTTCATGACACACTGGGGCTTCTAGTGTCCCTACAATGAACAACAGGTAGATGGAAAGGCAAGACAGAAGGAGGAGAAGAATGGAACATGAACAGCAGAACGAGAGACATGTCAGCTGTCAGGGGTGTAAGAGAAGGCAGCAGTTAATGGAGGAGCAGGCCAATGACCAAAAGAGTCAAAGGGATTTTTGTTTGTTTATTTGCTTGTATTATTATTATTATTATTATTATTATTATTATTATTATTATTATTATTTGTTTATTTTCTGAGACAAGGGGAAGGTTACAAGGACAGAAGGCAGATATAGGAGGACTGGGAAATGAGTGGCATTGGCATGCATGGTATGAAATTCACAAAGAATCAATTTAAAAAATATCTTTGTTATGAAAAAGGGAAGGCTTTCAGATTCCTAAAAAATGAAAGAATACAATGATATATTTGATGCTTTGAACTGGAAAGGTTGTGAGACAGCTACAGTAAATAACATGCTTTCTTTCACAGAGAAATAACTGAGCCATTACTATAGTTTTAGCTAACATTAAACAAGGGACTCAGGGCTATTTAATTGGGAAATCTGTCCTAAAATATGATAATAGGAAGACTTTTTAAAGTTGTACATATGAAATTGTGTCATAACAGATATAATGAACACCTACTGCTAAAAAATAATAAAAGCATGGGGTTCTGAAGATTCAACACCTAGTTCTGTAGGTCCAGGTAATTTGAGAAGAACTAAAAATTGAAAATTGTCATCATTTCTAACTTCCTTTTTTTTTTTTTTTTTTTTTTTTGGTTTTTAGAGACAGGGTTTCTCTGTATAGCCTTGGCTGTCCTGGAAGTCACTCTGTAGACCAGGCTGGCCTCAAACTCAGAAATTCGCCTGCCTCTGCCTCCCAAGTGCTGGGATTAAAGGCGTGTGCCACCACTGCCTGGCCATTTCTAACTTCTAACACACCTTGTTAAAATGTTAAATTTTAGACACAAATTCTCCTAAAGTTTTATAGTTGTAGCTACTAAACTCTCTGTGTAAATTTAAAAGCAAAAATAAGACTTTTAGTAAACTTGACTGCTATTTATGATTATAGGATTGTAGGTTTTTATTACATTTAGTAACAACATCATTAAATCTAATTTTAGAACTCTTGATATTTTACTTTAGTAAACAAGAATGGATCCATTGAAGTTGAGAGAAATAATACAATATACTACCTATCTAAAATAAAATAGTCCTTCAGTAGATTTAATTAGTAGAACAGAACACTCACATCTGAACCATACTGGAGCAAGATTCAACTTTTTAATAAGTTAAACCAAGAGAATAGAAAAAGAAAAACAATGGTTCCTTTTTGAAAGAGCAATAACCCCATAAGCTGGCAGCCTGTCTATTCTAGGGTCTGGATCTATTATTAGGGAGACAGACCTTTAGGGTTAAAAGCTAATCTTAGTAGGAAAAGAGACTATGAGAGGAGATACTAAAATTGTCTTTCCATACAGATGTGTTATTCCTGTCAAACAGATTCTCTGCCTCCTTTCTCTTTGGAGATTTAGTAACTTACCTGGTGAACAATTGTTAAAAGAAAAACTATTGCATTAGTTACTTTTACCCTGTCTTGGCAAAATATCTGACAGAAACCACTTTGGAGAAGCAAGATTCATTCAGGCTCCTTGTTTTACAAAGTCTCAATCTATTGCAATGGGGAGGACATGGTTCAGAGCTGTGAGGCAGAGGCGCAGGATCAGGAGGAGAAAGTGACTTAAGCACCTGAACTATAAACTTTCAGGGTTCACTCTAGTAACCCCTTCCATAAGCTGGACTCAACCTCTTAAAGGGTCTGTAGTCTCCAAAATTAGTAACGGATACTGAGGAATGAGTGATTAAAACCCAGAGACACTATTCATAGAGACTGACATTTATTCCTGGGGGTGAGGGGACTTTCAACATGTGTGTCCTATACCAGGCTAGGTACATTTGGCTCTGTGGCCTATTTACTAAACCAATTTGGATTTTACAGTGTAATTAGACCAAACTAAACACCCGGTATTTTTATTTTCTAGATATATTACTCTCTAGCTTACCTTTGAATTTATTAGAATCTAGAAAAGAAGAAATGAAGTGTATCCCCTTGGGGAAATGTATGCTTCTATCAAAATTCAAATAACAGAAAGGATTGGCTTTGAAATATTCAAAGGTAATGATGCAAAATATCCTTTTAATTGTACACTTTTATCATAATCAACTTGATAAGTGGCTCAAGCAGTAAGAGACTGCTTCTTGAAACATTGTTTCTTTTTTATTGTTTTGTAGCAGAAATAACACTGGGAAAGTTGTAATTAATGACAGTGTTTGTCATGTCCTAAAAACCAAGGCATATATGGCTTCTAATTTCAAATTTAGAAAATAGGTTAGTCAAAAACAAAAGAAGAAGAAGAAAATAGGTTAATCTCATTGAAGCCCCATTCCTGTTTTCTCAACATTATCTGCATAACCAGAAAGGAAAATTACTCTGGATGGTTAATGTATAGATAAATAGAATAATAAAAGCAATGTCAAGCCCAGTGTCTATCAGTGAGCAACCAACTAATGGTAGCTGATATCATTAGAAAGTGAAGACTATTTTGCTATATTGTACAATTCATTAGTCACAAAACCTTGCACCAGCTTTTATCCAGAAGATTTTTACATTATAAATTTCTTGAAGCTATAATTTTTTAAAGTTATTTTTACTCTCATGGACAATTTCTTTCCTATTTAGCTTATGATGAGTGAGTATGTCACTGTCGGCAAGTGTCAGGGCATGTTCTTTCCTTCTCCTTAAAATTCATAATGTGCCATTTCAAGTTAATTCAAGCATTTAGTCAGCCTTCACCACTTAATGTGTATGGATTTTGGATCTAGGAGGCAAATGGTGTCAAGGAATAGCAGACCATGTTTATGTCACCATAAAAATAGTTTTAATGTGTTTAGTATTATGTTTGGGATGAGATGCCCACAGTACAATTTAATGAACTCTAATTTGTTTCCTTAGGGAAAACTCACTATTCTAGTCCTTAAAGATTTGAAGAAGAAATTTTCTTAGTTAAATTATCCTATTAACTGAACTGCAGATCATTACAAAACCCTCTTTGAAAAAAAATGTCTATAATTTTTAACTTCTAAAGGTGATCTCACTCATCTTTAATTTAGACCTGTTTTTCTTTTTGTCAAAATATAGAAGAATACCTATTAAATATCTTGTTCCCATGGAGATTCTTGTAGGCTCAGCTTTTCTGCATGGCTCACAGGTGCTCAGTAAGAACCTTTGCTGGGCCCGTGTTTTCATTTTCCAGTGTTGCAGATTACAATTTTCAGATTGCTCCTGCCTTCACACCTATTACCCTCATTCTTACAGATCTCCACTTCTTTCTGCTATAGACCACAAATCTTTAAGCAGCACAAATAACTCCCAAGACTTGTTTGACTTATACACCTTTCTGAACACTCAAATGCAAAAAGAATTTTTTGTAGAAACCACTTAAGACATTACTTAGTGATAGGAGATTGTACACACAGTAAAACTCTATTAAAAGTGACATATGAATAATATTCAAAAACAGACAATAGTTTAATTGAGCACCATTTTGCATTCAAAGGCTATTATTCCATATAATACAACTATAAACACATGATTAACAGATGGACAGTTTTGAGGAAATTAAAAGCAAGCCACTGTGGTAGCTTCAAGGGATATAAAATAGTAGAGCAGAGATTATATGAAAAAGAACATTTGAATAATGGGGCAAAAATGATTACCTGGGGTGGGGATGGGATGACATATATATGGTATATATACCAAAGTAGGAAATTTCTTTGTTTTCTAATATTTAAGAATCATCATGGAACATGGGTAAGATTGTAAGAGCAAATGATAATGGAGAAGTACTGTAGATAATCTGTTTTCAAGGCCATTTCACATACAGACTCACAGTAGCTATACTGAATGTACTACCCTTATGTGTGTGTGTGTGTGTGTGTACACTATATATATATATATATATATATATATATATATATATATATATATCTTGGCTAGTTATTATATTGCTAGAAGGTGCTGTACATACAAGGGAAAGATAATAAACTGTACTATCCTATTGTGAGCTCTGTGAGCAGCAGTAATGTCCACCCTAATAAGATATTTCCACTAGAACACTAGTGGCACAAGTGTTCTTTGAGTAACCAATCACTTTCTGATTGATCTTTTCTAAAATATACAACTCATATTGTGATCCAGTGGATCTAGTAGAGAATCTCCTAATTAATTTGCTAAGTCAATGTAGTATTAAACTACCCCCTAAATATACACCTTTGTACTCATAAATTATTGCTGATCTCAGACCTCATCAGCAAAGATTCTTTTGAAGTAAATAACTATTAATAAAGAGATGCACAAGAGATGAAAAACAAACAACTGTGGAGAATTCAAACCAAAGTGGGCCATTTTTACCTCTTTTTTTCTCCTGATGTTTAATGATCATCATAAATCTTAGGGAGATCATACAAGTCAGAGGTAATAGAGGAATATTGTGGAAAGTGATTTTCAGGTAAGACAAGCTCATTTGCATATGGATTCATAGTGGCTATGACTACATGCATGAGACTTACATAGAATCTGGCCAACCAAAATCCCAGGAAGAATAGAGAGGTGATTACAAAGTCCAACTAACACATGAGGAATCATTAGCAATTGATGGCTTCTTCTAGGGAATGGAAAGTTTCAGTTTGTTTCAGAGATAGCGCCCTTAATAGATGATGGTCTGCTATCCAATCCTTTTTTACATAATGGCAGGACTAAGTAAATTCATGAATTTGATAGAAAAAAATGAAGATTTGAAGGGGAGGAAGGGTAAATTTTATCAAATATATTATATATGCCTCTATGAATTTCTCAAGCAAAAAGTAAGAAATGCAAACAATAAGTAGGCATTCTTGCTTTAAGGAAAGAAAACCAAGTGAGAGTCTTTCTTATTAATTATTGAGCCAAATACCTGAAAAGAAGCACATTTGAATATTATAATCTTTCTCCCTTTCTTAAATTCTTTGATCATTCTAGCATAGAACTGGTTTTTATATTTCTTTGCTAAACTAAGTGAAATTCTTTCAAACACCAACAATAATTCATTGCTGAAGATAAACATATTCATTAAGAAAAAACTTTAAGAGAATTTTAAGTATATATTTAGTGCATAAAGGAAGCTTTCTTTTCTGGTTCTCTCTCTCTCTCTCTCTCTCTCTCTCTCTCTCTCTCTCTCTCTCTCTCTTTCTCTCTCTCTCTCTCTCCTGCTCTTCTTCCCTCTATTTCTTCCTATTCTTTTTTTTATATAAATAGAGCTGAGAAGGCTTTCATGTTGGTTTACCTTAAAGACAATAGCTGAAATATTTCTGGTCTGTCATGACTTAACAATATTTTTAAAGGCATATGTACATATACATATACATAAAATTCATAATACTATTCAACCCTTAAAAGAGTTAAATATTGACCCAATCCCCTGAAAACTCATAGGAGGCTAGATTCCCAGGAGCTCTAATATGCCCAGAAGTGTAGGTGAGTAGGCCACAACCACCTACCTGCAAACAGGGAGTAATTTGGTACCCAAGGGGACATAGGAATTCCCTCAAGGACAGTGGCTCCAGACACTTCCAGTCTTCACCTATACCTGGAACATAGGATAATAGGGTCACAGGATCTCAGGATCTTGGACACACCAATATTCCAGGATCCTAGAAAGAATCTGACTCCCAGGAGCAAACACAACAAGGATTATAGGATTACAGAGACAGCTGGACTCTAAGGAGTTCTGATACAACAAAGATAATAGGACAGATAGGCTCCAATTAGAAAAGTGAGTGAAGGTAGCACTAGAAATAACCAGATGGCAAAAGGCAAACACAAGATCATAAGCAACAGAAACCAAGTTTACTTGTCATCATCAGACCTAGTTCTCCCACCATAGCAAATCCTGAATATCCCAACAACACCAGAAAAACAAGATTCAGGTTTTAAAATCACCTTTCAGGATGATAATAGAAGACTTTAAGAAGGACATAAATAACTCTTCAAAGAAGTACACGAGAACACATGTTTAGAAGTCCTTAAAGAGAAAACACAAAAATCCCTTAAAGAATTCCAAGAAAACACAACCAAACAGGTGAAGAAATTAAACAAAATGATTCAAGACATAAAAATGGAAGTAGAAACAATAAAGAAATCACAAAAGGAGACTACCCAGGAGATAGAAAACATAAGAAGATATCAGGAGTCATAGATGCAAGCATCACCAACAGAATATAAGAGATAGAAGAGAGAATCTCATGTGCAGAAGATACCATAGAAAGCATTGACACAACTGTCAAAGAAAACACAAAAAGTAAAAAACTCCTAACCCAAAACATTCAGGAAATCCAAGACACAATGAGATTACCAAACCTAAGGATAATAGGTATAGAAGAAAGCAAAGATTCTCAACTTAAAGGGCCAGTAAATATCTTCATCAAAATTATAGAAAAAACTTCCCTAACCTAAAGAAAAAGATGCCTATGAACATACAAGAAGCCTACAGAACTCCAAATAGACTGGATCAGAAAAGAAATCCACCCCCCATCACATGATAATCAAAATACAAACAACAAAGAAAGACAATTAAAAGCAATAAGGGATAAAGGTCAGTAACATATAAAGGCAGACCTATAAGTATTACACCAGACTTCTCACCAGAGACTATAAAAGCCAGAAGATCCTAGACAGATGTCATAAGACAACACAACTGCCAGCCCAGACTACTCTACTGAGCAAAATTCTCAATTACCATAAATGAAGAAACCAAGATATTCCATGATGAAACAAAATTTCCACAATATCTTTCAATAAATCCAACCCTACAAAGGATAATAGAGATAAATCTCCAACACAAGGAGGGAAATTATACCCTAGAAAAAGCAAGAAAGTAATCTTCTAACAAACCCAAAAGAAGATAGCCACACAAGCATAACTCTACCTCAAATAACAAAAATAACAGGAAGCAACAATTACTTCTGCTTAATATCTCTTAACATCAATGGACTCAAATCCACAATAAAACTACATAGAATAATGGACTAAATATCTAAACAGGACCCAACATTTTGCTGCATACAGGAAACACACTTCAGTGACAAAGACAGACACTACCTCAGAATAAAAGGATGGAAAACAATTTTCCAAGCAAATGGTCCAAAGAAACAAGCTGGAGTAGCCATTCTAATATTGAATAAAATCTACTTTTAACCAGAAGTTATCAAGAAAAATGAGAATGGGCACTTCATACTTGTCAAAGGAAAAATCAACCAAGATGAAATCTTAATTCTGTACATTTATGCATCAAATGCAAGAGCATTCACATTCATAAAAGAAACTTTACTAAAGTTCAAAGTACAAATTTTACCTCACAAAATAATAGTAGAAGACTTCAACACCTCACTCTCATCAATGAACAGATCATGGAAACAGAAACTAAATAGAGACACAATGAAACTAAGAGAAGTTATAAACTGAATGGATTTAGTAGATATTTACAGAACATTTCATCCAAAAACAAAATATATATATACCTTTTTCTCAGCACCGCATGGTACCTTCTTCAAAATTGACCACATAATCGATCACAAATGAGGCCTCAGCAGATACAAGGAAACTGAAATAATCCCATACATCCTATCAGATCACCACAGACTAAGGCTGGTCTTCAATAATGATAAAATCAATGGAAAGCTCACATACACATGGAAATTGGATAATGCTCTATCCAATGATAGCTTGGTCAGGGAAGATATAAAGAAATAAATTAAAGACTTTTTAGAATTTAATGAAAATTAGGACACATCATACCAAATATTGTGGGACACAATGAAAGCAGTGCTAAGAGAAAGACTCATAACTCTAAGTGCCTAGAAAAAGAAACCGTAGAGAGCACACACTAGCAGCTTGGCAGTACACATGAAAGCTCTGGAACATAAAGAAGCAAATGCACCCAAGAGGAGTAGACAGCAGGAAATAATCAATCTCAGGGCTGAAATCAACCAAGTAGAAACAAAAAGGAGTATACAATGAATCAATGAAACCAGGAGCTGATCCTTTGAGAAAATAAACAAGATAGATAAACCCTTGACCAAACTAACCAGAGGGCACAGAGACATTATCCAAATTAATAAAATCAGAACTAAAAAGGGAGACATAACAACAGAAACTGAGGAAATTCAAAATATCATCAGATCCTACTACAAAAGCCTATACTCAACAAAACTGGAAAATCTGGATGAAATGGACAATTTCTTAGACAGATACCAGACACTGAAGTTAAATCAGGATCAGATAAACTATTTAAATATTCTTATAACCCCTAAAGAAATAGCAGCAGTCATTAAAAGTCTCCCTACCAAAAAAGCCCAGGACCAGATGGTTTTAGTGCAGAATTCTATCAGACCTTCCAAGAAGACCTTTACCAATTCTTTATAAACTATAAACAAAATAGAAACAGAAGGAACACTACCCAATTCGTTGTTTGAAGACACAATTATGCTCATATCTAAACCATACAAAGACCCAACAATGAAAGAGAACTTCAGACCGATCTCCCTTATGAATATCAATGCAAAAATACCCAATAAAATTTTTGTGAATCCAAGAACATAGCAAAACAATCATCCATCATGATCAAGTAGGCTTTATCCCAGGAATGCAGGGATGGTTCAATATACAGAAATCCATCAATTTAATTCACTATATAAACATACTCAAAGAAAAAAAACCACATGACCATCTCACTAGATGCTGAGAAACATTTGAAAAAATTCAACACTCCTTCATGGTAAAAGTCTTAGAAAGAATGGGAATCCAAGGCCCATACCTAATCATAGTAAAAGCAATATACAGCAAACCAGTAGTCAACATCAAACTAAATGGAAAGAAATTTGAAGAAATCCCACTAAAATCAGGAACTAGACAAGGCTACCCACTCTCTCCCTATCTATTCAATATAGTACTCAAAATCCTAGCCAAAGCAATTAGACAACAAAAGGAAGTTAAAGGATTACAAATTGGAAAGGAAGAAGTCAACTATTTGCAGATGTAGGTTAAGTGACCCCAAAACCTACACCAGAGAACTCCTAAACCTGATAAACAACTTCAGTAAAGTGGCTGGATATAAAATCAACTCAAACAAATCAGTAGCCTTCGTCTACTTAAAGGATAAGCAGGCTGAGAAAGAAATTAGGGAAATGACACCCTTCACAATAGTCACAAATAATACAAAATACCTTGGTGTAAATCTAACCAAGCAAGTGACAGATCTGTAAGACAAAACTTCAAGTCCCTGAAGAAAGTCTGTAGTTTTATCACTACTACAGAGCAGTAGTGATAAAACTGGTATTATTACAGAGACAGGCAAGAAAATCAATAGAATAGGATCAAAGACCCAGAAATAAGCCCACATAACTATAGTCACTTGATCTTTGATAAAGGAGCTAAAAACATCCAGTGGGAAAAAAAGACAGCTTTTTCAACCAATGGTGCTGGTTGAACTGGAGGTCAACATGTAGGAAAATGCATATAAATACATTTTATCTCCTTATACAAAACTCAAGTCCAAGTGGATAAAGGACCTCCATATAAAACCAGACACACTGAAACTAATAGAAGAGAAAGTGGAGAAGAGCCTCAAACACGTGGGCACAGGGGAAAAGTTCTTGAAAAGGACACCAATGGCTTATGCTCTAAGATCAAGAACTGACAAATGGGACCTCATAATATTGCAAAGCTTCTGTAAGACAAGGGATACTGTCAATAGGACAAAGGGGCAACCAACAGATTGGGAAAAGATCTTTACCAATCCTACATCTGAAAGTGGGCTAATATCCAAAATATACAAAGAATTCAAGAAATTAGACTCCAAACAATCAAATAACCCTATTAAAAATTGGGTACAGAGCTCAACAAAAAAAAATTTCAAGTAAGAAATATTGAATGGCTGAAAAGCACCTAAAGAAATGTTCAACATCTTTAGTCATCAGGGAAATACAAATAAAAACAACCCAGAGATTGTACCTCACACCAGTCAGAATGGCTAAGATTAAAATCTCAGATGACAGCAGATGCTGGCGAGGATGCAGAGAAAAAGGAACACTCCTCCATTGTTTGTGTGATTGTAAGCTGGTACAACCACTCTGGAAATCAGACTGGAAGTTCCTCAGAAAATTGGACATAGTATTACCTGTGGATCCACTCCTGGCCATATACCCAAATGATACTCTAACATATAACAAGAACACATGTTCCACTATGTTCAGAGCAGCCTTATTTAAAATAGCCAGAAGCTGGAAAAAACCCAAATGTACTTCAACAGAGGAATGGATACAGAAAATATGATACATTTACATAATGGAATACTACTCAGCTATTAAAAATAATGAATTTATGAAATCCTTAAGCAAATGAATGGAACTAGAAAATATCATTCTGAGTGTGGCAACCCAGTCACAAAAGAACACACATGTTATGCATTCACTGATAAGCTGATATTAGCCCCAAATCTCACAATACCCAAGACATAACTCATGGACCACATGAAGCCTAAGAAAAAGAAAGACCAAAGTATGGGTGCTTCGGTTTTTCTTAGAAGGAGTAACAAAATGCTCACAGGGGAAATGTTCCTGAACAGGACACCAATGGCTTATACTCTAAGATCAAGAATTGACAAATGGGACCTCATAAAATTGCAAAGATTCTATAAGGCAAGGGATACTGTCAATATGACAAAACAGCAACCAACAGATTGGGAAAAATCTTTACCAATCCTACATAGAGGGCTAGTATTCAAAATATAGAAAGAACTCATGAGACAATGTGTGGGGCAGAAACTGGAGAAGGAACCATCCAGGGACAGCCTCAACTGGAGATCCCTCCCAGATTCAATCACCATATACAAACACAGTTATGAATATCCGGGAGCACATGCTGACAGGAACCTAATATACCTGTCTCCTGAGAGGCACTGCCAGAACCTGACATATACATAGATGGATGCTCACAGCAAACCATCAAACTGATCACAGGTTCCCCAGTAGAAGAGTTAGAGAAGACTGAAGGAGTTGAAGGGGCTTGTGGCCCTATGGGGAGAGTGGCAATACCAATGAACTAGAGCTCCCAGGGTCTAAACAGCTAACCCTGGGAACACACATGGAAAGGACTCATGTCTCCAGCTATATATGTAGACAAGGATGGACTTGTTTGGCATCAGTGGGAGAGGACGGCTTTGATCCCTAGAAGGATGGATGCTTCAGTGAGGGGGAATTCAAGGGCTGAAATGTGGGAGTGGGTGGATGGGTGGGAGCACACCCTCATAGAAATAGAGGAAGGAGAATGGGTTTCTGGGGGTGGGGAATGAGGAAAGGGGATAACATCTGAAATGTAGATAAATAAAGCATCCAATAATTTTTTTAAAAAAGGAAAAAGAAAACCCAACCAACCAACAAACAATAAGACCAGATAATGGAATTGGCTATTGCAGTCAAACATTTGAGACTCTTTGGCAGCAATTTAACATTACCCATGTTACTGGGATTCCTTATAATGGTCAAAGACAAAAGACTGTGGAGGGGGCCCATGGAACTTTAAAACAATATCTTCATAAAATAAAAAAGAGGGAGGTTTATCCCCATACACCACAAATTAAATCATGTTCTTTTTATTTTTTAATTTAAATTTTCTTTAAAGAAATTTGGAGGCCAAGGAACTTTCTGCTGAGTTTCTATGGCACTCTACAACCAGGCATACTTATGCATAGGTGAAAGGGAAGGATCCACTTACTGGCAAAAGGCATGATCCCGATCAGGTATTTAATATGGGGAAGAGGGCATGTTTGTGTTTTCTCTTCAGGATATTGAAGGAGCATGGTGGCCACTAGAGCAATGGATGAGACACGCTGATGCCAGGACAAAGAATGATGCTGACCTGTGAGCTAACTGAGTACCCTGACAATGGTGACTGGAAGCTGTATTGGACATATGTTCCTGACCCATCATTGCTGACCTATACCCCAGATGGGTCAAGCTGCCTTGCCTCAAGTTTTTAGACCTCATGGAACAGAGAATCAAAAAGAGAAGTTACAATGACTTGTATTCTTTTTAAATGTGACCAGTTATTGAGACTCAATCACAGACTGGTCTAGAAATCAATACACTATTGTAAATAGCAGTCTTTATTTGGAAGTCTAGATGTTTTAACTTTACATAGTGAGCTTATGAATTTAAAGAATGCTGCTCTTCTGAGTGTTGATGAGGTAGATACTGCTGATAAAATTACTCATGGCCTGAGGTTAGTATTTCTATTTTGGTCAAGCTTCAAGAATGGCATATATAGCTTGATCATGCTAGCCCTTTTTGTCCTGGGAATATTTTATTCCTGCCCATGGTGTTAAAGCTTGTCTTTAACAACATCAGCATGTTGGCAGCCAAAGTACATGGCTTGAACCCGAAAATGAACCCCCAGACAGAGTTATTAAATTAACAGGCTGACAAGCCAAGGACAGGTAAAATTCTGCACAGAGCCCTACCATCCTAAGGCAGAAGTACATTGTTTTTGATAATGCATATTCCATTAAGGCTAAGGAAGGCATTCTTGTCAGAACGACTTAACACAGGCTCAGTCTTGTTAATGAAATAAAAACTGGGGAGAGGTGGAGAGCCTTTGGGGCTGCTTGGCAAAAATCTGACATGGGCCAAAGACAAGGAAAGGGGCTGCTAGGGAGAAATATGACATTGGCCAAGTACAAGGAAGTAGGCTTCAGACATGAAAATGTCTTTGGGCTAGGACAGGGAAGTGGCTCAGATATTTTGGTCATCCTGATAAGCCCTTAGAAACAGTGATCATGGAAGTGTTCACAGAATTTTGTTTATTGCCTTGCTTGTACTTTGACTATTTGTGGTCATTGTCTTGCTTGTTCCTTAAGTATTTGCACCTTTTGTATTGCTAGTCCCTCAACTGAGAAGTGATCTGAATACTTGCGTGTAGTTCAAATGGTATAAAAGCAAAAAGAAGGAGGGGGCACGGGTAGGGGTTTCTAGGGAGGAGAAATGGGGAAAGGTGATGACATATGAAATGTAAATAAATAAAATAGCCAATAAAAAAGAATATAAAAACAAACAAACAAAAAAGGGTAAAATATCATTTGTAACAATATGGCCAGAACTAGAGATCACAGTGTTAAGTGAAATAAGGCACACACAGAAAGACAATTGCTACAAAATCTCAGGCATGTGTGAAATATTTTTTAAATAAAATAAAATTTTAATGGTGTTAAGCAGAGGACTTGAGAAAATAAAGAGAAATTTTTGGGGTAACTTCAATCAATATACATTAAATGCCGTAAAAATATGAATAAGACTTTCTAGTGTGCTATTTTATAAAGTTACTACACTTATTTCAAAAATCTAGAAGAAAAATAATTTTTGACTCCATTTTTCCCAAAAGAAATGATATATTTAAATCATATGTTTACCCCGATTATTTGTACATAGAAATACCATGACACCTGTTTACCATATAAACTTGTATATTTTTACATATAAATTGTCAATATCTTTAATTAGCACCGGCAGAGATGTCTCAGTTGCTAAGAGCATAGATTGCTCATGCAGAGGACATGGGTTCAATTCCCATCTTTCAAGGTAGCTCACAACCATAGAAGACCAGCATATTTAAAATAATAAACCTAAAACTTACTTAAATTAATAAAATGAATATAAAGCCATGGGTAGCAATAACAGAGAGATGCTCATACTTAAGTTCTGCTTTTCTTACCAACTTAATCATCTAGATACCAAGAATAACAGACTGCTTATTGAGTACAGCTAATAGTAAGAACTGGTCCTGGGTCTGCTCTGAGTATTCTACTCACTGTGAGGTTACAAGCGGACAGCAAATTCTCAGTTTATTTTCTCTAGTAGTAGATGCAAAGATTTCATTTGTAACCACTGGGTTATTGGAAAATTAAAGAAGGCAATGTATGATGCCATTTTCTCTGTAGTTGACATATAGTAATTGCTCAGGAAACAGCTCAGTCAACATCATGGAAGGAAATAACATGGTACGAGTGTCTAATAAACACACTGAAAAAAAGAAACCACATCGACTGTCTAAGTTAGTCATGCCTAGTCACATTTTCCTGGTTTTGTTTACATTTAACATATGTAAACCAATTTAGAAAGCTCTAACATATACATTGAATTCTTCATGATATTTCATTTCCTATTGTATACTGTGGCCAACACATTGGGTCTTTAATCTCAGATTTTGATGCTTCACGCAATATAATATATTAGCTGAGACAAGTTTAACAACAACAAAAAGCTAATGTAGCAACACTAACATATTTCAGATTGAGGTTTTCATTTCACACAGTAAGGGAATATTTATTTTATCAGATCGTTTTCAACCAAAAGTAAATTCAGAAGCATATTGACATATTGTTGAGCTCTTTTAACAGATTCCCCAGATGCCACAATATAAATTCAACCAACCTATGTTTAGCTTTTGAAGATAATCAAAGGCTCTATCATTTTTTTTCTGCCAGTGTATTAAAACTTCTTTATTACTGTGTTTCAATTTGCAAGATCTTTAATCCCATGCAATTTTTCTTTTCTCTGTTCAAACCAAGATTTTCTTCTTCTATGCAGACCTAGCATCTCCTTTGAATTTCAGCATTTTTTTATTCCTTCAAACAGGAATAATATAGCTTCATTAAAGAAGCTCTTTCTGTGTATTTTTTTCTGTTGATTGTTACACACTGAAAACACCACTGTTGTCTCTGCTACCAATACCCCTTCACCTGCCTGTTCTCCTATTTGTAAATACATATAATTACTTCATATAGTATTCAACTATCATTTTAAGCTTTTAGCAGTGTAGAGATAGATGCTTTTTCTATAATCTTCTACCACATTTTATTTCAGTTTCACAGTGGAAACTAATTGCTTTCACTTTATATTTCTGGGAACTTCATTTGAATTTCCAACTATGCTCTTAGTGTATAGGGTCTAGAATTATATTGTTGGCTGGGTTCAAGTTTGCCTGCCCATTTAAATACAATGCCCTCAACTATAAAACCATGGCTTTACTGGTGTGTCACAGATATTTTGTAAAGTTGAGGAAGCAGGTAAAATTTTCAGGGAAGCTGGGCATTGCTTGCGGCTGCCCGACTCTGAACTTCTAGTTATGTTTGGAAGCAGCAGCCTT
The DNA here is from genome assembly GCF_011762505.2 of Arvicanthis niloticus. Lineage (NCBI taxonomy): Eukaryota > Metazoa > Chordata > Mammalia > Rodentia > Muridae > Arvicanthis > Arvicanthis niloticus. The sequence goes on from NC_047673.1 coordinate 43,898,851, forward strand.
AAAGGCTTTAGTTTTACTTTGGAGAGTTGTATTCCTCCTTCGCCAGAAGGCATTGTTACCCTCTCTCATATACCAAAAGTAAAAGTGACTCTGAGAAGCTGGTGTGCCCAAGGGAAGAAATGTGCTCTGTAGCACAGTGGTGAAGCTCATTAGTAACTGCAGAGTCTGATTGCATTCAAGACTCCACTTAGTGCTCAGGTTGATAATTTTGGTAACAGGAAAGCTACACTCACAGTCCTATAGATTTGTAGAAAATAGTCGTTTTCACTGCACAATTTTAAATTACTCCTTGTTGTTTTTTTGTTTTGTTTTGTTTTGTTGTTTTTGTTGGCTTTGGTTTTGTTTTTTTGTTTGTTTTTGAGTAAAGTGGCTAAGCAAGGAATGACTGCAAAGAATGTGCTTCTCTTCATTTGTTGTTGATCCTAACTAAAAAAAAAATAATATGGAATCCCAGTTGACTAAACTCATACTGCTTATTCTGGAACCTCCCCATAAGTGAATATTTTGAAACAAAAGGTGGACATAACGTCCACAGATAAGGCAAACTATATAAAATATTGTGTACTAATTATCTACAGCCCAAACATTGGTTTTCCCTCTTAAAATCGCTGCCTCAATTCCAATCTTTTAAAAAAAAAAAAAAACAAAAAAAAAACAAAACAATTAAATTGTCAAGCATAAGCCTTCTCATTCAGAATTTGGACCATATCCTGCCATTGATATTTATTTTAATCTTCTATTGATTTCTGTGGGAATTCTTCACAGAGAGTAAGGGCAGGATATAACCCTAAAAGAATTTCTGCAAAGAAGGTTCCCACTTTCATCTCTTTGTGTGTGATTTTTATTAAGTTGAGGTCATGATGCCGAATATCTAAAAATAGGCTCAGGCTCTGATAAAGCGTTCTATTTCTGCATTCAGGCAGAAAGGTCAATGAAAGTGTAAAACCTCATAGAGAACAACCATGTAGCACATGATGTTTTTCCTCATGGATTTGGTCACTTTGCAAAAATGGTCACTTTAACTTTATTATTAGATGCCTACATTATCACTGGATTTGTTTGTAAAATGTCTATCTGAACTATGATTAAAATATGAGGTCTAATATAATGTAGTAATTTAAAGTTATAGTATTGCCACCTGTATTATTATGATCTTGAACATTTTTTGTAAGATGCCAAGTTTTTCAAAAGTCTGGCTAGATGAAGTCCACCGTCTTAACTGTCAGTAGGTCAAGAAGATTCTCTTTCACTCAGTCTGTCCTCAGTATCTTAGACTCTTTGTGTGCTCACTGCAGGGTTTTGTTTGGTTAGTTGGTTTTAAGAAGAGTTCTCACATAGCCTTGACTGGCCTGCATCTCGCTACATTGACCAAGTTGGACTCAAACTCAGAGCGCTCCCACTTGCCCCTACCTCTTGAGTGCTGGCTTTAAAGGTGTGTGCCAACACACATGGTGGTCTTTAGATCTGTAGTTTCCTTATTCCCTTCCAAGTCTATCTGGATTGCTGTGTTAATGTGACAATGTGATCATGAATTAAATAACAAAAAGGGCAAAGTAGAAAATTACATATATATATGAGTATATTTCATCTGAATAACAAATTCTTCTGTCATAAATGCTACAGATCAATCTTATCACTGTATATTAAAGTGCCTGGATTGTAAACATTGTAGAACTCAGTGTCTTAGGGATTGCTCTTGCACCAAAGTCTCCAGTGATGACTGACAAGTCTCTCCTAATCTTCTCTACCCACGTCAGGATTTCATTCTCAAATAGACAGCAGTCTGGAGCTCCCATTGGACTAGCAGCAACTCTAATAAACACACATACTGGTCCATCTTGCCTCCTGTAGTGATCTTGCTTCCCTTTCAGTCACAACAATTATTTTTAAGTAGATCTCCAGGCCAGCACCTACTTTCCAGAGAGCTCCAGTCAGGCCTTCAGAAGGTAGTTCTCCTGGAAGGGTTATAAAAGCCTGAAAGTTTTTCAACTCAGGTTGCTCTAGTTTCTTATAGCCAGATGTATTGCAGGTTTCATGTGCAATGTGAGTTATGTGACCCCATTTTCACTGTAAGGAGCCTGATTTTAGTTATTGCAGCAGCTGTTACTGTTGTTTTTGTTACAGAAGCTAAGAAATACAAGTACAATGGGTGTTTGACCTGTTTGGTAATTACCTTAAAGTCCAAACAAGAAATAAAACATAGTGTATGTCATAATGAATGACATAGATCACAAATACCCTTCAACAGTTACATATGGAACAAATGCTGTGGTCTAATTTAGATTCATTTTGTCAATCTTCCCCTTGAAGAAAATAATGAACCTTAGAGGATGATTATGGTCCACTCTTACTACACGACTGATAACTGCCATGATGGACATTCAGTCACTACAAGAGAGAATAAATATGGCCCCATGAACACGGAGTATGGCTAAGGATATGCTTAATGTGCATTTCTTCCAATCAACGAAAATGATCAAAAGTAATTCACTTTCATTTTAAAAGAAAATCATTGCAAGTCTAGTGTTTAGAGGTCAAAATTCCCACTCTCTGTAATAATTTGAAGAAATTTAGACTGCTCACCTGCTTTATCAATGTCACCATGGGAACTTGTCAATGTGAGCAAAGAAAACTTGTAAACACACTGTTCCACAGGATGTAAAACAGAAGACCTACTAATAGGTCATTTTATTAAATTCTTTTATCCATTGTTGAGAAAATACACTTCATAAAACAGTTAAAAACTGCCTTAGAATGGCAAGTCCCTATGCCTGAGGAAATGTTTAGCTAGCTAGTGTTATTTATCACTTTAGTGTTATTTATTTATCAGTGTGCCATTCAGAACATTCAGGAGACAGAATTTTCTCCAAAAAATGGCATGAAAGAACTAACTGGAGAGTTAGAATTTTCTCCAATGGAGTGTCATTGAGCATAGTGATCATACTTCAAATTAGGCCCTGTGCTGAGGACTAGTTTTCCAACACAAAACAAACTGCATGTTTTGATTTGCATTTTTCTGTGTGTAGTCTTCCTTTATGTTTTATCGTTTTCTCTTATTGTTTGATTTGATTTGATTTGATGTTTGGTTTTTGAGGTTTTCCATAGAAAAAGAACATTATGTTGAGTAATCATTGATGTGGGGAGAATCTGAGAAGAGTTTTGGGGGGTCATGATCAAAATATAGCATATGGAAAATGTTAAATAAAAGAGAGAAAAACACAACAAAAAACAAACAAGCAAAAAAAAATCCATGTTTCCATTTCTATATTCCTAGCAATGATGTTAATAATAGAAAATTTTTACATATTGTTTTATACTGAGCAGAGTCTCATTTAAGCATTTTAAAAATTCTGTATTCAGTTTTCCTACTACTTAATAGTCAAGGAGCAAAGGTCTATCTTTTGTGTTAAAAAAAATCCCTGTGGTTTATCATCATCATCATCATCATCACTACTTATGCTAGGTATGTCTAACAAAGTTGGCTCACCATTGATTTAGCATATGCTGAACTATTCTTGAAGAAATATGAACATACTTGTAAATACCTTACATAGATTACAGAACTGAATCTAAAATTTCAGGCATCATGGTAGTATATGTTTTCTTTGTTCATAAAAGAAAGAAAACTAAAAAAAAAAAATGTGCAAATATTAAGTGAGGAATTGAGAGATTTTTTTCAGAGGGTAAAGGGCTTGCTGCTTAAGCTGAAGATCTGAACTTGGATACCAGCATCCAAATAAAAAGCCTAGCATTGTGGTAAGCACTTGTAATCTCAGTGTTGGTAGAGAAAAAAAAAAAGGATCCTGGGTTATGGTTAGAAAACAAATGTGCCTAATCAGTGAACTCCAACCTCAAAATACAAGCTGGAGAACAACATAGGAAACCATCTGGTATCAGCCTCTGTCTTCCACACCCACAGGTACATGCACCCCTGACACATGTTTGTACATACATGTGTATAATACACACCACACACACATCACAGACATACTTTTTTAATGTTAAGTTACTTGACTAAGGCTGCCCACCTACAGGTTGCAGATTTGTGGTTTAATGAACACACAACTTGACCCAGTGTTAGAGTGCCTTACATAAAACTAGATTGCCTCCTGCCATCTTTCTCCACTGTCAACTCACAACTCAATATTGAGAACCACAATATTACAGCACATATGTTTTAAATTTCCTTCAGAGTCTTGGATCCTAATTCTCTCCCCAAGCCAGTTCACAGAAACTAGAATATCATTTTCCCAAGGTTAATTATACAAATGCTAATCTACCCATGTCTAAAGCAAAAAAAACTTTCTCATTCCAGGGAATCCTTCCCCTCACCTGGGAGAAAGGAGCACTGCACAGAGAAGTCAAGAAAAACCTGAGTAGAATGGCCTTGTCATTTATGAGTTTCCCCAAGGAACTCTATTCTGCAATGAGTTCTCCATAAAAATTCCTAAGTGCAAAGTTTCAAGAAGTCCAGAGGGCTAAATCCATGGTAGTGCCTGGAAGATGGAGCACAAGAGAGGCCAGCAGTCAGCTCTGTTCATTGCTTCTAGTGCTTCATTCTACGCAACTTTTCAGTTGTATCCTGCTATAATATCACTCATAATAACCAATAAATGTCTGACCTTGAATTCCATGAGTCATCTGAGAAAAGTAACCAAATATGTGGTAGGAACTGTGGCAACCTGAATTTATAATTGGTACTCAGAAATATTTGTAATACAAAGTTTGCAACTGGCATTTTAGCAGCAGAAGCACTGTTTTGACAGACTGAAACTAGACTTTTAGTATCTAATGCTGCTCCTGGGTGAATAATATCAAAATTGAATTATATTAGAGAACAACAAGAGGTGTTGTGAATGCTTAGTACTAGAAACTGAGTATGATTTTGGTGTCGGTTTTCATAGATACACATTGCTGAAACAGAGGGGCAAGTCCAGGAATGTCTGAAATGTCACCATTATAGAGTTAGAAATATATCCAGAGAATAGATAGATAGATAGATAGATAGATAGATAGATAGATAGATAGATAGATTCCAACTGCATTCAGTAACTGGGTAAATACTTATGAGCTTGTTTGTAGCCTTTAGTCAAACAAAACACCTGGCCTGTACTGAGCCCATTCTTGGTAGACCTAAAGTCATTTGAATTCCATACCTCAGTAACTTATAAAAGAATATAGTGGACATTACTGTTATCAGACAAATAAAGGTCCAGATTTCTATATGTACAAAGTAGTCTTCTGAAACAGCTCTATTGGAAAATTCCCAGGGATAAAATTTGAAACGGGAGAGATTTTAAAAAGCCAAGGTGCCGCCGGCTATCTAATCAGCTGGGTGACTCTGCTTAGCTCTGGATGCCATGTTTTGCACTAGATCTGGCCAGAAGCCAAGTGCACCACAGCTAGAAGTGACCAGAAGTCATGCGTGCCACAACTAGACCCATGAGATGCCAGCGTGATAGCTGGCTCTGCCAATCCACCACGTTGTCTCCACAATGCTCAGCTGAGCCCAGACAATTCCCACTATGCCCAAGGCACCCTCTAGAAATGAGATTCTTAAAGCTTAATGATTATGCAATGGATTTATATATTTAGAAATACTCAATTAACAAGATGCCCACAAAATTAAAATAGTTACCCAATATCTAACCTTTAGATATAAGTTGCTACCCAGGACTGCTCTCAACCCATTCGTCTTCCTCCATGGTTGCTAGCCTCCTCCTTCCTCTTTCTCGCCTTCTCTCCTCCCAACTCCTCACTCTGTATACCTATCATACTGCCCAATCACTGAGCTTTATAGCGAATGTATTGGGAAAATATCCTGCTACAGAAATCAGTAGAAATTACATGATCCTCTGTGATCTTTTGAATTCTTGAATAATCCAGGTTTATCTTATAAGACCCCAGATCTGACCCTGAGTTACTCCAGACTACAGAGTTTAGGATCTTTAAGTTGTATGATTAGAAAATACTTGTTATTTTTTCCTATTTATTTATTTATTTATTTATTTACATGCCAAATGTTGTCTCCCTTCCAGTCCCTCCTCGATGGAGGACTTCCACCTTCCCTCCCTCCCCATCACCTCTGAGAGAGTGCCACCCCCAGGTATTCCCCCTCCTTGGGGCATCAAAGCTCTACAGAATTAGGTACGTTTTTTCCCACTGAGGCCACACAAGGCAGTCCTTAGCTACATATGTGCCTGGGGCCTCAAACTAGCCCATGTATGCTTTGTGGTTGGTGGCTTAGGCTCAGTGAGCTCCCAGGGGTACAGTTGACACTGTTGATCTTCCTATGGGGTTGCCATATCCTTGAGTTCCTCAGTTCTTCCCCTAATGCGTCCATTGGGGTCTGCAACCTCAGTCCAGTGCTTGGCTGTGAGTTTCTGCATCTGTCTTAGCCCCTGATAGAGCCTCTCAGAGGACATCCATGCTAGGCTCCTGTCTGCAAGCACAACATACCATGAATAACAATATTAGGGTTTGGTGCCAGACCATGGGATGAATCCCAAATTGGGCCGGCCACTGGATCACCTTATTCTTCAGTCTCTGTTCCATTTTTGTCTCTGCATTTCTCTTAGACAGGAACAATTTGGGGTCGAAATTTTTGAAGGTGTCTTAATGTACCCATCCATTCACTGGAGGCCCTATCTAACTACTAGAGGAAGTCTCTTCACGTTTCATATGCCTGTTGTTAGGCTTTTCGGCTAAGGTCACCCACACTGAGTTGTGGAAGCCTCCCCATCCCAGGTCTCTGGGACTTTCTAGATGTTCCCTCCACCCCCAATCCCAGACAGCTGCATATTTCTATTTATTCTCCTGGCTCTCTAGGCTTCTCTCATTTATCTTCCCATACCGTATCCTAGAATCCAAGATCCAGAAATAAACCCACACATCTACAGACACTTCATCTTCAAGAAATAAGCCAAAACATACAGTAGAGAAAGAAAGCATCTTCAACAAATGGTGCTGGTCTCACTGGATGTCTGCATGTAGAAGAATGCAAATTGATCCATATTTATCACCCTGCACAAAGCTCAAGTCCAAGTGTATCAGTGACCTCAGCATAAAACCAGATACACTTAATCTAATAGAAAAGAAAGTGAGAAATAGCCTCAAACACATTGCCACAGGGGAAAATTTCCTGAACAGAATAACAATGGCTCAGGCTCTAAGATCAACAATTGACAAAAGGCAAAGGAAACTGAAATAGGGCAAAACAGCAACCTACAGTTGGGAAAAAACTTTCAATAATCCTATATCTGATAGAGATAGAGGGCTAATAACCAAAATGTATAAAGCACTGGAGAATACTTGTCCTTATTATAACACAAAAGCTGGACTCAAATGTTTTTGTAGAAAAGTAAAGCAAATTCTTGGCTTTGAAGTTACTCTCTTGGTGTTGCAGGCACTCCAGGTAATAACCAAGGCAGAGTGAAATCTCTTGGAGTCTACTACCTTAGCCCTCTGCCTGCTTTGATTGTTATAAACATGTAGCTATACACACCTCTGTTGAAATATGACATGAGGGGACAGAAACATCGTTCAGTATGTCACTAAACTTGCTAATCCTGATGACCAGAGTTCATAACCAGAACCCTAATAGTTGAAGGATAGAACCAGCTCCTATGAGAAGTTCTCTGATTTTCTGACCTTCATACACACACACACACACACACACACAGAGAGAGAGAGAGAGAGAGAGAGAGAGAGAGAGAGAAGAAATACATAAAGTAACTATTTTTTAAAAGTAAATGATGATTTAATTTAGTAGGCTAGCCATCAGGAATTGGGTTTTAAGTATGTTAAAACTACCTTTTTAACATAAAGGCTTTGTTAATAATTCTCACAAAGCTATTCCTAAAAGCAACCAGCAACTTAGAACCTTTGAGAATTTTTTTTAAGATTCTCAGACCATTATTAAGTAGCTATTGCACTTTTTTGTATGTCTATCGTCTCCCTCCCTGAAAAAAAGCACTGGGAATGTAATGAGAGGTTGCAAGATTATTGTGTCTCAAGCAGATATATCACCAGACCTGTCCTTTCTCAGATGTACAAATCAAGTCAGGCAGTAATGAGCTCACCATCTGTTTTCACCACAGGAATCCTAAGTTATCTAAGTAGCACCAGTAGCCTTACAGATCAGCGCAGGCCTCTTTGATTATCACATAGTGCCTGATGCCACTCATCCTAATCAAGGCTGTCTTCTGATGATTGAGTGTGATCGCTTGGTTACTGTCACCCCAGGAACTTCCTTTACCCATTGAAATAAGGGAGTATTTTCACTTGCAACATTTTTCCTGTAGCTTCAGCCACAATCAGTCAAGACGGGTCACTGATCTCAGCAGTATAGTTACCATGGCAGTGATGAATAGATGCTCTTTCTTCATAACTTACTCTGGATCAAAGTGCAGTGAAGAGAAGGCAGCCACCCATAAGAAGTTTACCCTGTTTTACATACTGATGTTTTGGGGTTTCTTTACTGATATAACTCCAAAAAGGTTTGCCATCTCCGGGTGCTCTAGCAAGAGCCAGTTGACACCAAGTAATTATAATTACTTCCAGCTGTCGAGGTCATGTGAGATCTAGAATTCTGGCACTGGTATGGATAGATTTAACTCAATCTAAATCTACACTTCTCCCTCTTTGCCAGATAATTTTCCCTCAAGTCCAGAGAAATTTTCCAAACTTTTGCTGGTATGAATTAGAAAATTGTTCCAGTGCCTTTGGAGGGTAAGGCACATCTTTCTGGTCTTTACTGTAATTTCTCTTTGACATCTTCACTCCTACTCCTTGGTAACGACTGGATATAATTTAGTTGTAGATCTCAACTGTGGTAGGGTTAACTGCTTCCTATTGAAATGAAATCCCCTGCAGCCAGTGGGATTCTGAGTCTTTAAGCAAGACACAAGAGCCTCTTACAAAGTGGAAATGGGTTCTTTTAAATAATAGAGAAAGTTCACTGGGGTTAGGATACCTGAATTGCTTTTAACTCTAGATAATTCCCTTTTCAAGTCTAGTTAGAAGTTCCATCACTATTAGCTATTGACCTAATAGTCCCACAGCAATTTTGTTAAGTCTACAAATTCAAGAGTTGTGCAAATTGGCAGTGTGTGTGTGTGTGTGTGTGTGTGTGTGTAAAAAAAATCTGCAAAAGCCTAATTCACACAGTTTCATACATATGTAGAATCGTGAGCCTCAGAATCATTTAATCCTGCAAAGCAGGAATGCCACATACCAGGTTATTTATAGTCTAAGGCTATTTCACCTCAGGACTCTAGGAAAAAAGATATCAATATAACAAACACAGGTAAGATGGGAGAAATGAACTGTCTCTACCCAGCCTCTTTATGCCATGTGGATGTGTGAGACATGTGAGACAGTATGTCACATGCCCTGTTTCACAATTGTCTCTTGTATTTGTACCATCACTCTGCAGTAGGAATTTCTGCTATGTATCTGGATCCTTTGCTTCATTTTGATTGGATTAAGATAAGTTCTTTTATGATAGGCATGTGGCTTAACACCTCTTCTCTATGGTCTTCCTAGTATTTCCTGGTATTCAAGCTCTTTGGGAAGAGTGAGGGAGGAAATGTACTACTTAAAAATATATACACTGAACAAGAAAAAATGGAAATACTCTGAATGGTCTATCTCAGTGTAAGACTTCCAATCTTACAATGCAAAATGCTCTTAGCATAGCCTCATCCAAGTTAACTATCCCCTGGCATAATTTTGGTAGGGTCATTTTTTTTTTTAAACATCTTATAGTTTAATAATCTTCTTAGTGGCCAAGGCTTGGATATGAATGAAAAAGGAAAATATAAGCTGTTTTTAATCTAAACGTTCCAATGCTGTTTACTCTGTATAAGCGAAGTCACTCGTCCTGGAATGTTTTCAGCAAAAGAGAAGTTGATTATATACAGGAGGCCAATTAAGATGGAAGCTCTAAAAATACACATATTCTGATTCTGGCATGGCCGGCTATACATCGTCCTCATAATGCCCAGTGTGTACACTCCTGGCAGAGTAGGAAGTGCTGTGCTTTCTTATTATCTGAACTTCATGCCAGAACTAAACTACAATGAGTTTTGTTGAATCATGTAGTTGTACTTGATTTTTCCCCACATTTGCCAACATCTAAATACTCCTCAACAAAAATACCTCTAAGGCCTATTCCCTTCTTTTATTCAAACCTTAAACCAAGGTCTCCAAGTGACTCAATAGGAAAGTGCAAAGCCACAGTTACCCAGACCAGATATAGAGAAGATATTTCCTCCACAGGTAAGCTGCTACAGCCGTCTTGAGTGTGGCTTCAATTACCGCCCTGGAATCCAGACAATTCCAAACCTTACTTATCTTCCCTCAGAAAAAGAAGAGTGGGAAAAATTGATTTTCTCCCTCCAGATCCAGCACAGCTCAGCTAACAACACCCATCAGCTCCATCCTAAGTACTGGAAGACTTAAAATAATTAACCTGACTTGGTTTTGAAAGTGTCTCCAGCCCACATCACTGTGTATCTTCAAATGACAAAGAAGGTGGGGATTCTGGGATTCAGGATTTCAACTTTATCCCCATTTTCTTCTGCACTTGGACACATGTAAGCAGAAGACATACATTTTTTGAGTGAATATAAAACATTGGTACGTCCTTGGAAGTACAATATCAAAGCTTAAGACAAAAATTAAATGCATATAGTTCTTTTCCGTGGCTTCTGATGAAAACACTAGTCAAATCACCTTAAAATTAATGTCATTTTTAAGTGTCTGGGACTTTTAGGATGAAGATAATGCCTTACTTTGGAATTTCCATAAGAAACACATGCTAAGATTAAGATTGAAGAACAAGCTGTTGATTCAGGAATCTCAGAGAGGAATGGTAAGGCACACAGAGATGTGACATGGGAAAATAGGATCTTAATATAGAAAATCTTCCCAGCAGGTTCCAGATGGAGACCACCTGGAAACATTAGAAATGCAGAATGTGATTCTACCTCAAAGGTGAGACTACAGTCTTCACCATGGAAAACATAACTCACCATTGCCTGGGACTATGCCCAGGAGATATCAGCTTCTCATACTGAATACCAGAAAAAGCCACTGGACTGGGACTTCAGAAGACACAATTTAGAAAGCTTAGGCGAGTGTAAGTTAGGTTGAGATCCCTAGATGTATACAAGAACACCATAAACTCCTGCCATACAACTAAAAAATTTTGATGAAATTTTTGTGGATTAACTAATACCCTTGACCAAGAGAACATCACCTTAACAACTAAGCAGTCCTTTTTAAGAACTTTTAGAAAATTTCTAATAGCTTTGTAAGACAACAAATGTTATGTTTTAATCTACATCATAGAAATAGTACAATTGCTAAATGTATATAGCTCTTAAACATGGTAAGGTGGTCTGCCACTTACCCTTCATGGAAACATTTCAAAGGGCGGTAATGAAGACTATGCTTCTTTTATACTTACATTGTTGTGTTGTCAGGTTGGCAATCTGCCACAGTTCATTCCCCTTCCTGAAATGGGAGCATTACATAATATTTATTGAAAGTTGATTAGGTCTCAGGCATTGTTTTAAGTGTGTAAATGTTTTAAATCACTAAATCCTAAAAATAATACTGTCAAATCAACATTATTATTATTATTACTATTATTATTATTATTATTATTATTATTATTATTGCTTTCTGAGAAGGAAATATGATCACACACACACACACACACACGCATGCACAGAAACTTCTTTTAAGCACGAGCCACAGGAGCCTTCCACCTGTCACTGACTTAGAAAAGCCAGCCTTTTATGACTGTATTTGTGCAGACTGGTCTTTTCTCACTGGTCCTTCCCATAACACACTATTTCATCAAAGGATGTTGTCAGCATCTACTCTCTTTTAACTGTCCTCAGTTGTTTTTTAAACATGCTCCACACTGGGTTTTTCTGGGTCTTTCTTGCAATGATAAAGAAAAAGTCAACAAAAGATTAGAGTCCTCTAACTGATCTTAGAATGCATGCTGCTGATATTTTAGGGCACTACATTTAGATAATAAGAGAAGTAGGGCATTTACCAAATTGCTGTTTCTGATGAATAAATCTTCAGGATTATAGCTGGGTTAAAGCATTCATGAGGAATGATAAGTATTACAAATCCTCATCTCCAAAAAATGATAATCAGTGCAAGAAATAATAACCTGATATAAAACACTTCTAAACTATTGCACAGTTTTAAAACTGTCATCAATAACATACATAGAATTACTAATTATATATATATATATATATATATATATATATATATATTCATCTAAACTACCTGTACAATATTGAAAGGCAAAGTTGGAAGTTTACAAAATCAAGCATAATTAAAAATACATAAAATCCCATTTATTAATCTATTTACATAACTTTTAATTAATGTATTTATTTGTTTACATTCCAAACTATGCTCCTCCTCCCAGTTCATCCCACACTGAGTCTATCCCCCCTCCTGTTCTCCTCTGAGAGGGTAGGATGCTCTCTAAGTATCCCCACCACCACAACACATCAAGTATCTGCCAGATTAGGTTCATCCTCTCCCACTGAGGCCATACAGGATAGCCATGAAGACTGAGCTGCCTTTCTGCTACCAGTCTGTGTATGTTCTTTGGTTGGTGACTCAGATTCTGAGAGCTTCCAAGGGTTCAGGTTTATTGACTCTGTTGGCCTTCATATGAGGTTCTAGTCTACTTCTGGGCCTTCAATCCTTCCTCCAACTCTTCCTTAAGTGTCCCTGACGTCTGTCTAACACTTAAGTGTGGGTATTTGCTTCTGTTACAGTCTGCTGCTGGGTGGAACCTCTCAAAGGACAGTTATGATAGGCTTCTGTCTGTAAGCATAACAAAGTATCATTAATAATATCATGATTGGTGCTTGCCCATGGATTGGGTTTCAAATTGAGCTGATTATTGGTTGGCCTTTCCTTCGGTTTCTGTTCCATCCCTTCATTTCTTTTAAACAGGACAAATTTGGGGTAGAAATTTTTGTGGTTGGGTTGTTGTCTCTACTTCTACTGGAGATCCTTCCTGGCTACAGGAGGGGCCTCTTTGGGTTTCATGTCCTTACTGATAGGCAGCTTGGCTAAGGTCACCCAAATTGACACCTGGGAGCCTCCCACATCCCAGGTCTCTGGAACTTCTTAAAGATACCCCCACTCTCATCCCAGGCAGCTGTGGTTTTCCATTCTTCCTCCTGGCCTTCTGAGCCTCTCTCTTGTCTCTCCCCTGACCTGATCCTACCTCCCCATTCCCTTCCCCCTCCCCTGTCGCCCTAGTTTCTTTCCTTCCTCTGCCTCCTATGAGAGTTTTGATTCCCTTTCAATGTGTGATTCAAGCATCCTTACCTGGCCCTACCTTTTGTTTAACTTTTTTGGGTCTATGGGGTGTATGATGGGTATTCTGTACTTTATGGCTAATATCCACTTATCAATGAAAACATACTATGTCTGTTGTTTTGGGCCTGGGTTACCTCACTCAGGATGATATTTTCTAGTTCCATCCATTTGCCTGCAAATTTCTTTAAGTCATTTTTTAATAGCTGAGTAGTACTCCATTGTATAAATGTACCACATTTTTTTGTATTCATTTCTTTGCTGAAGGACATCTGGTTTCTTTCCAGCTTCTGGCTATTATGAATAAAGCTTCAATGAACATAGTAGAGCACATATTCATGTGGTATGGTGGGGGCATCTTTTGGGCATATACCCAGGAGTGGTATAGCTGGGTCTTCAAGTAATACTATTTCCAATATTCTGAGAAACCACCAGATTGATTTCCAAAGTGGTTGTACAAGTTTGAATTCTGACCAGCATTGAAGGAGTGTTCCCCTTTCTCTACATCCTTACCAGCCTATACTGTCCCTCAAAATTTTTGATCTTAGCCAACTTGACTGGTGTGAGGTGGAATCTCAGGGTCATTTTAATTTGCATTTCCCTGATGGCTAAGGATGTTGAGGATTTATGTGCTTCTTGACCATTTGAGGTTTTTGTGCTGAGAATGCTCGAGTTAGTTCTGTGCCCCATATTTTAATTGGATTATTTAGTTTGCTGGTTTCTAACTTCTTGAGTTCTTTTTATAATTTGGATATTAGCCCTCTATCATATCTAGGATTAGTGAAGATCTTTTCCCAATCTGTAGGATGTCATTTTGTCCTGTTCACTGTGTCCTTTGTCTTACAGAAGCTTTTCAGTTTCATGAGGTTCCATTTATCAATTGCTGGTTTTAGGGCCTGTGCCATTGGTGTTCTGTTCAGAAAATTGTCTCCTGTACCAATGCATTTGAGGCTCTTTTCCACTTTCTCTTCTATTAGATTCAGTGTAACCAGTTTTATGTTGATACACTTTGATACACTTGGATTTCAGCTTTGTAGAATGAAATAAATATGGATCTATTTACATTCTTGTACATACAGACATCCAGTTAGAGCAGTACCAGTTGTTGTGAGGTTTTGGCTTCTTTTTCAAAAATCAAGTTCGATGGATATTTGGGTTTATTTCTAGGTCTTTGATTCAATTCCATTGATCTAACTGTCTGTCTCTGTATCAATACCATATAGCTTTTATCACCACTGCTCTGTTGTACAGTTTGAGATCTGGAATGGTGACTCTTCCAAATGTTAATTATTGTTCACAATTGTTTTTGCTATCCTGCGTTTTTTGTTTTGTCATATGAATTTGAGAACTATTCTTTCATGTTCTGTAAAAATTATATTGGGGTTTTGATAGAGATTGCATTCAATCTGTAGATTTCTTTTGTAAGATGACCATTTCACTATGATAATCCATGAGCATGGGAAATCATTCCATCTTCTGATATCATCTTCAATTTCTTTCTTCAGGGACTGGAAGTTATTGTAATATAAATCTTTTACGTGCTTGGTTAGAATTACACCTAGATATTTTACATTATATGTGGCCATTGTGAAAAATATTATTTCCCTAATTTCTTTCTCTGTTCATTTATCATTTATATAATGGAGGGCTGCTGATTTTTTTTTTTTTTTTTTTTAGTATATTTGATATTCAGCTCCTATGCTAAAGTTGTTTATCAGCTGTAGGAGTTGTCTGGTAGAATTTTGGAGATCAGTTGTGTATTTTGTTGATTTTCTCAAAGCTTTTGGTTTTGTTAATTTTTTGTATTATACTCTTTCTTTCTAATTGTTTGATTTCAGTCCTGAGTTTGACTATGCCCTGCCATTTTCTCCTCTTGGGTATGGTTGCTTATTTTTTGTTCTAGTGCTTTCAGGTGACAAGTTAAGTTGTTAGCTGTGAGATCTTTCCAATTTCTTTGCGAAAGCACTTACTACTATGAATTTTCCTCTTAGCAATGCTCTCATTGTATCCCCTACATTTGGGTACATTGTGTGTTCATTTTCATTGAATTCTATAAAGTTTTTAATTTCTGTCTTTATTTCTTCCATAACCATTATCATTCAATAGAGAGTTGTTTACACAACTATGTGAACTTTCTGATGTGTTTATTGTTGTTGACGTCTAGCCTTAATCCGTGGTTATCTGATAGACTACTCGGTGTTATGTCAATATTCTCATCAATAGGCTTGCATTACAACTGATTATATAGTCTGTTTTTGAGAAGGTTCCATGAGGTGCTGAGAAGAAGGTATATTCTTTTGTTTTGGGGTAAAATTTCTCTAGATATCTATTAAATCCACTTGGCTCATACATAACATCTATTAGTTTCATTGTTTCTCTGTTTACTTTCTCTTTTGATGACTTGTCCATTGGTGAGACTGGGTATTGAATTCACCCACTATTATTGTGTATAGTTCAATGTGTAATTTCAGCTTTAGTAAAGTTAATTTTGATGAATGTGGGTGCTCTTGCATTTGGGGCATAGAAGTTCAGAATTGAGAGGTCATCTTGCTGGATTTTTCTTTTGATGAGTATGAAGTATCCTCTCCTATCTCTTTTGATAATTTTTTATTGAATTGAATTTCTATTTTATTAGATATTAGAATAGGTATTTCAGCTTGATTCTTGGGTCTGTTTGCTCAGAAAACTTTTCCAGCCCTTTACACTAAGGTAGTGTCTGGCTTTGTTGCTGAAGTGCCTATCATCTTGTATGCAGCAGAATGATGTCTTACCTTTTTGCCATCTAGTTGTCTCTTGTGTTGGTTGCCAGAGTGCCCCATGTTGATTTATGCCTCTTGAGAGGCAGATGAAGTTATATGTCTATGGTTTGTGCAGACCTCCAAGGATGCAGGTGGGGTGGAAACATAGTGGGCTGTTCTGAGACTCCTGTGTGTGTCTGGTTAGAGCCTACTTACTTCTTAGTGTGCGATATGGTGAGCTGCTCTTAGACTTTGCTAGTGTAGGCAAGGACATGAAAGAGGATATCGTTCCAGCTCAGTGGGGTACAGCCCTGGGCTGCTAGCCTTGCTCAGGTCTGTATTAAGGGAGGGTGGTGGGGATGTCTAACCTCTGTGTGTCAGGTTGAAGCCTGCCTTTTGGGAGGGAAGTACAGCTGTGGTGCTGGATGAGGTGCACTGCTCCATGCCCGCTCCTATTTGATAATTGAATAATAAAATATTTAATCATTTTGGGAGATATCACCTAATTTTTAAATTTCAAAAATATTTTTGCAAAATTTTGAAATGCGTTGAAATAACAAATACTTTCAATATCATTTAGCTCTGAATTTTTTTGTTATTCTCATTTTTAGTTAAGGAAACATTAAAATTAGCAATGCTTTTGGTTTATTTTTAACAAAACAAGAAAGTTTTAAAGTATCTATAGTCATAGGAGGAAGTACAATGGAAATTTTTATCTTTTGTAATTATTTTCTATCTAGCAATGAGACTCAAAATTCTGTGCATTAAAAAGATTATATGCCAGTAATCACTGGTAAAATTTCTTTTGGGGAAATGAGGTAAAAATTGTTAAATATGACAAAACTTACAAATTTATACACTGATTTTTATTTCTTATAGAGATCTTCTCAGAAATGTTTTAATATTCTCTATACTTTGATAAAACAAATATAAGAAAGGTTCATATTATATGACCATGTCTCCAGCTACAAATCCCTGGCAGATCAGTGTACAGCAGTATTCATTTTGACAACTGTCTTTAGCATTATTCAACCTTTCAAAATTGCCAGCAACTCTTCAAATTCTTCAACTGTTCACCAATTATAAGCTATAAATTATCATTTGTAATGTATATAATATACTCATTGCCTCTGTATGTGTGTGTGTCTATACACATATACAATGTGGCATTTAGCATAGGTTATCTTCAAAACTTGCTACATAAGAGTTCCTAATCTTCCTGCCTCTACTTCCCCAATGTTGAGATTACAGGCATGCTCCATCACACTCTGTCATCTTTCATTCTATTTCTAGAAAATGTCTTCATTTTTTTTTCCATTTCAACTTTACCACTTATTGGAATGTTTTCTGATATTCAAAATAATAAAATCATTGAAAATACTAGTAATAATAATTTTTCAAAAGGAGACACAGTTTGGAAGATTTACAATCATCAGAAACAGCTAACTCTGTAAATCCCAAGATAATCAGCAAGCAAAGCCAGAGAATGTTTATCCGTGTAGCTAGACATGGACAGGATCCTCCACCTAAGAGTGTTTGACAGCCATGGGTGAATGCATGGGCCAGTAGACAAAGGAAAGTGAAATTTGATAACATGATGTGTTTTATAACCCTTGCAAGGAAGAACCCAAGAAGAAAGGCAACTGGGAAGAAAGATCGTTCCCTGGTTCACTTTGATCATCCTGCAATTATTGTGGTTTATGATTCATCTGCTGTTTAGTTTCTTTCTATACCCAGAGGACAAGAAGACATTTTATAATTTTATATATCATTCACAGAAAATATCAAAAATTCAGTAATTCGTTTACAAACTAATGATGTGTGGAGGAGAAGCTAACTTTTTTTTTCTTCTTGGTGATTCTTCTCAATAAAACTAAATTGACTCATCTATCTAACTGTCCACATTGCTTAGCACTTCAGTATTCTAATCATGTTACATTTATTTTAGTTAGGTCTTCTTGTGGTAGGAAATGGCTTATATATTTCCTTTTTCTCTTTATTATTTTGTAAAATATTACATGGTTCTGAAGTCAAAATACAACAATGATTATGGTGATTATGTTTACAATACTTTTGATGTTAGCCCAACCTCTATTCCCTGTGCAATTCCTCCCCACATAGTGAGAGCTTTATTTGCTTTTTGATGTGTATATCTTCACATATACATCACGATTATTTTGTGAACACTTGTGAATGTTGTACTTCATACATCCTGTGATTTGTATGGTATTATATAAAGAGAGACACTTCATTTCATTTTTATAACTTTGTGGATGCATCATAATTTACTCTACACATTTCCCAGTAGGGACATTTGAGCTGTTTCTGGTCTTTGCTATTAAAAATATTGCTGCAAGGAATAATCTGTAAATATAGCACATTTAGTTAATTTCCTGCCAGTTCTAGACAACTTATTTTAAAGAATAAACCATAATTTGCATATAATACATGCAGTTTGCAATTTATCTATGATAATGATCTTTTTACACCTAGAGGGGATATTTCATGATTCAATGCAGGTATTTCATGAGGAGTCTCACAAGGCTTATCCTGAGAGGGGAAGCACAAAAGTAAACTGAGTACAGAAAAGTAACCAAGACTCTGTGTGATATTCCTCACTGAATAATAAATCCTGTGAAAGATGTATCATTGGTGGCAGGCTGAAGGCACAAGAGAGCCAATAAGCATTAAATAACAATTATCACAGCACAGATGTGGAAAGGTTGTGTTCCTCCTAACAGCCCTTGAGAAGCAAAGTTAGGTTTCACAGATGTAATGAAAACTCTACTGACATAATGTGCTCAGGGAACGTTGTAGGACAGAGATTGAAGATCCAGTTTCTCATCCTATTTTATTTTTACATACTATATCCTAAATAAGGTTTCAAGGAAAATAACAGGAAATAGATGGCTATATATCTGATGGGTTCCTAATAGAAAACTTTCATTTCAAACTACCTCTCAATTAAATACACTGAGATTCCATCTAACAATTAGTTTGTTAAAAGGCTAGAAAACACTCTTAAGTTTAGCCCACTACTCCATTTTTGTTATTCTATTTATTCTTTAATGTCACATGCCCTCCCTGAGGACAAGCTTTTATGGTACAAAAAAAATACCAAAACAACAACAAACAAACAAACAAAAATACATGCAAAATTCTAGGGAAAGAAAACAAGCAATGGTCTTAGCCAACTACAATGCCACCATCATAACACAATATGCCTAGGAGTTCACAGAAGCACACATACATTGACCATATGTAAAAACTCTCTAATTGGACTTAACAACCCGGAGCATGAAGGAAATAGTGCTTAGTACTGGAAATGGAGCACCCAGTCTACTGAAGTCATGGATCTTGAAGAACCTGTAACTGCCACTTTGCTAAACCAACATAATTTCTAATAACACCTCCTAAATAGTTATTCTCATACACAGAGAGAAGGCTCACTCTTTATGCACGTCCTTCCATCAGAGATTATTAAAGAAAACCAATGAAACCATAACTAATGAAAAAGCAGATAACAAGTGAATGCCTATTGCTCACCCACAACTAATCCACCTATGACACAACTTCTACACATGAGGTTTGGGAACCATAGGAGAAGAGAGGGTAGAGAAATTGTAGAAGCCAGAAGAAACATATTGATGTGAGATTTCATATTCTAGAGAAAGGTTGCAGAAGCCATGCCTTCTTTTTTTTTTTTTTTTTTGTTTTTTGTTTTTTTTTTTTAGCCTTTCCAATATGGCTGCAAGACTTGGAAAATGACACCAATTGATAAACTAACACGGAAGGGAGGATATCTCTCAGGGCCTCAATCCTAGACAAAGAACTAGAGGCAACTGACAAAAAGGAAAAAAAAAATGATGAAAGCAAGAGGGGTAATCTTCCTCAGAGTCCATGGCTTGTGGCTGGTTATCTAATACCAAGTGGTCAGCCTTGAAATTATGTATATCTAAGTAATATAGTATAACATAAGCAGGTTGTACTCTTACATTTACAAGTGTGTGTGTATGTGTGTGTATGTGTGTGTGTGTGTGTGTGTGAGAGAGAGAGAGAGAGAGAGAGAGAGAGAGAGAGAGAGAAAGAGAGAGAGAATATCAATAAATAAATAGAGTGTATGAATTTGAGCAATAGAAAAGAGCAAGCAGGAGATGTTGGAAAAGTTAGATGAAAGAGAAGGGGATAAATAATGTAATTATATTTTAATTTCAAAAACTGAAAAAAAATTCCATGTGCTTGTCATCCAAGATAAAATACTCATGTCAAAACAGCAATAGGCACTGAAAGGTGAGAAACTTTGAAAATTTGAAAAAAGGCAGGATGAATAAATTCAATTATAAATTGTTTATAGGAAAACTAGTCTACCCACATATGCTATTATAAATTAATGCAATGAATATGGATTCTGTAGTATTAGTGGATGAAGTCATAATTCAAAGACTCCAGTCACATTCTGAGTGAACTCTCACATGCTATTAGCATTCTAGTTCAATCTAGTCATATTTTGAGTGACGTCTCACATGCTGTTACTATCCTAGCTTAATATGATGTATACCTTATTCTGCTGGCTTGTTTTGTCTACTTGACACAAGCTAGAGTCATATAATCTGAAAGAAAAGAAAGTCAATTGAGAAACTGCCTCTCTAAGACCAGACTGTAGATGAGCTTGTAGGACATTTTCATGATCAGCCATTTGTCGGCATAATGTTAGTGTGCCTTATATAAAGATTATCCTTGTGTTATTCAAACATGGATATCTGTGCACCCATACCTGGTTGCAATCCTTATTCTATAAATTTCCTGTCTCAATGTTGTGTAAACATTGTTCCCCAATTATTTCTTATTGATGAATAAAGCTAGCTGATGAGCCAATGACTGAGCAGGGGAGAGAATAAGGTTGAATTTCTTCCCAGCCAGGGGAGAAAACAAGATAGAAAGAAAGCAGAGTTCAGCCATGGGGAGAAAATCCAGGAGACTCAATTTAAAAAAAAAATCTAGAACATAGAAATCCATAAAATGCAAGTATCTTGGTAATTTTTGTGGGAAGATAGCCAGAATAGTTTTGAGGATTAAAATAGAGTAATACTACTTAGTTGTTGTGCCTTTTAAACTTGATAAATAAATAAATATAATAATCCAGTCTCAGTTATTTGAGAGCTAGCAGGGTAAAAGATAAACTGTAACACACAAACACACCACACATACACCAGAAGTCCTAGTATTATTACCCCTCAGTGATTTTTTTCTTTATTTCTCTATCAGCAATTCTTGTTCTTAATAATAGAAAATTTTTACTGTCTGTAGTTTATATCTTTATTCTCTCTCTCTCTCTCTCTCTCTCTCTCTCTCTCTCTCTCTCTCTCTCTCTCTCTCTCTTTCTCTCTCTCTTGATAAAAATATAGTTGGAAATATGCCAGTGTCATCTTGATCCTCAACCTTCAATGGATACTAAAATTTAAAATGTGTTTGGATATATTAGATTTTCATACTACTCTTCTTTCATTAAAGAGAAGATAAAGAGGTTTTTTAAAAAAGAACAAAAAAGAAACAAATAAGAAAAAATCCACAGTGTTTTAATTAAAGAAGAAGAATTAATATTCATTCTTATATTGTGTTTAACATTTTACGCTTGTGTAGAGAATCTGTTGGGGATGACATTTGAGAGTTTGATTTAGTTTGTGAGCCTACTCATGTAAACAGACTGTCTTAGCAAATTAAAAGGCAAACATCAGATACAAGCAATTCCCAGAAATATTCTCAAATCAGGAAGAACTGAGTCTATCAGCACTGTTGAACACAAGACAAAGTCCTAAACTTTTAACCAAAAAACATTTTGGAAATATAAACTGCACATGGCTTCAGAAAAGAATGATGAACACAAGTTCTGTCTACTTTGAAGTCCTTCCATTCCGTTCAGAAGAGAATTCTAAACTGCTTGTAATTCTGATGTGGTTTCAAGAGTCAGTTTCCTTTTTTCTTATGTTTACCAATGCAATATTTCCTGGATATTTGCTATCACATGTTAAGCAGAATATTTTAATTTTTTTCTTTTCTGAGCTAAATAGAAATCTGTTGTCCTGGAATTCTAAAATTTTTGTTTAATATTTTATGTATCTCAAGAGCTCCATTTACAATCTACCTTGTTTTCTGAAGATATGGCATCTCCTCAGGACCTCATTCCCGAGGGAAGCTGAGAAGACATCTCAACATTTTTGCTGTTGTGTAGTTAAACTGCACATGTATGATTGTCTAAGGCATTTGGGCTATCAAAGGAACTTACTCTAAATAAAAATCAAAGCCAAGAGTTAACACAATTTGTTTTTAGACAGAATATCATTATGCAGCCCAGGCTAACCTAGAAATGATGATCTGATACTGTGGTACCAGTGTCCTGAGTAACTGAGACAGTAAACATGTACTTCTGGCACCCAACTTCTGGCATCAATATTGAAAAACCTTTCTACAAAAAGTGGAGTGAGAGAGCTATCAACTCCCCTTGGCATGATTTTAGGAAAATCAATTTTCACCTCCATCAGGATGAGAACACAGAGTTAAGACAACCCTACCTCCCAGTGCAATAGTGTTACTTTTCAATTAACTTAACAATCAACTTGCCTAAATTTCATGCTGCAGAGAGCCAAGACTTCTGACCACAGCAAGTCAATTTATCTACCTTTTTTCTCATTTCAATTGTACTCCTCTTTTTTACCTTTGTTCTTAAGAAACCTTAGTGAGATTGTTGAGCTTCTGTCGTATCATACCACGGTGATTGTCAATAAGGAGATTTGGTAGATAGATGTACCACATTAGCTGATAAATGCAGTGTGTGATATCGAATATTGAGAGAATTGTTCTAATATCATGTCTTTAGCAGCAGGTGAATGTTTAACTATTTATGGTAGAATCTTTTCCAACTTTTCCATTTCTTTTTTATTATTTCTATCTTATTTATTGTTTTTTTTTTTCAAGAAAATTTACTATATCTTCCAAGTTGCTACAATTTACTGAAACAAAGTGCTTCACAGTATTTTCTTTCAATGGTTTGGTATTATCTACTGCTTCATAAACACAAACTCTAAATTTAAGATAAATAGGCAAAACTTCACTAATGTTCCCTGGGTCACAAACTTGAGTAAAATTGACAGCAGATACTTCTCTTAGTCATTCTATTACATACCTCTAGTTGTCTCTGTCAGGATGGAGGACTTAAAGGCACAAGTACTTGGAGAGGGGATCACAGGAGTGTCTCCGAGCAGATGTTCTCCAAATCCACAGTGATATCCACTTGTTCATTCATGACATTTGTAATGTGATCCCTCTTCTTTTCACCCCTGTTTAAGTCTACCTAAAGGCATTTTTAACTACTAATATTTATAAAGAATCATATTTTAATTTTGTTAATATGGACTCTCTATGCTTTTGTCAATGATTTCTGCTTGGTTATTATTGTCTTCTGTTGTTTTTATAATCACTTTGTGTTTCCTTAACTTCTGAACATAGAAATCTATGAGACTCATTTATGCCATTCTGATTTTCTGATATACACATCTGAAGCTACAAACTCTTATTTAAGTACTATATTGTCAGTGTGTACAGTATTCTGTCATGCTCTCTCCTTGTGTTTATTCATATCAAATTTTTCAGTTTTTCCTTGTTCTCATTTAAGTCATGGGCAATAGAAAAGCATGTTGCCTAATTTCAAAATACTTTAAGATTTTATAGAGGCCTTTCTATATAACATATAAAAATATTTTACTATGTGCTTTCCAGTTTCATAGTTGTCTATATTTGCAAAGATAAAATGGTTAGGATCTAATTTTCTAAACCCACTATTGAATTGACTTAACTAAATGAAACGAGTCTGTATAGTCTAGTTTAATATTATATGTACTCTGAAATGTCAAGAAAATACTTCCTGGCTCTTTAAAAGCTGTTAAAAGGAAAGTGAAAAGTTGCCTTTGTTTTAGTCATTTTTTTATTAGTCTCCATTGCAGTCTTCATATAGTCAGCAACAAGGCCAACAAGGCCACAAGCATTTTGGTGGAGACTCAATTTAATATGACTTATTACATATGCCAGCTTCTGAAATTGCTTAGTTTTTCTGCACTCATATTTCCCATATAAAACATAGGACATTGACAGTAAATGCTCCAACAAATATTTTGGAATTTTCTGTTGCTGTTATAAAGATGCCTATGATAGATAGTTATCAAATCCCATGTAATCTCCTCTCTGTGAATGTGTGACCGCTTGTTACATATACCATACTAGTGCTTTAATAAAAATTTTTATTTCCTAATGTATTTATATTCTTGATACTTTTTAGATTATTTTAATTTAATACCTTGTCTTATATTTTTTTTGATTCTGAGACCCTCCCTTTTCTCCTTTATGTATGCTCTCAATAGTTACATGTTATAACTATAGGTCTTGTTTTCCAACATTTTTCCCTCTTCTTCCTACTTTTTAGGTATTTTTTAATATTTATTTATTTTTCAGGGGAAGCAAATATATTACACATTGCCTGACTGCATGTCTGAGGAAAAATTGAGAGAATTGGTTTTCTTTTTCACAATGTTGGTCTCATGAATGGAACTAAGGTAGTCATGCTTAGTGGCAAGTACGTTTACCTACTGCATGTTCTTCCAAGCCTTACGTACTCTATCTCTCAATATAGAGCTTGCCTTTTCGGGTTCATTTAGAAACTCCTTAAAGGCACCCACTTCTCTTTTCCAACTCTGGTACTTTTAAGTTATGTGACTTCCTTCACATCAAATTTCTATATTCAAGGACAGATGATAACGATGGTCAATGTCTAGACTGAATTATCGACTTTCCATAAGATTGCAACAAAAAACAAAAAATTAAGAGAAACTTGGTGTGAGTATACATATATGTTGCCAGCTTCTAGGAAAGCTAAAGAGAGAGAAACACTTAAACCCAAGTATTTGAGAAGAGGGTAGGTAACACAGAATAAAATGGTTTCTAAAATAATAAATGAATGAAAGAGAAAAAGAAGGAAAGAAAGAAAAGAGGAAAGAGAAAGAAAAAGGGATGAAGAAGAAGTGATGATAATAAATAATTAGGAAGCAAGCTGACCTAGTCATATTTCTTGCATCCTACATACTGATTTTATGATAAATACTTTCTGTATCTATTACTTGTTACGAAATAACAGTACATAGAAAATACCCATATGTTCTCATTGAGGTGTAACAATAAGCTTTTATTGTTCACATTTTCTAGAGTTCCTTCCTTATGCACTGAAGGATCCACAATGACATGACTCTGCTTTGCCTTCAGGTAGGCTCTCCTGTCCACATTCTCACATCAAAAGCAAAGACCTGAAATAGGAGAACCTTCGTTACTTCAGGACTATAGTTTCTATTTGCCGGTAGAATGTCTCTCAAGACCCCACTGATCAAAGTAAATCATAAAATTGAATCAAGGTTAGGAGAATTCTGCATTCCAGTTGGGACTACATTGAAAAGTCATATGGGGATCTGAAATCAGAGACAAAGGAGAACTAAAACAATTATTCCTGTCATTATAAAATAGTCTTAAGAATCAAGCTCCAAGAAAAAAAAAAGTGAGAAAAACTTGAAATTGGCTTTTTAAAAAAAAAAAAAAGTATATAAGGTTCTGTCAGCAAAAGGAAGCACATGAAATTTAATTTGATGATGGGAAAAAGGTAATTACTTTACCATATTACTATACATATTGAGATATTTGTACCTCTTGTCAATGGAGTACATAAATAAAAGAAATGGTCTCCAGGATTAGCATGTGCCTGTGTGACACTGCCAATTTTCTTTAATCCTTTAAGTTACCATAGTTTATTTACAAACTTTGAGTAATACACAGCTGCTTCTGTAGACTGCAATGTGAATATTAATTACTTACTTCTGTGTATGTAACATCATTGCAAGCTAGGGTTTGGTGAGTTTTTGATGAAAACACCAAATTGTAAATACATTAGGCATTGCCAGCCAACAAACACTGCTATATTTAATCCCTCTGTGGTAATCCTGAAACAGTCACAGACACTAGGAAAATAAATTGACATGGGCCAGATTCATAGACCATAATTTGCCAATGTTTGTTACAGTTTTAGTGATAGTTATAGTTAAACAATGTTAACTATAGCTTTTGTTTTTAGCATCTCTAATTCTGTTTAAAATTTCCAGGGAGCAGATACCATATTCTTAGTTTCTTTGGGTTTCTTTTCTCTGTCTTAGACAAATGTGGCAGAAATTGGGTGACTGATAATTTTTATTACAAAATAACTACATTTCAAACACCTACAAATACCAGTGTTTTCAGAATGACTGCTGGTATTTTGAGGTCATGTTTACAGATCCTTTCTTTTCTTCACAAGGAATTAGAAGAAAATGCTAACTACAAGTTAGAAAGGAACTGACAACCTTTAGCATAGATCATCCCAATTTTAGTATATGTGCTGCCGAAGCGAGCACAGCATAGATCATCCCAATAAGCCTGATCATATGTTTTCTTCCACCATAGACCTTGCTATGCTTCTTTTTCACCTTGCAAAAGTCCTTTGCCTTATTCAAAGCATCAGAAGACTTTTTTTTTTTTTTTTAAAATCTTCATTATCGCCCCACACTCTTTCGACAGGACATTACAAGTTTCCTTGTCTGATAATTTTACTTTGAACCTAATGGAAGGGTGTGTTCAGTTTATAATCCCCTAAGTGTTTGAGTTTGGACAATTTATGTGACTCACTGAGCTACTGATGAGGAAAGCCATGTATAATGTTTGATGAAGAGGATATCCTGCCCTACCCTATCCTCATCCCTGCCTTCACACACCCATCACGCAACTCGGCTGCTTCAAGAAACACACCCTGATGGGATTTATCCTCCCAGGTTCATCCTCTGCCCCAAAGCTCTATTAACTTCTACACTTGCAAGTTCCAAAGGGCATGGGAGAAAGCCCTCACCTTCTCAACTTTCATTCTGTTTACAGATTGAATAAGAAAATGAAAATGTCATAAAATACTCACTTTTCTCCAAGCTGAGAGAAAATGGGAATCAATACAAAATTAATACCATATTAATTTTATCATTCTACTGACCAATAAGACAGTACATTTTTTAATTCCTTTAAATATTATGTACATATTTCTTTTGAAAAAATAGCTAAATTGTGAGCAAACAGTCCTAGTCTAACAGTATTCTTGTGTGTGTGTGTGTGTGTGTATGCTCATTGCATGCGTGTGTGTCTTTCTATTGTGCATGGTGCATTAGGGAGTGGGGAGGATCTAATATAAACACATTTTAAAAGCACTGTATCTTAATTGAGGTCAAGTTAGCACCACTTAACTGATATGAGCCGTGTGGTAAAAATAACTGCTCAACTTGTTTAAAAGCAGAGCTTCCGATGTTGGCTGCCAGTGCAGATTCCACCTCTTGAAGCAATAACAGTGAACTGATAGCTGAGACATTAGGAATGGGTGTTGATGAAAAGATTTCCTTGTATTATTTTCATTAAGCTTCCTGTTTGCCTCATCAATGCTTGATGAACCTAGGTGCCAGAAGGCTAGAGACTGCTTTGATGGAGCATCTTGTAGATTTATTTCCTCCCCAATCTGATAATGTTTCACCTCTGTGATATAACAGACTGCAATTAGGAACAAAAAGGTTGGGATGTGCGTAATCACAAATGCCCCCAGAGACATGGTTATGAGGCAAGCTGAGATAAGCTCCTGTCCATCTGTGGTCATTGTCTTCCAAGTCCATGCACGATGCCACCCACCTCTGTAATGATATTCTATTATCAGTGTTCCTCAGATAGTTATCTTTGTTCCACTATGAGAACAGGGCATTCCTTTTCTGCTGTACATTGGCGGATTCTGTCTTCACTTGTTTTTTTGGTTCAAGGTATGCTATCCTGATTTGTCTCGTCCTAAAATCTGAGCAATGTCATTTGTTATATATACTTTGGCTTCTGAACTGTACTATTTTGACACTTTGGGTTGGATAATTCTGTCCTGGAGGGCGCTTGCACTGTTGATGCTCTGTAGCATCCTTCACCTCTGCCAACAAGAGGTCAGCAAAACACACCCACTTCAGAGTTACAACGTTTCTAGACATTTCAAAGAAGCTCTCAGACAGGACTAGGAGCAATACATCATTCTTGCTCGAGAACTTACTGCAGTTTACTAGTTTGATTTTTCTACCAGTCGTGTGCACAATCTTACACATTTTACATATTACAATATAGAATTTGCACAATCAAATTCTATATTTTTTGTACCCATAAGGAAATCTTTCATTAAATACATAATTTTATAGGAAATAAAATGGAGACTGAGCATGGAAAATTTAGCATTTTTTTTTTGAGACACCATCACATATAGTCCAGGCTAATCTCAAACTCACTGTGTAGATGAGGAGAATAGTATGGAGTGACCGACCATCTTTCTTCTTCTACCTGCCTCTCTGGAATGATTGGATTACAGTTCTACCAACACACCTGTTTTTGTGCCGATGATCAAACCTAGTGCCTCATGAGTGCTAGGCCAAGAACTTTCTCAATTTAGCTGTATTGTCAGCTCTCCAGAGTTAAAATTTTAATTAGACAAAATGACACAGCATACTAATGACAAAATTAGTGTTTTCCAAACCTTCTAGATGCTCTTCTCATCTGTACCTTCTCACATGGCTACAACATAGATTATAGAGAAAAGTATGACACTTCTGCTCAGTGCTACACAGGAAACATCACTCCTTCCCCCCACCCCAAAAAAATTTAAATAATTGAGTACATGAGTTGTTCTTACATTCACATGCACAATATTTTTTAAATTTTATATAGTTTTATTTTATATGCATTGATGTTATGCTTGCATATTTTATCTATATAAGGGTGTTGGATCCCCTAGAACTAGAGTTATAGACAGTTGTGAGCTGCCATATGGGTGCTGGACCCTGATCCTCTGGAAGAGCAGTCAGTAAATGTTCTTCACCACTGAGTCATCTCTTCAGCCCCACTCAAAAATATTTTAAAAGTTTCCCCAGAGCAAAAGCTGTTGTAGATTCACAGGATACAAAAATGAACAGTCAGGTGGTAATCAGTCCTATAGAGAACTGTAGTCTGCAAAAGAAAATTTAAATCATGAGGGGGCTATATGGTACTATGTGTAAGAGGCAGTCAATCGGGTACTTTTAAACGGATAAATCAAAAGAAATTCACCTGAATAGTAGGAGGAAAATGTCCCAAATATGGCAACAACATGTGCTAAGACCTTGAAGTAAGGGGCTGCTCAGTCAATTATCAAGGAACTATCAAGGGAATTTGTAGAGCTGATGAGACAAATTGTCCAGAGAGGCAGGGGCAAAATAAAAATATTGTTTTCAAAGAACTGTAGAGCAGGATAGAAGTGGTCATATAGTTGGGTGCTAATATTGGTTTACTCTGAAGTAGAAAGGTATATTTAGAGTCAAATACAGAAAGATACAAAGCATTGGAAAACTGGAGAATATTAGAAACATAGAAGACAAGTTAAGGGACATGGAGAATGCAATGAGTTAGTATAAAAAGTAGATACATTATTTCTAATAAAAGAGAAAAAAACAAGGCAGAAGAAAACTTGAAATTTAAATGGTTAACAATTTAAACTCTGCTGAAATATATTCTTAAAAGATTTAAGCAGGATAGAGGATCTATCTGTATCCATAAAAACACATAGTGATTATAAGTAGGTGTATTGTATTAACATATGTGATGGAAAAAATATAAGATATTCAGGGCAGAAAGAGAAACAAAGACATTTACCTTTACAGAGGTAAGAGTGGAGAGCTGACTACCCATGCTACGCTAAATGCTAGAGGTGGCAAAGCTGAAATTAAAAGACAGCATGAAGTTTTGTCAATGACTAGAACTTTCCAGAATAAGAACGAAATATGTATATACTTTAAGCAAATTTTTAAAACAATTTGTCACTGGAAGAAATAAATTAAGGAATTATTGAATGGAGATTGCTAATATGGCTCAATGAGCAAAGATATTGAATACTACACATGACTATCTGCTTTCAAACCGTCATTAGGACTCACAGTCTAAGGAGAGAATCACCCCAAGAAAGATGTCCCCTGACCTCCACACAAGTACATTGACATGCACGTGACCCACACTGGACTCCATGTAAACATAATTAAATATATTAATTAAATTGCAAGAAAAATTAAAGTGAGTTCATTACAAAAAAGTTAACATAAGCTAAAAGTAAATTAAGAAGCAATACAAATCACAAATAATAATTCCATGTTAGATAACTGATACTGATTTACAAAGCAATACCTACATAGAGGTTTAAATATATATATATATATATATATATATATATATATATATATATATATATAAACATATCACTCTATCATTGTATTTATCTATAGATGGACAGAGAGAAAAAGAGAGAAAGAATGAGAAAGAGAGAGAGATCAGAGTTTTAAATATATACCACAAAAGCACATTTTTTAAAAATAAAAAGGGCAATATTGGGAAACAGCTAAGCAAAATCAAAGCTATCAGATGTCTCTTCCTTCTCTACAAAAAAAAAAGGTAAGAACAAATAAGATTTTACTTTGGTTAGTTTAAAATGCATTTTTTTTAAAACAGTTACTTTGAAACCTATAAAGTACTGTTATACTATTTTTAAATCTAATGTAAATACTGAAAATAATCACTATGTCTATTACTTCCTCATCATTCCATGACTTTCCAACAATAAAAGCATTTCAAAGAAGACATGATTACTTTTTCCAAAAAAAGAAAAAAAAAAGAAAAGAAAAAAAATGTACCATTGAGTTTGATAAATTCCAGGTCACGGTCAAGAGCAATTTTAATAGCATTGGTAATAAATTCTTTGCTGGTACATGTTCCAGAGAGCATAGGCGGAAGAAAAAAGCAAATACAGACAGCTTTTGAAAACACTATTTCTCAATACACTGAAACACAAAGAACTTGTTTTAGAGAGCAAAACCAAGATAGTTCTGTGCACTGCTGTGTTTTTTAATATGAGGGATAGTATATATCGGTAGGGAGTAATATTGCAGATAGAAAATTTAATTTAGGTCATTTGTGAGAGAAAGTTTGGAGCAATCACTTTGATCATGAATAAGGTGAAAGAATGTGGTTTGCAAAAACGACGGTTGAACTGGGGTAGGAAAAGATAACTCAGTTCAAAACATGAGAGTGAAAGAGAAGGTAGATAGCCATAGATAAAGTGGAAAGAGTTGTTAGCAGGGATGGGGTGGGGTCAACGCTTCTTTCTGCTCTTTTTATTATTGTTGTTCTAGTTGGAGCTGCTGCTGTTGTTGATGATGCTGTTGTTATTGTTGTTGTTGTTGCTGTTGCTGTTGCTGCTGCTGCTGCTGCTTCTGCTACTTCTGTTGCTGCTGCTGCTGCTGCTATTGCAGTGAAATAAGAGTTAAATGAAAAGACAAAGTCAGACAATGTGGAAGAATCATCATCATGACACTGCATTTTTTTCCTTCATAAACCTGATATAAAGGCAGAGAAGTTGGTGGCTCAAATGGGGCTAGAATTGGAGAGAGAGAGAGAGGGGAGAGGGGAGGGGGGAGAGGGGAGAGGGGAGAGGGGAGAGGGGAGAGGGGAGAGGGAGAGGGGAGAGGGGAGAGGGGAGAGGGGAGAGGGGAGAGGGGAGAGGGGAGAGGGGAGAGGGGAGAGGGGAGAGGGGAGAGGGGAGAGGGGAGAGGGGAGAGGGGAGAGGGGAGAGGGGAGAGGGGAGGGGAGAGGGGAGAGGGGAGAGGGGAGAGGAGAGGGGAGGAGAGGGGAGAGGGGTGAGGGAGAGGGAGAGGGAGAGGGAGAGGGAGAGGGAGAGGGAGAGGGAGAGGGAGAGGGAGAGGGAGAGAAGGAAGAAAAGAAGGAAGAAACAAAGTAACTAACTTACTCACTAAGAAGAGAAAGAGAACAGCATGAAATAAAAACTAGGCGAGGAGAGAAAACATCAGTCTTGAATAATGAAACATTGTGTCAACAGATAAAACCAAGAAATCACAAGGTAATCAGGTGTCTAATGTTCATTTAGAAACATGAAGCAATGTTAGAAAAAATAGAAATCGTCACCTAATACAAGTGAGAAAACATCCCTTACCAGAAAACCTTAGTGTATTCAAGGTCAACTCAATCAACTACTTCATCTTAAATTCATGAACATTGGGTCCCACGCATCCGGAAACAAGACCAATACTCATTGAAGAGGCTTTTAAATCATTCTAAATGTCACACTTCATCATGCCCTTAGAGAAAATCCTGTAACAAATTCTACTCTTTTCTGTCACTATACTAATTTCCAACATGGGAAATCCATGATGAGGAATTAGATTTCAAATTCTTTCTTTACCCTGCTTCATACTCCACACTGGAAGCGACCCCCTCACCTGTGCACTGTAGTAAACTCTGATTACAACTCATATAAAAATTCATCTTACCTATTTTTTTGTGTGTAAGTGTGTGTGTGACCTGGATATTATACACTCTTAAAGTTCTGAGATTAAACATGGAGATCTATCATGCACTTAGGTGGTATTTTATATTATATTAATGCATTCTTCATTCTCTCCTACTACTGCTTTCATTTGTGGATGAACTAAGTTACTAAATGAACTGATGAGTAGGTCTCCCCTCTGAGGCTGGAGTCAAGCTAAGGATTTAGCTTTCAGACTAAACAGACATAGTTGTACCTAATGAGAAGGAATCAAGATTGGAGTAGTAGCAATTATTACAAGAAAATAGATGATCAATGGAAGGGAGTTCTCAGTAACACATCAGCAAGGCAAGTCCAGTGACGTAAGAGCAGATGTATGGATGTCATCCAGAAAGGGGGGTTTCCTTCTAATTTTTTACATTTTTTTCAATGGAAATGTAGCAGATGGTTTTCGAATGAAGATTCTGTACAATTGCCAGTAATCTCTGATACCTGTATTAATAAGATCACCACTCAACACTTTGCTAACCTCTCATTTTAAAGTGGTATTATTACAGTCTCTGATGCTTTTGTAGAAGACGTAATTAAAATTTGGCAAGAAACCAGAAACAATGGCTCTGGGTTGTACCTTCTAAGTTCGGCTAAGCACCTTTGGTTTCTATATTCAACTGTTTATCTGTATCGAGGTAGTTATTTAATTACCTACTTGGTTTAATGAAGTCACTTATTACTGTCTAGGTAGTCATAATCAAGGGCATAATACAAATAAAGCATGAAAAGGATGAAAATTAATTCATCAGCCAATATGAGCGCTTATTACAAAGGAGACATTTAGTTGTTTGGGGTCTGGCATTGAGATTAGCTTGTGATGACTTTCTGGCTTGGAGTCAATAATCTATTATCTCATTTTGAAATAAAATAAATCTAGTGGGAAAAACTCATTGAACCATTTGTTTTGCTGGCACAGTGAAGGGAAGGTGTATTTATTCACCCTTTAAAACACCTGGAAAAACAAATTACTGAGGCAAGACAGAATGCGCTATATTGTTATTGCATGCCTTAAGCTCCATTCTCCACCAAATTTCTGTTCGGCTGTAGATTTTTAAAGAGGAAGGTTTGGAGTTGATGGATCATGTTATTTAGCAAAGAAGTCATTTCCTTTACATTAGAATACATAAAAAATAAAGCAGAAGGCATAGAGAATGCTTAGTTAAAAGTTTAAGAAGAAATGAGTTTACTTTTTGCTTTTCCTATTTATTTTTTAAAAAATGAGAAATATAGACAGAAAATTCTTAAAATGGTAGTTTCATAAGAGTTTTAAAATCAAATTGATATATATATATGATCATAAAGCCAAATTACCTACAATATTTTTATGTACCTTTATAATTATTATTACTACTATTATTACTGCTGTTATTATTGTGCATAGATAGATCAATCTAAAGCATTATTATATGTTTTTATTTAGAGCAGAACATTGGAGTACAAATGCACTTGACATAGTAAAATAAACCTTTACCAAAGGTTGTGGTATTTTGTTTGTTTGTTTGTTTTGCTTTTTATTAGATATTTTATTTACATTTCAGATGTAATCCCCTTGCTCCCCCCCCCACCAAGGAGCCCCCTATCCCATCCCCCTTCTTCCTGCTTCTATGAGGATATGCCCCCACCCACCCTCCAACTCTCACCTTCCCACTCACAATTTCCCCCACATTAGGGTGTCCAGCTTTCACTGAACCAAGGACTTCCTCACCCACCAATACCTGACACTGTCATCCTCCCCTACATATACAGCTGGAGCCATGGGCCCCTCCATATGTGCTCCCAGGCTGGTGGATTAGACCCTGGTAGCTTTGATTGGGTGGTATTGTTGCTCTCCTCATGGGGCCACAAACCCTTTCAGCTTCTTCAGTCTTTTTTTTCTCCTCCATTGGGAACCCCATGATCAGCTCAATGGTTAGCTGTGAGCTTCTGACTGTGGATTTCAGGCTCTGGCAGACCTCTAAGGAGACAGCTATATCAAGCTCCTGTCAGCATGTACTTCCTGCCATCCACATCAGTGAGGTTGTGGTATTTTTTAAAGATAATAATAAGAGTTAGATTAGATATTTTGGAATAATAATCCTTGGCTACAATAATTAATAAGAATAGCATCAGTCCATGGCAGAATAGATGTTGCTCTGTGAACATCAGTTTCAAGACAGATGTTCTTGTAGAATATTCTTACACATTTTGTACAAGTGTACAGTGGGTGTATGTAAATTCATGTCTCTGATAGCCTTTTATGATAATCACCATCAGGAAGTCATAAAAGAAAAAAAACCCTCTATAACTTTGTTTCTTCTTCTTCCTCCTGCTCTTCTTTCTTCTCACTTTCTGCCTTGTTTTTAGGTTCGACACAAGTGACTTCATTTTGATTTGAACACTTCTACATTTCCTTCACATGTACTAATAATTATCCATAAAATAACTGTCTGAGGTAAGTCCTATGGCTGCAGCAATATACATTGCGGAAAACAGGGTCCAGCAAAAAAGAAGAAAGGGGGGCCATCGATATGTCTAAGCTGGTAAAGTGGTTTTCTGCTGACACTAAATATCTAAACCGAGGACCCACATTGTCAAAGAAAATAACTAATTCCTGCGATTTGTCATCTAACCTCCCCACAAATGCCCTGACAAGCATGGTCACACTCACATGCATGTGCACAAGCACACAAATCAAATAAATATAATTTAGAAGTATTTCTCATTTCCATCCAATGTATGTTAATCATGTTTCCCCTCCCCCAGTTCCCCTAGATCTGCCCTACCTGCCTCTTCACTGAACTTTGTTTTTTTTTCTTCCACCTTCTCCCTCAAATCATCCCTAAAAAAGAATAAAATGAAAATCAAAATGAACAAGCAAAAATATATAAATAAATAAGCCCAAAGGAAACAAAATGGCCACACAAAAAACCTGTTTTGTGTGGGCAGACACAAGGCCTACTACAGGAGACCTGGTTACTGGAGGTGGCCTCTTCAGGTTCCATATCCCCAGCTGCTAGGAGTTTCAGATAGGGTCACACCCATAGACTTCAGAATTAGCCCCATTCCCTTGTTCATTAGACTTCCATCTGTGAGGCATAGGAATGAACTTGCAAATTAAAAAATTAATAGGTCCCAACAAAATGAATGGATTAAAGTTCCCTGTCACAATGCTTAACAAGCAATGTACTTCTTCCTTAAAGCTCTGAAGCACTGAAAGATTTAATGTAGATTATAGAGAATTGATGAGATTTTGATACCAGAAATTTGAATAGTAATCATTAAATAATCCTCTGTTTCTGAGGTTGTACAGTTGGGTAATAATACAATAAAGAAGTCTTCTTTTGAGTCACATTTGTTACTTAGTTCTTTGATTTGATTTGATTTGATTTTTTTAATTTATTTTTATTGGATATTATATTTACATTTCAGATTTTAACCACTTACCCCATTCCCCACCACCCACCCAAGAAACCCCTATCCCATCCCGCCTCCTCCTGCTTCTATGAGAATTTGCCCCCACCTACTCCCCACTCCCACCTCCCCACCCTCAATTCCCCCACACTTGGTGTCCAGCCTTCATGGGACCAAGGATCTCCTCTCCCACCTATGCCAGACAAGGTCATCATCCCCTAGATATACAGATGGATTCATGGGTCCCTCCCTTCCTATGTGCTCCCAGACTGGTGGTTTAGACCCTTGGGAGATCTGGTTGGTTGGTATTGTTGCTCTCCTCATGGGGCAAACCCTTTCAGCTCCTTCAGTCTTCTCTCTAACTCCTCCATTGGAAACCCCTTGATCAGATCAATAGTTAACTGTGAGCATCTGCCTCTGAATATTTCAGACTCTGGAGACCTCTAAGTAGACAGCTATATCAGGCTGTTATCAGCATGTACTTCCTGACATCCACATCAGTGTCTACCTTTGGTGACTGCACATGAGATGGATACCCAAATGGAATGCTCTCCAGACAGCCCCTCATTCAGTTTCTGTCCCACACTTTGTCTCCATATTTGCTCCCTTGAGTATTTTGTTACTCCTTCTAAGTAGGCATCCACACTTGGTCTTCCTTCTTCATGAGCTTCATGTGGTCTGTGAGTTGAATCTTGGCTATTTCAAGCTTTTGGGCTAATATCCACTTATCAATGAGTAAATACCAAGTGTGTTCTTTTGTGATTGGGTTATTTTAGTCAGGATGATATTTTCTATTTCCATCCATTTACCTAAGAATTTCTCAAATTTATTGTTTTTTCATAGCTGAGTAATATTCTATTGAGTAAATGTACCACATTTTTTGTATCCATTCCTCTGTTGAAGGACATCTAGGTTCTTTCCCGTTTCTGGCTATTATAAATAAGGCTGCTATGAACATAGTGGAGTAAATGTCCTTGCTATATGTTGGAGCATCTTCTGGGTATATACCCAGGAGTGGTATAGCTGGTTCCTCGGGTAGTGCTAT
Source organism: Arvicanthis niloticus (assembly GCF_011762505.2). Lineage (NCBI taxonomy): Eukaryota > Metazoa > Chordata > Mammalia > Rodentia > Muridae > Arvicanthis > Arvicanthis niloticus. Next base: position 43,935,926 of record NC_047673.1, read on the forward strand.
GTCCAATTTTCTGAAGAACTGCCAGACTGATTTCCAGAGTGGTTGTACCAGCTTGCAATCCCACCAACAATGGAGGAGTGTTCATCTTTCTCCACATCCTCACCAGCATCTATTACCTGAGTTTTTGATCTTAGCCATTCTGACTGGTATGAGGTGGTATCTCAGATTTGCTTTGATTTGCATTTTCTTGATGACTAAGGATGTTGAACATTTATAAGGTGCTTCTCGGCCATTCAAGTTTCCTCAGTTGAGAATTCTTTGTTTAGCTCTGTACCCCATTTTTAATAGGGTTATTTAGTTTTCTGGAGTCTAATTTTTTTGAGTTCTTTGTATATATTGAATATTAGCCCTCTATCAGCTGTAAGGTTGGTAGAGATCTTTTCCCAATCTGTTGGTTGCCGTTTTGTCCTATTGATAGTATCCTTTGCCTTACAGAAACGTTGAAATTATATGAGGTCCATTTGTCAATTCTTGATCTTAGAACATAAGCCATTGGTGTTCTGTTTGGGAACTTTTCCCCCGTGCCTAGGTATTCGAGGGTCTTCCCTACCTTCTCTTCTACTAGTTTCAGTGTATTAGGTTTTATGTGAAGGTCCTTTATTTACTTAGAATTGAGCTTTGTACAAGGGGATAAGAATGGATCGATTTGCATTCTTCTACATGCTGACCTCCAGTTGAACCAACACCATTTGTTGAAAAAGCTGTCCTTTTTCCACTGCACGGTTTTAGCTTCTTTGTCAAAGATCAAGTGACTATAGGTGTATGGGTTCATTTCTTGTTCTTCATTTCTATTCCACTGACCTTCCTTCCAGTCTCTGTACCAATACCATGTAATGTTTTTTATCACTATTACTCTGTAGTACAGTTTGAGGTCAGGATGTTGATTCCCCCAGAAGTTCTTTTATTGTTGAGAATAGTTTTCACTATCCTGGGTTTTTTTGTTATTCCAAATGAATTTGCAAATTGCTCTTTCTATCTCTGTGAAGAATTAATTTGAAATTTTGATGGGGATTGCATTGAATCTATAGATTGCTTTTGGCAAGGTAACAATTTTTACTAAATTAATCCTGCCAATCCACAAGCATGGGAGATCTTTCTATCTTCTGAGATCTTTTTCGATCATTTTCTTCAGAGACTTGAAGTTCATGTCTCTGAAGAAGAAAGATCTTTCACTTGCTTGGTTAGATTCACTCCAGGATATTTTATATTATTTGTGACTATTATGAAGGGTGTCATTTCCCTTTCTTTCTCAGCCTGCTTATCCTTCGAGTAGAGGAAGGCTACTGATTTGATGGAGTTGATTTTATATCCAGCCACTTTGCTGAAGTTGTTTGTCAGGTTTACGAGTTCTCTGGTGGAAGTTTTAGGGTCACTTAAGTATACTATCATATCATCTGCAAATAGTGAAATTTTGACTTCTTCCTTTCCTATTTGTATCCCGTTGACTTCCTTTTGTTTTCTAATTCCTCTGGCTAGGGCTTCCAGTACTATATTGAATAGGTAGGGTGAGAGTGGGCAGCCTTGTCTAGTCCCTCATCTTAGTGGGATTGCTTCAAGTTTCTCTCCATTTAGTTTGATGTTGGCTACTGGCTTGCTGTATATTGCTTTTACTATGTTTAGGTATGGGCCTTGAATTCCTGATCTTTCCAAGACTTTTAACATGAAGGGATGTTGAATTTTGTCAAATGTTTTCTCAGCATCTAGTGAGATGATCATGTGTTTTTTTCTTTGAGTTTGTTTACATAGTGGACTACATTGATGGATTTCCAAATACTGAACCATCCCTGCATTCCTGGGATAAAGCCTACTTGATCATGATGGATGATTGTTTTGATGTGTTCTTGAATTCAGTTTGCAAGAATTTTATTGAGTATTTTTGCATCGATATTCATAAGGAAGATTTGTCTGACGTTCTCTTTGTTGGGTCTTTGTGAGGTATGAGCATGATTGTAGCTTCATAGAACAAATTGGGTAGTGTTCATTCTGTTTCTATTCTGTGGAATAGTTTGAGGAGAATTGGTATTAGGTCTTCCTTGAAGGTCTGATAGAATACTGCACTAAAATCATCTGGTCCTGGGTTTTTTTTTTGGGGGGGGGGGGGAGACTTTTAATGACTGTTGCTATTTCTTTAGAGGTTATGGGACTGTTTAAGTAGTTTATTTACTCCTGATTTAATTTTGGTACCTGGTATCTGTCTAGAAAATTGTCCATTTCATCCAGATTTTCTAATTTTGTTGAGTATATAGACCTTTGTAACAGGATCTGATGATTTTTTTTAATTTCTTCAGTTTCTATTTTTATGTCTCCCTTTTCAGTTCTGATTTTATTAATTTGGATACTGTCTCTGTGCCCTCTGGTTAGTCTGACTAAGGGTTTATCTATCTTGTTGATTTACTCAAAGAACCATCTCCTGGTTTTCTTGATATTTTGTATAGTTCTTTCTATTTCAACTTGGTTGATTTCAGCCCTGAGTTTGATTATTTCCTGCTGTCTACTCCTCTTGGGTATATTAGCTTCTTTTTGTTCTTTTTTGTGGACACTTAGAGCTATGAGTTTTCCTCTTAGCACTGCTTTCATGGAGTCCCACAAGTTTTGGTATGAAGTGTCCTCATTTTCATTAAATTCAAAAAAAGTCTTTAATTTCTTTCTTTATTGCTTCCTTGACCAAGTCATCATTGAGTAGAGCATTGTTCAGTTTCCATGTGTATGTGGGCTTTCCATTGTTATTATCATTATTAAAGACCAGCCTTAGTGCATGGTGATCTGATAGGGTGCAAGGGATTATTTCAATCTTTTTGTATCTGTTGAAGCCTGTTTGTGACCACTTATATGGTCTATTTTGGAGAAGGTACCAAGAGGTGCTAAGAAAAAAGGTATATACTTTTGTTTTAGGATGAAATGTTCTATAGATATCAGTTAAATCCATTTGGTTCATAACTTCTGTTAGTTCCATTATGTTTCTGTTTAGTTTTTGTTTCCATGATCTGTCAATTGCTGAGAGTGGGGTGTTGAAATCCCCCACTATTATTGTGTGAGGTGTAATGTGTGTTTCGAGTTTTAGTAAAGTTTCTTTCATGTATGTGGGTGCCCTTGCATTTGGGGCATAGATGTTCAGAATTGGAAGTTCATCTTGGTAGATTTTTCTTTTGATGAATAGGAAGTGTCCTTCCTTATCTTTTTTGATTACTTTTGATTGAAAGTTGATTTTATTTAATATTAGAATTGCTACTCCAGCTTGTTTCTTGGGACCATTCCCTTGGAAGATTGTTTTCTATCCTTTTACTCTGAGGTAGTGTCTGTCTTTTTCACTGAGGTGCGTTTCCCGTATGCAACAAAATTCTGTGTCCTGTTTATGTATCCAGTCTGATAGTCTACATCTTTTTATTGGAGATTGAGTGCATTGATATTAAGAGATATTAAGGAAAATGATTGTTGTTTCCTGTTATTTTTGTTATTAGAGGTGTAATTATGTTTGTGTAACTGTCTTCTTTTGGGCTTGGAAGATTGCTTCCTTGCTTTTACTAGGTTGTAGTTTCTCTCCTTGTGTTGGAGTTTTCCATCAATTATCCTTTGAAGGGCTGGATTGTTGGGAAAATATTGTATAAATTTCGTTTTGTCATGGAATATCTTGGTTTCTCCATCAATAGTGATTGAGAGTTTTTCTGGGTATAGTAGTCTGGGCTGGCAGTTGTGTTCTCTTATGGTCTGTATGATATCAGTCTAGGATCTTCTGGCTTTTATAGTTTTGGGTGAGAAGTCTGGTGTAATCCTTATAGGTCTGCCTTTATATGTTACTTTACTTTTTTCCCTTACTGCTTTTAGTATTTTTTTCTTTGTTTTGTACATTTGATGTTTTGATTATTATGTGACGGGAGGTATTTCTTTTCTGGTCTAGTCTATTTCGATTTTGGTAGTTTTCTTGTATATTCATGGACATCTCTTTCTCTACTTTAGGGAAGATTTCCTCTATAATTTTGTTGAAGATATTTACTGGCCTTTTAAGTTGGGAATTTTCACCCTCATCTATATCTATTATTCTTAGGTTTGGCCTTCTCATTGTGTCTTGGATTTCCTGGATGTTTTGGATTAAAAGGTTTTTGCATTTTGCATTTTCTTTGACAGTTGTGTCAATGTTTTCCATGGTATCTTCTGCACATGAGATTATCTCTTCTATCTCTTATATTCTGTTGGTGATGCTTGCATCTATGACTCCTGATATCTTTCCTAGGTTTTCTATCTCCAGGATAGTCTCCCTTTGAGATTTCTTTATTGTTTCTACTTCCATTTTCAGATCCTGGATGGTTTTACTTAATTTCTTCTTCACCTGTTTGGTTGTGGGGTTTTTTGCAATTCTTTAAGGAATTTTTGTGTTTCCTCTTTAAGGGCTTCTACCTGTTTACCTGTCTTCTCCTGTACTTCTTTAAGGGAGTTATTTATGTCCTTTTTAAAGTCCTCTATCATCATCATGAGAAGTGATTTTAATTCTGAATCCTGCTTTTCCGGTGTGATGGGGTATCCAGGGCTTGCTATGGTAGGAGAACTGGCTTCTGATGATGCCAAGTAACTTTGGTTCCTGTTGCTTATGTCCTTGTCCTTGCACTTGCCTTTCACCATCTGGTTAACTCTAGTGTTACCTGCACTCACTGTCTCTGACTGGAGCCTGTCTTTCCAGTTATCTTGCTTGTGTCAGAGCTCCCCAGGGTCCAGATGTCTCTGTGATCTTATGAGCCTGAGCTCCTGCTGCTCTGGGTGCCTTGTCTCCTCTAGGATGTCTCAAGATATGGTGTCTTCATGGGAGCAAACCAGCTAGGTATCCGCTGCTCTAAGTGCAGTGGCTCCTCTAGGATGTCTCAGAATATGGTGCCTGCTGCTCAGAGTTTAGTGTCTCCTCTAGAATGTCTTAGGATATTGTGCCCTCTGCTCTGAGTGTTGTGGCTCTTCTAGGATGTCTCAGGATGTGGTGTCTTCATGGGAGCAGACCAGCAAGATGTCTGCCCCAGCCACAAGGACCAAGCGAGCTAGTTCTTTAATTTTAAAATCCAGTTTTAAATACCAAGTTCTCCAAAATTTTAAGTAAGAAATTTTGATTTTTTTGATGAATTGTATTTTTAATACAATATTTATCATGGATGGCAGAATTAATTAGATATAGGTAGGTCAACCTATTAACGACATGGTCCAAATAAGACACAGTTGGTGCATCTATCCCCAACTGGAGCTATGCATGATACTTTAGGTTTTTACCCACAGGCTATAAGCCCAACTGATTGGTTATTGTTTAGATGGATTGGGGCTCAAGAAAAGGGGGTAACAATACAGGCAGTAGTGAGACTCTGAAGTTACTATTGAGAACAGGGTCAGAATTACTAGTATGGGTCATGGCATTTATGTGAAGAACAATTCATTTAAAATGTCAAAACAGGGGGGACTGTAAGGTCACAGGATGGAACGTTGCTGATGGAACCCAGGTATGTTAAATCATGAAAAACATGTGGTTTACATTTTGAAGATATAAGACAGTCTGCATCTTTTAATGTTTTCCCCTTAGATATTTTCCCTATTAAATGTGGCATTTGACACAGCAGGACAGTTTGTGCAGGCAAAGCACCAGCAGATCTCCATTGCTTACAATTAGTTTTGACAAAGCACACCTCTCTCTTCAAGCCCTCCTCCCTGGTTCCTAGAAATTGCAGGTCTGGAAAGAGATAGAAGGCCATAAAACTGCCTATCACTTTAATTAATTCAGTTCACAGAAAGAGAGAGAGAGGGAGAGAGAGAGAGAGAAGTGGTTTTCATATTCAAGTAGAAAATATGACATCAACAGTGGTTTACATATATTTGCATTATAATAAAGGAGAGTGACACAAGTGAATGAAAAGTCATGAAAATTAGATCAATGGAAATGAAGGTACAAGGGCAATCTGTAAATAGAAAAAAACAGGGTATGCTAATTTTTAACTGAAAACATCATGGGGGGGAGTTATTAAGCTTTATTTCTCTTTTTCTATTAACATTTTAAAGAGTGAGCAAACTTAAGCAGGTTTAACTTATTTATTCACTCCACAATCAATTTAATCAATGAATACTTTGAATTTTCATGCTATACAAATTATATTAGAGGTGTTAATCTACACTAATGGATTATGCAATTATGTGGTAGAGTCAGACTTACGATAATAAATAACACATTAGTATGAACTGATATGTGCTATAAAAGAAAATCAAACGGCTGTATAGAATGTACAATAAAAACTAATTATAAACTGAAGTCTCAGAGAATCAAACGTTTTCATATCTAATGCGTATCATTTTATGTCTAAGCTGTGAATAGATGACTAGGGAGGAGTGAGGATGGCTGAGATGCTCACATCTGGAAAACATCAAGGAGAGTCAAGCCCAGTGTCCACAGCGATTTGGGGAAAATGGAGCAGAATCCATATATGAGAGATATCTAGATCTATATCCAGACCATGAACCTGTAATATAATAGTCTTTGATAGTCACTAGAGCCATACACTGGAGTCAACCAAATCTCAAATAACAAGAATATTCCAGTTATTTGGAATAAAAAAAAAAAAAACAGTTTAGGATGATGTAGAATGGAGACACTGAAAGCCAACGTGCCATATGCAATTTGGAAAGGGAATTTGCAGCATAACTGAGACCATAACCCGAGATTTAGTTTTCTGCTTTTACCATATTCTGAGGCCTCTGAGTTACAGAGTCCTTCTGGTATATTTGAAAATCGTTCTATGTGTTTCAAATTTAAAATAACCATATCTCAGAACAGAATTCGGGTAAACAATCACCACTATCCAATAGATGGTAATTTAAGACTTATTTCTTTGTGATGTAATATATGAGATACCAAATGTTTTAGTTTTAAATATTAGAACATATGGCTAATATTTACAGAATGCCTCTTTCAATGTGGTTTATAATCACTTTTTACCTTGGTTCAGCTAGGGGTGACAGTGAAAAAACTTATTCCTTGTTTGTACTTCAAGTTGTTAGTCATTCACAACAGTGTATTAGAGTCACAGGATTAAGAAAAAATATGTAATGTTGAAATAAATGAGAAATAATGGTGTCTGGAGAATCATCTCTTTCAACCAAATATAAGAGCCCCATTTTCATCATTAATAATGTTCAAAAATCCAAACTGCATTATGTCTCCTTATTTTCTGGTCCTATGAGAACTGGTGAAGATTGCTGACTATATTATGGTATGATTTATTTGTATTCAGGGCCATAAACAGATTTCCTCTAGAAAAAAGACATTAATTAAGCATAATGGGGATATCTTAAATATTACATGCTGATTTATGATAAGTACTCTATGAGCCATTACAGAGATTATTGGCTTGTAAACAAAGGAAGTGAAAATTTTATTATTTCCTATTTTATCAGCCAATCAAAATATTTTTGTTATTAAGAAATAAATTAAAATTCACTGGTGAAATATTAAAGCCAACTTACTTTATCATTGAATGAAATAAAACATGGGACTATTATTCAAAAGTTTTGCTTTTGAATTTTTAATTTTCAAATATGCATGTAAATGGTCATAACTAATTTCTCATATTAGTTCTAATACAGCTAATCCCAAATGATGTATCTTGCTAAGATCAAATCATTTGGGAATGGTCAACTGTCCAAAGATAAGTGGCTACTGAGTTTTGGAGCTTTTTTGTATAATTTTTGAAGTTACCCATTATCAAATAAATACATTGTGTTTTTTCCCATTCCATGGGCTGATTGATTCTTTTGCTGTGCACACTGCTTTTAGGTTGATATAATCCCACTTGGCTACCTTTCCTATGGCAGACTATGTTTGGTGTTATATCCAAAATTCATTCTCAAGAGCAACTTTTTTCATAGTTTAAGTTTCATGCTTTACATTTGAATTTTAATTCTCTTTACGTTAATATATATAGGTGGTAAAAAAAAACTGAGCTAATATTTTGCTAGGAAAAAAAGTATACCAATGTACAAAAAAAATGACCAACAAATATATGAAAAGATATTTAACCTCATCAGGGAAATAGAAATCAAAAGTACGGTGAGATATAACCTTATACTTGTTAAGATGTTTATTATGAAAAGGATGTTTAAAAAATGTGAGTGCTGATGGGAATGTAGGCAATTAAATCCCTTCGACATGTTTGGTTGAAATGTAATGTCTGATGCTAATGTGGGAGATTTTCTAAGCTAAAAATGAGAATTAGGAATTTAGTTCAGTGGTAGAGTACTTGTCTAGAAAGCATGAATCCCGAGGTTCAAGTTCCTATACTGCTAAATAAATGAACAAGCAAATAAGTAATCTACTAAAAGTTCCAGCAATTCCATTCTACATACTCAAAACTATTAAAATTATAGTTAAAAATATTTAAACTTACACTCTTTACTTGGGGACTCTCCACAACAGCTAAAATATGAAAACAAATGTTTCACGGGTTAAAAAAAAAAAAGAGTGTATTTGTGAAATCAGATGCTTGGATATCATGCAGCCTGATGAAAGAAGGAAATTCTCCAATTTTTAGCATTATGAATGAAATTGAAGGTGATTACATGATCTGAAGTAAGTCAGTCATAGAAGGAGAAACACTGTGTGAACCCATTTACATGAGAACTCAGTAATTGGCAGATTTACAGGAGCAGAGATGTGAATAATGGTTTCCAGAGTAGAGAAAATGAAAGGCTGCTGTTCATTTCAGTCTTGCTAGATAAGTATAGAGACTTGTTCAACCCAGTGCCTACAGTTTATAGTCACATATTGTGTACTTGAAAACCCTTTAAGCAAGCTGGCATTTTATTATGCTCCAATCATACAGATAGACACAAAGGAAACCAGGGAGTGTTGCTGTGTCCCTTACTTCAGCTGTGATGACAATGACACTGATTCTGAATGTGTTCAAACTCAACATGAACTGTGCACCCGACAAAGGCAAAGCTCGGTGTAGTTGAAGTCTACTTCAACAAAACTATTGTTAAAATAAAATTGTTAGTACAGCCAACTGCCTTGAGGAAATCATATCATTAGGCCTAAATTGTTCAATGTTTTAGAACTCTAATGAACAAGATACAATATTTTGATGCTGCGTGCAAAGAATATAAATAATGTTTATGTACTTATTTTTATACATTTAAACTAAAAATATAAATAATCACTTTTCTCTCCAGACATCTCAAGCCCCCTCCAACTCCTCCCACCCCTAACTCTCACAGCAATAGCCTCCTTTCTTATTACTGCTATATATACATAGATATGGATGCATAAATATATAAATACAACAATGTCTAGCCTGGTAATATATTCATAAAAACAAATAAGTAGAGCTCACATGCTTGTGGCAACCGACAGCTGTCTAGTTGGACTTAAAGCCCACTTGACAGGAGGGCAATCTCTACTGTCACTATGACAGATAAGCTGCATTATGAATCCTATCGGTATACCTACAGAAAAGTGTATAACTGACACCTGTATTAAGACTGTAGCTGTTGCCTTGACTACCTCTCAGATGTTGAACATAAGCCCTCATTGCTGGAAATATTGCACATTTAGGACACGGAGCTTAGATTATTCAAGCTGAATCTAACTGGAATGCCACTTTCCTGCAGTCTAGAATCCATGGTACTGGAAAATACTATGTAGGCTGCCAAGGGAGAAGAGAAATCAACACTCTTATCCAGCTATGGCACCCACAATCCAACCTGAAGAACCTGTTTTTGTTATTCGTGTATATGTACTTTCAGGACTTATATGATTGCAGTGGATAACCAGTTAGAGGACTCAACCTTGACAAAGGCTAGTCTCCCTTTCCTGAAGACAGTGTTCTCAATAGAAGAAACAAAAACTAGCTAAGAAATGTCTCAAGAGAGGAAGAGAAGGAGTAAGGAGAGGAGGAGAAGGGGAGGAGAAGCTAGGTGATGAGAAAGAAAGAGTGGGGGGGGGGCATGGAGGCAGATGTTCACGTGTCTCCACCAGTCAAAGATAGTTTATATATCTAGGTTGGGTATTGGGTTACACTTCTGATTGAGCATTACCAAACTTATAAAGCCTTTGATTAACAATTTTAAAAAGTGTATAAATGCAAAAAGGAAAAGGGGGCATGGGATAGTGGCTTACTAGGGAGGGGAAATGGGGAAAGGGGATGGCATCTGAAATGTAAATAAAATATCCAATAAGAAAATTGCCTCAAGGAGTGTTCATCATCCTTAGCAGTCACAGAATTCTTGTACATTGAAACTTCGTTAAAAGCATGTAAGTTACATTGGTTTTAGCTACAGTATTGGACTTCTATTAATACTATACACAAATATATCAAGATTACATTGTAATCTAAACATCTATCAGTTGCTATTTTCCAATTGAGAAAATGAAACTTCTCTGAACTATCTCTGGAAGGCATTTGGTTTGGGTCATGTTCGAAGAAGCAATGCTTTAGTTGTTAAGGAATAGAAAGGAAGACACCTCCTGTTTTTAAATTAAAATAATGGAATTAAGCAGAAAGCTATCAGTAATTTATAATATATTCTAATATTTTAAAATTTTGTATATGTTAAACTGACACAGTGGTAAGTTTAGGTAAATATTTAGATGCTCATGACATTGAAGAAGAAATATCTCATGGGATGCAATTGAGAATTAAATGATAGCATTTATATCTCATTTGAAGTATCTGTTACATAAATACTAAAAAATTCTCACAATAATTTTGACTATTTTGTTTTAATTTCTAATCTTTTATGATAAGTATGTTTGATTTAATGGCAGAAGGAAGGTAGACATGAGGTAGACCTTGAGAGAGAGAAAAGGAAAACTTGGTTGCTTTTATGAATAGGATTTTTGTCTGCCTCATTGTACTAGAAAAATCATAAACACACACACATATATATAATTTGATAAGCATATCAGTGTACAAAAGACATGCAAAACTGAAAAAAAACCAACTCAGAAGAGAAAAGTTAAAGTAACATATAACCAGAATAACCAGTTTTTGTTCAGAAAAAAAAACTTTTTATAGTGTTTTCCATAATTTAAAGCATCTAACCAAATATATATCATTTAATGTCCTTATAAAAAAATCTCCATGAGATCAGTGTACATGTCTCCACTAAAAGGTACCACAAAAGAGTTGTGGTTGGCATTTGGATTTCACTAAGACTTTCATATACCAAGAGAATTGGGCTCAGAATTCTGATTTCCCCATCTCTGGAGTCTCCATTATAATTATGATTTTTTTTACATAATTACATAAATGATGCTAGCAAAAAAACGAAGAAAAACAATGTGTGCACTTACTAATCAAGCTTGGAAACTCATTGTCTTCACCATATTTGATAACTGAGGATTCTAAGAAGTGTCGTGTATTGTTAACACATGTGACATTCCTATCTCATGGCAGAAAAGAATGAACAAGTAAATCTATATGAAAATCTAAAGACAGAAACTTAGCAATTTGGGAAATCCCCTTTAACGACTATGTTCTACTTCCTGTTTCTCCTTTCTCCTAATTTTCAAACTTACATGTTTAATATTTCTCCTTTATATTCACAAAAAATAGGAGAAAGAGAGCAGACTTAATGATAAAGAAGAAAGAGAATATATGGTGTACATTTTTCTTGGCCTTTTTTCTTTACAAATCAAGAGGAAAATGCCGACGGTTTTCATTATCTGACCACAGGCTACTGAGAGTGGGTATGTGAATTGTGTCATCAGCATAAAACCTAGTGACAAGAGTGACAGTTATTTTTAGCCTAATTGACCAGTGTTACAGAACTCAGGGCCTCTGGAAGAGCAATCAGTGCTCGTAACCACTGAGCCATCTCTCCAGCCCCCAATACACTTTTTGAGGTATGGTTAAATAGTCTTCTGTGTTTTAAATACATACTTCCCCAATGGCAACCATATTTATTAGAAAAAAAATAATTACGTGGATTTGGTGAATTTTACTATGGCTAATTCAGTCAAAAATCACTGTTTATTTATAAATATCTACATATTTTAATTTATAAATATCTACATATTTGTGGATATTAATTGTCAGCATATTTATAAATATCTACATATTTTAATTTATAAATATCTACATATGTGTAGATATTAATTGTCAGCATATTTATAAATAAACAGTATTTATATATATTCATTCTGGGGGAAATAATACTTAGTATGAACTCTTAGGTGTGATAGCTTTGGCATGAAGCTCACTCACTGGAGAAGTTGCTTCCCTTGTATCACAGTGTCTTTGACCTATGAATCCAGTGTCTTACAAGAACACATGCTACTTATGAAACACCCAACATCTGCATATTCTTTTTGCCTTTCAGGTCTAGAGAGAGACAAGTAATTCCAAATGCTTTGAGTTTGTGAAGGAAAAAAAAATCATGTCAGTAAATTCAGAGACTAGTGAAAGCAATTAGTCACAATTTGTAACTCTGCAATGGGGCATATGAAACTGGCAACAGCTTAAATAAACATTCCATGGGCATATTGCTGACAACCGTCAAGCTTTGCTGGTCACATTACTATTTAAAATAAATCTGGTTGACTCAGAGCTTTTCTTAAGAAAAAAAAAACACAATTCTTTATGACATCAAATCATCCTTATTTTTAAACAAAATTTACTATTGTAATTTCTCCTTAAGCAATGAGAGCAGAGATAACACTAGAAGTCTCTTACAAAGAAATGAGATTTCCTCTTATTGTGTGGATAAAAACACTCCTCCGCCTCTTAGTCACAGTGAACAGGGAAAAATATCAGTCACTTGATTGTTTCTTCATTTTAGGTGTGCCTTCTGAATTGGAGGACATTCACAGACAGTCAGGATGTAAGACAAGGGCTTTCTGTATACAATCCCCAAACAGTCAGATAATATAGACCTCAGAAGATGCAGCTGGCCTTTCTTGATTAAAGGATGTGTGCTGGGAAAGTGACCAATGTTTAAAATGGCCTTGATGGTTTGCAATAAACTCATCCCAAAGAACTAACTGAATTTTACTTTTCTAAGCTAGAGTATTGTCACAAAGCATGCACTCGCATTTTAAAACAACATGAAAGTCATCTTTGCAAAAGAAAGAAATGTTGTCTCAAATGTAAAGTAGTACTGCAATGGGAGTAATGAAGTATCTTGGTTTTAAATAGCAAAAATCACAGGAATTACTTCCTGAGCAGAAAACTCTAGTTTTTGTAAAACATGTCTCTGTATGTGTCCAGATAGCTGGTTCATTTAATGAAGAATTATGAAATCATATGGGAAAGCAAATTTGCTTCAAGCATTATATATGTATATATATTATATATGTGAATATATTATGTATACACATATGTGTATGTGTGTATATATAATATACATGTATTTTATGTAAATAATCATATGATTTATATATTTGCAAATATGATTTTATGTATGACATATGAATTTATATATATACATATATATATGTATACACACACACACACATGGTTAAGTTTGGATGCTAAAGCCTCTCTAACTTAATTTTTGAAACCAAGTATGTCAGTTACGATTGTAATCCACTAATGTACTACAAATTGCCATAAGTCTAACTGCAAATGCCTAACACAGATTTATCCTGAAAAGAAAATAAAACGCATGTTGAAAGCACTTGAGTCCTCTCTGGTTTCACAGGCTCATGGCAATTCAAGGATTGATGAAAATACTAACTTGGATCTGTCTGAGGTTACTTTCTTTAATCTGCAAAAAAGCCACAAATCAGTAGATCTAAATGACAAGAGGGACACTAAGACTGCAGAGTGCTGAGTCTCAACAGGATCTGAGTTGCCACTGTGAAATGAGGGATCCAGCTGATGAGAGAATCACACACATGGCTGATGAACCCCAAGGACTGCAGTGTTGTGTGCAGTAGATACACACTCAAGAATTTATCTCAGCACCATTGACAAAACTTGGAACTCTTAGCTTGTGAACATGCTATTTCATAGCTCTTCATTTTTTCTCAGTAATTAGACCAACTTAATAGTTCAGAATTTAGAGCTAATGGACACTTCAAATGCTGTATAATATAATGTGGTCACATGTCTATATCAGTTAAATCAGAAACAACAGTTTCAAGAGACTGTCAACTGGCTTAATGCTATCACTCAAGGAAATGTTTGTATTTATTTAGTAACCCATGTGATTTTTAGCCTAAAGTAACTGGACTTTTTCTAATACTGCTAGTAGACACCATGAGTTATGATAATTATGTTTTCTTGGTTTTTCAATATAACAATAACTGAACAAATTCCATTCATTCATTCAGAAAGAAAACATTATATATTTAGTATAGTAAAAACAAAACACTTGTACCTGAATTTGTACACAAAACATAAGGTTCTCATACAATATCAGGCCAAAATACAAATCAAAATGAGACTGAGAAGAAATAAGTGTCCTGGTTTGCATCTAATTTGATGGGAAAGATGTCTAGTGGGAAACACCTAACTTCCCATATAATCATTGCTCAGGCATGAACAACAATATTCTTTCTTCCCAGGACTTACAAAAAGCATGGATTTTTAAACCATTTGGATTTTTTAAAAATGTCACTTTTTATCTCAGACGGGGTATAGTCTACAAATTTTTAGACAAAGAAGTCATAGAGAATAAGTCTTGTGTTACTGAATGTTCATTTGGAGACAACCTTCCCCCAAAGCGTGAAGTTGTTGGCACTTTCCCTGGACAAATGGCAGTTGTCAGAGCAGGAGTCTACTGGAGGCACAAGCCAACAACTTTTATCTATTGTCATCTCTCTAAGGAGGAGTCAGGAACCTCCTTGGCTCTTCCTGGCCCCACCGCTATCTAGCCGAGCATTTCAGGTACACATAAAATGTACAAATGAAAGCAAACCCTAGCAGTTAGTTTATATAGATGAATGCAATTCTAAATAAAATGTGAGCAAAATGAGGTATTTAAATTAAGTATGAAAAGAATTTAATATTTAGGAATTATAAGTGGAAAATAGATAATTGGATATGTGAAAATGATCAATGGGATTGATCATGCGATTAGTTAAATGGGAAGTGCTATGCTGGGATTAGTTAGAGGAAAGGCATGTGATAAATTCAACACCAATTTTTGAAAAGCAGTTTTAACAAAATAGATACAGAAACTTTCTTTACATAACATAAACTATTTGGAGAATAAATGATCAAGTATCACAGAACTATTTTTCTTGGGTTATGATGAATCAGAAATATTCATTATCACTATTGATATTTTATTGGATATCTCGAAGAATGAGGATTAAGTACTTGATACGAAAGTAGTTTCATTTAGATAGTTGACAATAAAGATCAGCACCTTTATTTTAGTGATGTCATTACAAAAAAAAACAAAAAACCCACAGAACACCTGCATGCTGAAGGCTTAAGGTACCAAGATGCCTCATTAGCAAAGAGATGCATTCCAGGAATCTCAGGTGTTAGCTGAACAGTTACTTATCTGGAGAAAGGAAATTGGTAATTTTAACCAAAGCTGTGTGACACTTTTCAGGTAGTGGTATGTTCGAGTTAAGGTCAGAAACGAGAAAGCCCTGCTGGTAAAGGGGGTCCCTTCATTTTTGAACCGAACCCCAAGGCGATCTGGAAGATGGTAGAATTCGACCTTAATTAGCAAGGCAACATATATTATATAATATATTTTATACTATTGATTCATATATATTTACATGTATGTTTCTTTATTGGTTTTTCAAGCATCCTTAGTGTTATGTATCTCTTCTCTCTATTAGTCTCCATCTGTATTGACTTCTCTTCCCCCTAAGCAGTTAAATATCCCTCCAACATTTTTACAATTTTGCCCATCATGGACTGGATTACCTCAGTCAGTATAATCTTCTCTAGTGTCAATCATTTATCTACAAATTTCAGACATTCTGGGGTTTGTTTGTTTTGTTTTACAGCTCAACAGAATTCCATTTGTATGTACCATACATTCATTATCCAATCATCAGTTGACAGATATTTAGATGGTTTCCATTTCTTAGTTACTGTGAATAAAACAGCAATATAGCCAAGCAGGTATCTTTGGCATAGTTTGCCAAGTCCTTTGGGTGAATTCCAAGGAGTTGTATAACTAGGTTGTTGTGGATAGCCCTGGTGTTGATTGTACTTTGATGCTAGTTTCGCTTTCCTGGGAGGGGCTGCAGACAAAGAGTGAATCAGGTACACAGGTGACTTCTTGGGGGAGAAGGAGGAGAGAAGAGAAGAGAGGAGAGGACGACAGAAGAGGAAAAGGTAGAAGGAAAATGGAGCAGAAGCACATGGTCTGGAGAAACCTCAAGTTATAAGGGATCTCAAAGCTAGGGAATAGAGTAGTATAGTGGCAGATATGCCCAATCTAGGCATGCAGCTTGTATTCATATTAATTGAGTTGCATTTTCTTCACCCGACCCTTTTTTTTTTCCTTTTTATATTTGCTTTTATTTGGGAGATTTTATACAGGAATATTGTCTGTACATTCTTTCTACTCCTCTTAAAAGTTCCCTTAAACTAATTAGGTTCTCTAAATGATTAGACTAAATGCACTATCTAACTGAACTTCTGAATTTGTTAGGAAATATGTTTTCTCTTCTGCATTTTAGCAGCTGCTTCTTTAGCCATATTTGCTTTGAAACATTGTGAGAAGAAAACATCTCCCAGCCTCATTTGAGTTGAAGATTTACCGCAACACTGAATTATATAGTAGATTTACTTTTAGCTTTTCAAGAACTTGCCACATTGATTTCCAGAGTAGCTCAGCCTGGTTTGCAAGCCCAGTGCTGGAAAATAAGAATTCTCTTGGCAGCCTTGTTGTCTTTTAAATTTCTTTTGATTTTGGTCATGATAACTGGGTAACATGAAATCTCAAAGTAGTTTTAATTTGCATCTCCAACCTAAAATGCTCTGATTAAGGAGGATTAGTGATGGAGCCACCTAGTTTTGCTTTTCTTCAAGCAAAGGCAATGCCCTCAGCAGACCACTCTGAGTAACCCTGAACTAGCAAGAGTGATTACAAGAGGAAGTAGAGTGAATAGCCAACACGGTATCATACTTTCAGTTTTGAAGGTCATAACCAAACTCTGAGACAGATTACATACTTCAGAGAACAAAACTGGAAGAACTTTGCTATCAGAAGTCCTTTCTGTAAAACAGCATAATAAAATTTGTAAGCATGACTCCATAGCAAGAGCTTGTTCTACAAAGCCCTCCTTACATGGTCCTCACTCACCCTCAGCAGTTGCCCTCTTGGATGTTCCTGCTGATCCACTTGTTGGATAGCTTCCAGAAGTGCCTAATAAGACATCAACATTTTACCCAAGGGTTTTATGGTAGATTGAAAGTGTATTGTCTGCTAAATTCACATAAAAGTCAACATTTTCCCCAAATCCAAAGGCAGTTGTGTCTTACTAAGCCCTATCCTAAAGCATGTCTGGCTACATTTTCCAAACAGAAAAGATGACAGTTCATTTAGTTTGACCTGAGATTGGGAGATTACAGAATGTGTGGCATTAAGACAGACGGTGGCAAAAAAAAAAACAGGTCAAGGTACTCATCTGCAGTGCCAAGAGATGACCACAGAAACCTGAGGGGGCCTCAAGTATTAATATGAACTTTCACCTAATTTTCAAATTTACTCAAAAATGAGAAATAACTTCTAAAAAATACTCTAGTCTAAATAAAGTCATGATATCAAAATTAAGATTAAATTCAAATATTTTTTTCATATTTTCCTTGCTTAGTTCACAAAAGCATATGCTGTGTTTTAGTCAGCTCCTCCTCCTAGCCCCTTCCCTCCAGTTCCTCTCCCATGCCCCTGGCACTATGTCTTTCCCATGCATGGAATCTTTATTTAAAAAAAAAAAAAAAAAAAAAAAAAAAAAAAAAACCTCTGATTTGTTTGGGTGTTACCCTTTATGTGCACATGTGGAATGCCATCTACTGGAAGAACAGGACAACCTCTCAGGGACCATTTTCCTGAAGAAAACTGACCCTTCCTCTCCCAGAAACCATCAGTTTTCCCCATCCAAACTCAGGTTTTATCTGGCTTGATCATTCATTTCATTCTGTGTGAGAGGAGCCGTCGGTGAAGCCTTGAATTCCTCAGGCCACAAGGCCTGGAAAGTCCCACACTGGAATGAATCATAGTCCCCGAGAGATTCAGAATGTGTGTTTGTTGAGTTCCAAAGCTGTTCTGAGGCCTTATAGAGAGGATCTAGGGATTCACATGATTACCCATAGGATGGATAATGGAACAGAGCCACAGATCACACTCATACAATTTAGCAAATAAGATAAGCTTCAGACTCAAAAACAATTATCTGAAGAGAAACCATATTCCCAGAACCCAGGAAGTTTGTTGATAAGAATCATAGCAGCGTGTCTCTCAGTGTAGGCAAGAACTGTAGCCAAGTCCTCTTTCTGACATCTTTCTAAAGGAAGGTATATAAAGCAACTCTCAGTGTTACTTTTTCTAGGAAAAAACCCAGGCCTTCTGAGAAACTCCTGAGCATCCTTGGTCTGTGAACTTGACTTTCCCTGGGAACAATCACTGAGCCAGAGGCAAGTTTTGGCAGATAAGCACACTTAAAGAGTGAAAATACACACAGGTTACCCATTTCCTTCTCCTAGAGAAGGAAGACATTACTGTTACGTGGGAGGGGAAAAAAAAAAAACAACAAGAAAGAAATCTGCAAAGGAACAGTCCAGCTTCTTTTCATTTGAAGTACCTTGATTTTCTATCCATTACATTGAAAATTGCTTAATTTCTCTTTTCTTCTGAGTCCAAGGTTCCTGGCACCCCTATCGTGTTAGCATGCTCACTCTTCTTGCAATGTGTTTTCAACCTCATACTTCACTGGCTGTTTGCATCATCCCATGCTGCTCTAGCCTAGGCCTATCACAGCTAAGGGATGATTACTCTACTCAAATGCAATTCGCCATCTATATTTAATTTGAGAACACACAGCACAGCGGGACCTGACTTGAGAGGTGCCACGCTGATGCAAAGCTAACGTTTTTTCCTTCTTCACGGAGCCTTCCTAGAACCAGCATGCAAAAGTAGTTTCCATTATTATTGATGTGTCACTACTAACCTATGCCTGGCACTAGTTACTTAAAACTTAATCCTCATGTAGCTCTGTTCCAGGAAGGTCTGCTCTCCACACAGTCTTGGCTATTAAAGCAGCTGTTCTACTGAAGAGAAGGCTGTCATCATAGTCAGTAGCCAAAATCAAAACATTACATGGCTTTGGAATTAGAACCACCTACTGTGGCTTTTCTACATAAGAAGCCAACTGTACAATCACTGTTGAATTTCAGCAAAATGTCCTCAGGAATCTTGAAGGTAAAACCTAAGCCTACACTTAGCCCAGCATAATGCCACTGAATACATTGATCTCTCATTTCCTCCCAGCTCCACCACCAGGTTTCCTGCCTTAGATGTGAGAAATCCAGTCAGTTTCCTGAATTGAGTATTCCCCTCAAAAACTTGCATGCTCACACGGGGTCTATTACTGTCAACTTTGCCATTTACAAGAAGCAGAACAGAACCCATATTTAAAAAGATATGAAACATTTTAGTCATCTCAAGCAAAACTAACCCAAACTGTCGCTTGAGAGAACTGTGAGGACAATTTAAGGATGAGGAAATGAATGTATCGCATGCCCTCAATCTAGCTGATAATTGAAAATCATGTACACTTCCGGCCCTGGTGGTTACATCTACAATCATAATACATAATGATAAGGCTGAGGTGAGAGAATCCTGAGTTTGGTACAGCTCCAAGGTAACTTGAGAAAGCTTATATAAAAAAATTATAAGTATTCAAGGTATACACAATGATGCTTTTGTATTTCGACATGCTGTCAGATTATTACCACAAACAAACTAATTGACATATGAAACATTTTATACTTTATCACATGCAGAGAGTGGTGGGGTGAAGACTTAAGATCTATTCAGTAGATCTTAGTATTATTAACTGGTCATTTTGTTCACATCAGCTCTCCAGAGCTCTAGAGCTTATGGATCTCACACAACTAAACTTTGTACCCTTTCGTGGATATGTACCAATGCCTCACCCCCAGGTCTGATAACTACCACTTTATACTCAGCTTCTATGAACTTGACACTTCCAGATTTCATACAGGTATAAGATGACACAGTATTTGTCTGTCTAGATATGTGTTGTTTCACTTGGCTTAATGCCATCATGGTTTATCTCTGTTACTTCAAATAAGATTTTCTTTCTATGATTTAACATTATAGCATTTGGTGTATATATATATATCTATATGTATATACATCTATAACAATTTCGTTATGTATATATTCACCTAATGACAAATATGTAGGTTCTCTCTCTCATTCTATTTCTCCTTCTTCCATGTGTGTGTGTGTGTGTGTGTGTGTGTGTTTGTGTGCACAAATATACATATGCCTGTATGCACACATACACTGTGATTGCAGGTATGCATTGCCATAATACCATCATTAAAAATAGTGTTGAAATAAAGATTAGAATACAAACATCTTTTTTGAGATATTTAATTTCCTTGGATAGACACAAACACACAAAAGAAAGATTTCTGGGTTGTATGGAGTTCTAATTTCTCAGTTTTATATGGGGAAGTAACTTTTAGTTTATGTTGCAATTTACACACCAACCAGCAGTAGTGTAAGGTTAATACCACCAGCTTTTTTCCCACATTCTTGATACTTGCCACCTCTTGTCTTCCTAGTAATAACCATCCAAGCAGATGTAAAGTCATAATTCACTGAGATATCAATTCACATTCTCCTTGTGTTCAAGTTTGCTTTTCTGTTGCTATGGTAAAACAAGCCAAAAGCAACTTAGGGAGGAAATCATTTATTTGGCTTAGACTTCCAGGTTACAATTTATTACTGAAGGAAGTCAGCACAAGAACTCAAGGCAGAAGTTTGCTGCAAAGAGCAGCATTATATATGGGCTGGCTCCCAGACTTGCATTCAGCTACCTTTCTTATACAGTCCTGGACAAAATAAACTTTTTGTTCCTTAAGCTGCTTTTGGGCATGGAGAGCAACAGAAAAGTAAATAATGCAATAAATACTCCCTTCTTAAATAAATATGTTGTAAGAGCTCTTACCCATTCTGTCGTTGTCTTTTTATTCTCTGGGTTCCATTGCTATGCAATTTTATTATTCTATTTTTGCTTTGTTATAAGAAAACATTGACTTTATCTACTGAAATGAAAATAAATGTCAACTGACTATGATAAAAATGTCAACTTGTCATAGGTAGACTTTATTGTATTTAGGTAAGTTCCTTTTATACCTATTTGATTGAAGATTCTAATAAATGTATGGATGTCAAATTTTGTCAAATGTTTGTCTCTATTTAAAAAGTACATGTTATATTTGTTATTTTGGTTTTAAAAATGGTAAAGTGGACTTGGGGTTTCATAGCCATGGAAGCGTGCTTGTTACAGAGAGAGAGAGAGAGAGAGAGAGAGAGAGAGAGAGAGAGAGAGAGAGAGAGAGAGAGAGAGAGAAAGGTACCTAAAGTATTATACTTTTAATGACTACTTTTAATGACTGCTTTCAGTTTTGCTGAGTACTTGAATTGAAAGTTACAGATTACCTAGATTGGCCTTTCTAAGGTGTATATTTGCAATGGTTTGTCTTTTATGTATGTGTATATCTTAACAATTAGAAAAAATAAAAATAAACTTTCTAGTAGTGAGAACACTGAGAGAAAGAAAATAGGAAATAGACAAGAAATAGAGTCCCATGGTCTTCTAGAAAACAAGGATCTTAAAAAATAAAGTAAATGAAATGAAGTATAATACACTTATCTTCATCTTAATAAATAAACTCTAGCAGGAAGAGGAAGTATAGACAAGTAAGTTTAATCTGTTTTCCTAATAACAAATTATAAAAGTTAATTGTTTTTGAATAAATATTTACAATTACTTCTTACTGGAATTTAAAAAAACCTCAAATGTATAATTCTGTGAACTAATCATATAAATGTAAAATGTAAAACCATATTTTACAATTTCTAGGTAAGTGAAATTTATTTTATAGTTTTAAATACTCAACTTAATGAATATTTATTCTAATGTATCTAGAGTCTCATTAAGGGCTCCTCTATTTTTGAAGATAAGCTAGATACACTGTGAGTAAAATTTAGAACATTCCTAGAGCACATGTACAGTGATCATCTACAGTTTGTCTTAATTACTCTGGATACAATTTGGTTGGCTTTCTGAGCATATTCTTGCTAAGAGTTTATTTTCCATGATCATCCTTAAAAGGCGCTACTGTACTCACTCTCTAAACACAGATAACCTGCTGTGAGTCACCTTCCCATGCAACAGAAGTGTCTGACATAGTTAATAAACGTGCATATTCAGTAATAAATACTATACAGTAAGATACAAAATGGTTGATTTTATATTTAACTCTATAAGAATTAGGACATTTTTCTTCTTCTGGTCCAAAATTCTAGGAGTTGTTTTACAGGAAAGTATTCTGTTCTAAATTTTGAATTATTTTAAATATTGAGAATTCAATATTAATCAAGCTTTCAAGTTTTCCTTGAAATTCAGCCAATACAAAAGATGAAACACAGAGATAAACAAATGGAAAATTGATTCTCATTGACTGCCTACTTGTTTGATACTGTTCTGATGCTCTGCAGCTTTCAGAAAACAAATGTAAAACAGCTCAACTGGACCACAGTAGTCTCCTTGTCAATGATATTCTGTCTTGAGGGTGAGTCCCAGAATATGGCAGAATAAATATGGCAGGCAAGAAGAATGGGATGCATGACCCTCCCCCATTCAAATTCAAACATTGTTAAAATATAGGTTAATATGAGAGAGAGAGAGAGAGAGAGAGAGAGAGAGAGAGAGAGAGAGAGAAACCAAACTTGTTCTTGGCAATCCTCCTCAAATAACACTTTATCACATCCACAGCCAAAATATAAAGTAACTCAAAACTCAAGGGATTTGTATATTAAAAATAAATCCCTCATGTACCTTCAGTGCCCAATGGCACTGAAGAATGAGTTCCCAGGCAGGTTATCAACCAGTGTGCTGCAGACTATGGACAGTGAAGGAAGGCTTCAGCCAGCATGAAGCACCCTGGCAAATTTTCTGCTTTGAAAATCATGTCTGTTGCACAGACTGTGCTGTACTACAATTTATAAGCTATTGGATTATTTTTAGTTATGGCAGCTCTTCAAGATATAGCCAACACATAAATATTGCATATATACATTGTTGATTTCTATGTTAGGATTTGTTATAGGTGTTCATTGCATCATGATTACCATAATTATATTAATTATATCTACCACTATATATATTCACTATGTGTGGTAAGAATACACTATTTACTTTCATCAGTTTTTTATTTAAAAGTGCATTATATTACTAGACTCATGATAGTGCGGAATTTGCACACCAGAAAGCTCAAAGTAAAACTACTTTTGAAAGTCTGATAATTTATTTCCACCATGGGGTGCAATTAATTAATAACATTGCCAGTTGCCTTTGCTCGCTAAAAGCTATTATATGACACATCATAGCCAGTAGGGTTTTTACATTGATTTTTCCTGCCTTCCACTTGATGTACTTGGAACAAACCATCTGCTTAACAAATACATATTTGCAAGTAAGATGACTTCAGATTTTTTTTTTAAACCAAAGGAATAATTTTCTCAAAGTGTACAGAATATTCATCAATGTTAGTCACGACTGTCAGCAATGTTCTAGAATGTCACTGGCATCAAATATGGCTTTGAGTTGTAAAAGTATTATGTGGGGCTTGTCTATGCCTCCCTTGTTCCCAAATAATGACATGGAGTTCTTATTATGTTTATGAAAAGGCTTCTAGCACTATAGCTGGACAGATCCTCATCTATTCTATCCTGACTATGATGGCTACTTCCCAGCCACGTGCCCTGATATCTGCCATCTTAGTCTTGCCCAGGCTGCTCCTGTTGCATTCATGTCCTCCTGGTGACTCTCATGGCAATTCCCTCATGACAACCCTTCTCTAACCTGTGCCCCTCCCACTAGTATTGAAAGTTCCACCTTAATTCTCTTGCACAGCTAAAGACTGGTCATCTCTACTAACCAATCAGAAGTAATGAAGAACAAGAGTTAGGAGATACGTCAATAATACCGACAAGGCCAAGTCCAGACTGCAAACAAACCTCTGAGGTACAGAAATCAGCATCTGAATTATACACTACACAAAACCATGACCCAGCATTGAGTCTTCTTAGCTCTCAGTGGTTTGATTTCTTCATCTAAAAATCAGTGCTCATGATATAAGAATAATGACAAAATTGCTATGAAATTAAGATAAGCAAAGCTTGAATTCCTATGAAAAATAATATATTAAAGTCATTTAATTTTACATATAAAATTTACAAATATGATTAATACATCAGTTTGACTCTTACAGCCCCTCATTTTTAATAAATACTCAAATGATTTTTGTCTACTAATCATTAATTTTTTAAGAATCTTAGGAATAATTAAATTTTATCATCAAATATACTTTAAGCAAATTTGAACATTATTTTATAACAAAATTATTGTTTTTTTAACATGAGCTATAGGAATATTTTTAATATGAATTATACATTGATAAGTGTAAATTCTGAAATAAAAATGATAAAAATGAAGGTTTGTCAAAAGCCAGATGAACAAAGGTAATGATAGGGTGGGTAGGAAATATATATACACAGAAATGCAGAACTCTGTGATTACCTGGGTACCAGGAGGAAGGGAAGGGCTAATGGAAAGAGACTTCCTTATTTTGAGTTGAGAACAGGTAGGTAGACAAGGCTGCTGTTTACTATGAAAAGAGAAGATTGAAATGGGAGAAATAGTTCACTCTGAGTCTGAAGCTTGTGAAATACACAGAGATCAAGTGAGGAGTCAACTATATTAATGAGCTTCCCAGATGACACAACTGAAGTAAATATGGATATCAACAGTTTGTACATGCAAAAAGACAGAGTAAGCAAAAAATGCCAAGAAAGAGAGACAATGGAGACGAGGGCCAGTTAAAACTTAAGTAGATAAAGTTAAAAGTGAGGCTGCTGTGAACATGTAGGGAAGATTCTGAGGAGCCAGAGCAGGACCACACTTCAGAAAGAAAGGGGGTGAAAAAAACTTCCACTGTTCACAAACTCAAATAACAAAACAAACTAAAGATTTGACAACATAATATTACTGCTTCCCTTAACACAGGCAATTTCAATTAGGTAATGAGATTGAAGGAAAGACTGGAGAGACTCAAAGGATAAATTGATTACAAAGAACGTGCAAACATCTGTAGGAAGCTGTTAAAAAGCAGAGATGTGGAGGGAACTAGAAAAAGAGGAAGTTTTAGGCAACAATTTTAGGTCCAGAGAAGTAAGCTTTGTTTGCTTTGTGTTTTTCTTGTTTCTAGTGTTTGAAATTAAAATACAATTATATCACTTTCCCTTTTTTCCCAGATATTCTCTCTCGTATAGCCTGCCTCATTGTCTTTCAAATGTGTGGTTTCATTTTTTCATTAATTGGTATTACATACATACATGATTATGCATTACATATATATTCCTAAATACATAAATATAACATACTCAGTGTGTATAATGTTACTTGTGTTATGCATTTTTCAGTCCTCATTCCTAGAGAAAACTCTTTCTCCTACTCCTAAGATTCTTTATTTGCTTGCAGATCTTTGTGCAGGGTTGGTGCATCCTGAACTTTCCCTGTCCACATTATTCTGTCTATTTGCTTTTTTTTTAAGATAAGAGGTACTAACATACCTTGGGCTATAATGTTTGTAGGCAAACAATACTAAAAAATGATAGGTTTAACATTTCCTGATGAGACAGGGAAGCCAAAATCACATTTCTTAGGTCCTTTGCGATGCTTCAGCCTAAGATTTTAAACTCCACTGGGACAGAAACTTTGCTTTTTTCTTTCTTTGTACCATCTTGATTTAGTGAAGTATTTTCTCCCTAAAGTGCACTGTCATAATGGGTGCCAGGAGAAGGTGAAGAAGCAAGCTCCTTTGATTTAGGCACTGCTGTACAAAACAACTTTCTTCTGTCTTTCTTAGATCTGCAAAAATTCAAAAGTGATCTAAGAAAATTTAAGAATTAGAAGGGATTTCCAAATAGCACATAATGATACCTATGACTATAAAGGTTCAAACTTGCCAAATTCCCATTTCCAATTTTCATTAGTCCTCTCAGATTTAAAAGAAAAAGCAAACCAAGAGCTCAAAAAAAAAAAATTAATCATTGCATGTGTAAAGCATTTTGCCATTAAAGTTTTAATTTACTAAACCCATTATTTATATAGTTTTCTATATAATTTTTATTATAATAAAATATAATAATTTTTATTATAATAAAATATATAAATAATTCTTATTTTTATCTTTCTTTCTGTTTATTAAGCTATTTAGTACACCATATGCTAAAGTAACTCTTGTTTGTAAGAATATGTTAGCCTTTCCATGTTTTATGTCTCTTTGACAAATTTTGAGGAACCTTGTAGATGACCTTCATTTGAGATGTGTCTGATGCTTTTTTCTCATGATTATAAGAGTAAGGACTTGGAATAAAATATACCAGGAAAAGCAAGATACCATTCCATCGCACCATACTGGACATACATACTGTCAAGATGGCTTCCCAAAACCTGACTGAGGTAGTACTCATGAGACTTCTGCCCTCCAAAAGTTACCCTTTTCACCAAACTACACTCTAGAATCTTTACATGAAAGTAACTCTTTTCAGGCCCTCTGTGAGGAGTGGTAAGATATGCTCTGCTTCACTGACACAAGGACAAAATTATTTGGAATTCTGAGGAACACATCTTTGGCTGCTATTTATTGGCCTACTTACCATTTATTTTCCATCATGAGGAGTTGTGGATATTTATGTGGTATCTTGGTGTATAGGTTCACACACTTTATTGCCTTGGTTACTCAACTTTATCTAATTTTGCCTTTAGGAATTCCTGAATTTAGAACTTCTGTCTTTCTGGCAGAGCTGCATAACTGTGGAGACATTTCCTGTGTGTGGTTTAAGTTTGGTCTTATTTTATGCCAACATAAAATATTCTGTTCACTTTATTTCATGCCTCAGTCCTGTTCTCTCTGTGTCTGTGTCTCTCTGTGTCTCTGTCTCTCTGTTTTTGTCTCTTTGTCTCTATCTCTCTCCCTCTCCCTGTCTCCCTCTCCTTCTTCCCCTCCACCTTTCTTCCCCCACCCCCCTCTCAGAAAGGTATTAGATTTAAGATACCAGGTATGGAGGTATGGATGTCACTGGAGTTAGTCTTTCTTGGCCATGTCAGTGGAAAAAACAAAGAAATATATGTATGTACAATAACTCATCTTTAGATGCATATCTAAATGTCTACCTGTAAATGTCTGTATCTAAACTAACCCCAAAATAAATTCATATTGATTTTGGTAACTTGAATCCATTATACATGGATCAGTCAATCTTCCATTCATGATTATCAAATATGCAAATCTAGGTAGTTGTCTTTTGCCGTTCTCCATCATTTCATCTACTTTTAAATTTCTGTCTAATATTCTCAGTAACATCTTTCTTGTCCCATGGGAAATGGTATTATCATGAATGTACTTGTGCCATATCCTTCCATTGAGTATTGTGGCCCCATTTCCAAAGTTACTTGGGTAGCAATCTTGGTTCCCTCACTTCAATATGTTTCACACATTTATAATGTAGCTTAATTGTTTGGTGACAGCCTATCTAATTTTATCCCAGAATGATCCACATTTCTGAAAACTTTCATTAAAATGCATATTCCTTAATGTTTACTTTATGTGTGACAAATACTTATGAGTTCTGACAAATACAGCACCATATCCCCCAATTAAGTTTTCATATAGAATTATTTAACAACATTTAAAGATCCAAATATGTACTGGGCCATTTCAACTTCTTCCCATTAATCTCTAACAACAATGGATATTTTTAACTGTCTCAATAGTTTGCCCTTTTCAGAATGCCACACAATCAGAGTTATATATTAGATAACTTTTCAGATTGGCTTCTTCTACTGACACTAAGAATTTAAGACTTAGGCATGTCTTTCCATGGCTTAACAGCTTCAAAATATAGTCAGTTTTCTTTGTTATTGTTTGTTTGTTATTGTTTGTTTGGTTTGAGACAGAATTTTACTAAGTGCCAAAGGTCGTCTTTGAACTCATTATGCATCTCAGGCTGGTCTAAAACTTAGGGTAACCTTCTTAAATCCTGGCATTACATGGGCAACCATTATGCTCAGCCTTTCCATTCATTGATTCTTCAGTTTTAACAACTATGAATTAAGCTATGTAAAACCGTGTACATACAGACTTTTGTGGGAAAAAATGCATTTTTACATTTGTTGGCCAAGTGCTAAGGAAAGATTTCTGCATATATGACAAAACTATGTTTACCTTTGTAGAACATGACACTTGATCTTCATAGAGTTTGGTACCACTTTGTGTTGCTACCAGCAATGAACAGTAGTGGCTGCAGTTTCCTGGAGACAGGTCTGTGGTGTCATCTCCTTGTTTGATTCCATCTGCACCTCTCTGATGACATAGAAGGCTTAGCATCGTTTCCTCTGCTTATTTTCCATCTGTATTTTCATGAGGTGTCTGTTCAAATGATTTGCCCAGTTTTTAATTGTTTGTTTTCTTTTTGTTCAGATTTTAAGAGTTCTTTGTTTACTTTGGGTGGAGAGTCTTTAATCAGATATTTCACAAATATTTTCTCCCAATCTCTGGCTTGTTTTTCTTTGCTTTAGTATTTTCTTTCACCGATAAATAACTTTCTTTCTCTTTTTCCTTTTCATTTTAACAAAATCCAACAGAAAGCACTTCTTTCTTTCATGGTTGATGAGTGTGTAGTCAATCTAACAACCACCAACCCAGGGTCCTGTAGAACATCTCCTGTATCTGACTATAGAAATGAGATGCTCTTTCTTTTTAAACAAGAGTCTACAATATGTTTTTGCTTTTTGTAGAATATGTATGGTCTGTGTTGGTTGCATTTCCTTTCTTTGTTGGATGTTCATATTTGCCCAGCACCATCTGTTAAAAATTATATTCTTTATTACATTGTCAAAGATTACATGATTCCATTTGCACTGATAACTGTCAATGATTGCACTGATGCTACACTGTTTTACTCTCCAGTGCTTTATATTACAGAATGAAGATCGATAATATGAATACTTAGACTTTTTTCCTTTGATTTTGTGGTGGGTTCTGCAGAAATCTTTAGCTTTCATATAATCTTTAAAATCATTCTGTCAGAGGATGATCAATGGAATAGAACTGAAGACCCAGAAATGAGCCCGCACACCTATGGTCACTTGATCTTTGACAAGGGAGCTAAATCCATCCAGTGGAAAAAGGACAGCATTTTCAACAATTGGTGCTGGCTCAACTGGAGGTCAACATGTAGAAGAATGCAAATTAATCCATTTTTATCCCCTTGTACAAAGGTCAACTCCAAGTGGATAAAGGACCTTCACATAAAGCCAGATACACTGAAACTAATAGAAGAGAAGTTGTGGAAGACCCTCGAATACCTAGGCACAGGGGAAAAGTTCAGGAACCGAACACCAATGGCTTATGCTCTAAGATCAAGAATCGACAAATGGGACCTCATCAAATTGCAAAGGACACTGTCAACAAGACAAAACGGCAACCAATAGATTGGGAAAAGATCATTACCAATCCTACATCCCACAGGGGGCTAATATCGAATATATACAAAGAACTCAAGAAATTAGATGCCAGACAACAAAATAATCCCATTAAAAATGGGGTACAGAGCTAAACAAAGAATTCTCAACTGAGGAAACACGAACGGCCGAGAAGCACCTTAAGAAATGCTCAACATCCTTAGTCATCAGGGAAATGCAAATCAAAACAACACCTAGATACCACCTGACACCAGTCAGAATGGCTAAGATCAAAAATTCAGGTGATACACTTGCAGAATAGTCGACTGATTATATCTGCCTAGACAGAGTAATCAGCCCTTAATAATTCTGCAGCACTAAGGTTTGTCAGATGATCCTGGGCCAGAAGGCGGGAGAACAGATGCTCCAACGTTTTGTAGTAGAGGGAGTGCCCAGGTATTCAGAGGTCTCTATAAATTGGCTAAGTTTTAGAAGCTATGCTTTGTGCTTCCCACAATTATAGATAACTCAGTCATTCTGGGTTTCTGACAGGGTTGGAAACGTATAGCTATTTACCTTGAGAGAAAAGATTTGAGTGGATGGTCGGCAGCTGACCTTCATCCTAAAGCCAGGTTCAAAACTAAATGTTTTAGTTAGGATAGATGACAGATGTGCTGGTTAGTCAACAAAAGGATGGACTGGGTATTAGGACTATCTTGTACCTCACTGGTACAAATTGGCATAATTATGCTTTAATTGTATTTTGAGAGAAAAATTTCATTTTAACAGGAAGGGTGATGTGTAGGAGAAGCTAAGGTGGGAGGAGTACTGAGAGGAAGAAAAGGAGTAAGAAGAGGAGAAGAAGAAGGAGAGGAGAAGCTAGGTGATGAAAGAGAGAAAGAGGGGGGAGACAGGGAGGCAGATGTTTATCTATCTCCACCAGTCAAAGATAGTTGTTATATCTAGGTTGGGTAGTGGGTTATACCTCTGATTGAACAATACCAAACTTATAAAGCCTATGATTAACATTTTTTTAAAAAATGTATAAATGCAAAAAGGAAAAGGGGGCATGGGATAGGGGTTTTCTAAGGGGGGGGGAATGGGGAAAGGGGATGGCATCTGAAGTGTAAATAAAAGATCTAATAAATAAATTTTAAAAAATTCAGGTGATAGTAGATGCTGGCGAGGATGTGAAGAAAGAGGAACACTCCTTCATTGTTGGTGGGATTGCAAGCTGGTACAACCACTCTGGAAGTCAGTCTGGCGGTTCTTCAGAAAATTGGACATAGCACTACCTGAGGACCCAACTATACCACTGCTGGGCATATACCCAGAAAATGCCCCAACATAAAACAAAGACATATGCTCCATTATGTTCATAGTAGCCTTATTTATAATAGCCAAAAACTGGAAAGAACCCAGATGCCCTTCAACAAAGGAATGGATACAAAAAAAATGTGGTACGTTTATACAATGGAATATTGCTCAGCTATTAAAAATAATGAATTCGAGAAATTCTTAGGTAAATGGATGGAACTAGAAAATATCATCCTGAGTGAGGTAACCCAATCACAAAAGTACACACATGGCATTTATTCACTGATAAGCAGACATTAGCCCAAAAGTTTGAAACAACAAAGATTGAACTAACAGACCACATGAAGCTCATGAAGAAGAAAGAACAAGTGAGGATGCCTAGGTCTTTCTTAGAAGGAGTAACTAAATACCCAAGGGAGCAGCAAATATGGAGACAAATTTTGGGACAGAATCTGAAGAAGAGGTTGTATGGAGACCATTCCACCTGGGTATTCATTCCATGTGCAGTCACCAGACATACCCAGAGGCAGATACACTCGAAGTTAACCATTAATCTGATCAAAGGTTCCCAATGGAGAAGTTAGAGAGTAAACTGAAGGAGCCTAAAGGGTTGGTGGCCCCATGAGGAGAGCAACAATACCAACCAGCCAGAGCTCCCCAGGGTCTAAACCACCAGCCTAGGAGCACATATGGAGAGACACATGACTCCAGCTGTATATGTAGGGAAGGATGGCCTTGTTGGGCATAGGTGGGAGACAAGGTCATTGGTACCTTGAAGGCTGAGCACTGGGGGGGGGGGGATCTGAGAGTGGGGAGGGGGGGTAGGGGGTAGGTGGGTAAACACCCTCATAGAAGCAGGAGGATGGGATAAGGGGTTCCTTGGTGGTGGGGGGAATGCAGTAAGGGGATAAAATTTGAAATGTAAATATTATATCCAATAAAAGAGGGGAAAAAAAGAAAAGTGGTTAGAACCAACATCCTTAATAAAATGTCAGCCCTCTTAAAAAAAACTATCTTGATACTAAAATTTGTTGTGAGAATTATATATTGCAGAATAATCAGCCTTGGTATATCTACTCAACAAGCAAGCTGGGGAGACCTGCTCAAACCTCTGAGGTCCGGGAATTCCATCTGGAGGCAGTGAAGACACAGCATCAGAGGCTTCTCAATTTGCCCTTCCCCCCACTCCTCTTCTAATATCTCAACGCCCATAATCAGCTTGAAGAAGTTAATGAAGAGTCAGTGCCCCTATTCCCTGGGCTTAGGGACTAAGGTGGTAAATGTTGGACTGTTTTTCTAGGGAAAAGTAGTGGTTTTGTGGGAATAGAGAGGATTAGCTAGGATTTATTGCATAGCCATAACCTATTAGTAGAAATCTGTACAATTATTATCAAGATGAAGATATAAATTCTTAAATGGCACTAACTTACTTTGATTACAAACTTTAAGGTTTTCATTGGTACGAGCTTCTTATTGATATAAAAGGGAGATGAATATTGTTACTCTCATAGGCATTGTACCAGTATAACATTTAGGAATACAAAGCTTAGACCCAGTCCTTCTGTAACTTTTTTAACTGATTTGAGATGGACAGCCTGTGAGTTAAGGGACTATAGCAAATTCATGGCTTGGAGTTTATTGTTAGGGTGTTTCCTATGTTTTATTTAGAGATAGCTGAGTGGAGTTAACAGACAACAGTCCAGATTACCTTACATGGATAGTTGGTTTTCAAAACATCAGAAATCTACAGAATTGATGTGACAAGCATTTCTGTATTAATGTTCATTTTGATTAGAGACCTGTCTTCTCCTGACAGCTTTCTATATTGAATTCTAAGAAGAAAATGAGCATCTTTGGTGTTACTCCATTTGTGGTGAGACAGCCACTAGACAAGAATTGCCTCTTCCCATCTACAGACAAATTACTGTCCAGAAAAGGACACACTTGCAGAATAGTCGACTGATTATATCTGCCTAGACAGAGTAATCAGCCCTTAATAATTCTGCAGCACTAAGGTCTGTCAGATGATCCTGGGCCAGAAGGCGAGAGAACAGATGCTCCAACGTTTTGTAGTAGAGGGAGTGTCCAGGTATTCAGAGGTCTCTATAAATTGGCTAGGTTTTAGAAGCTATGCTTTGTGCTTCCCACAATTATAGTTAACTCAGTCATTCTGGATTTCTGACGGGGTTGAAAACTTATAGCCTCATAGCCAATCCTGGCTATTTACCTTGAGAGAAAAGATTTGAGAGGATGGTTGTCAGCTGACATTCATCCTAAAGCCAGGTTCAAAACTAAATGTTTTAGTTAGGATAGATGACAGAGGTGCTGGTTAGTCAACAAAAGGATGGACTGGGTATTAGGACTATCTTGTACCTCACTGGTACAAATTGGCATAATTATGCTCTAATTGTATTTGGAGAGAATAGTTACATTTTATCAGGAAGGGTGATATGTAGGAGGAGTTAAGGTCGGAGGAGTACTGAGAGGAAGAGAAGGAGTAAGAAGAGGAGGAGGAGAAGGAAAGGAGAAGGTAGGTGATGAAAGAGAGAAAGAGGGGGAGACAGGGAGGCAGATGTTCATGTATCTCCACCAAAGATAGTTGATATATCTAGGTTGGATAGTGGGTTACACCTTTGATTGAACAATACCAAACTTATAAAGCCTATGATTAACATTTTTTAAAAAAAATTATAAATGCAAAAAGGAAAAGGGGGCATGGGATAGGGGTTTTCTAGGGGGGGGGAATGGGGAAAGGGGATGGCATCTGAAGTGTAAATAAAATATCTAATAAAAATGGGAAAAAATCATTCTGTCAGTTTCTCAACATCTGTGAAGTCACTTGTGATTGTGTTTAGGCTGTACTGATTTTGTTCACTTGTTTATAAGGATTCACAGCTTAAAAACAGACATTCTGAAGTAGTGTACAGGGACTTGCTTTCCAATTGCTTAACAACTTTTACTTTCCACCATCAGAGTTCTGTAACTTTCTACATGGAGAAATGTAGATTGGCAGATGTACTTCCCAACACATCAGTTTGATGCATGCTATATTAAAGTGTAAGATAGTTTTCAAATTTTAAATTTCAGTTGCTTATGTTAGAATATGAAAAAAAAAAGTATTTTGTTTTTTCTTGTATCCCATGCCATTATTATACCTGGTTGTTGGGAAAAAAATTTTACTTGCCAATGCTTTTGAATTTTTCGTGCAGATAACCATGCCTTCTGTGAACTAAAATAGGTTTCTTTGCTTAACCCAAACAAAAGGTAACTGAAATCCATATCTGAAAATCTATGATCATCCAACCAATGAAAATGATTTATTTAGAGAGGATAGTAGAACAGTGATAACATGAAAGGAGAGGAAGAAGTATACTTAAGTTATTAACAGCTGATGGATGCCTACTGTAGGAGAGTCATCCTCCCCTTGGGATCGGATTGCTGGTATATATTCTTTGTTGTTTATATGTAATATTCTGTAGATTTCTGTTGGTTTCATTTGCTCTATGATGTATTTTAATTCCTATGTTTCTGTTTTTAACCAAGTGACCTATTGGACAAAGTAGAATTAAATACCTATTGCTGTATTAGGTTAATCTCTGTCATGAATTTCAATACTAGGCTTTTTATAAAATTCATGTATCAGTTTAGTGTGTAAATGTTGAGAATTATAGTGTCTTCCTGGTTAACTTTTCCTGGTTAACTTTTTATTAACTTCTTTATCTCTATTGACTATGTTTAAAGTTTATTGTCAAATATTAGATAATAATGTTTGTTTCCTGGTTCTATTTGCTTGGAATACTTTCACTCTAAGTTGGTATCTATCCATGAAGATGAGATTCTTATAAACAACAAAAAGAGTTTTTTTTCTTGTAGACATTCTAACCTGTGTCTTTTTCTTGAAGAATTAAGGCTATTAATACTCAAAGACATTATTGAAAGATGAAAGTTGATAGCCCTTTTTTTCATAGCTTTGCTGTTCATATTTTTGTTGTTTTTGTATTTTGTTTCTCATTTCTTTTGTTTAGTTTTTACAGGCTCTTGCTTTCAGGACTTTCTCTGGGGTTTTCTTGGTAGAGATGGATTCTTTTAGACTAAACATTATATTGTGGACCTTATTGTCTTTCATTTGAGAAGTCATCTGCTATACTGATATATATATATATATAATATGCTTTGTTTCTTGCAGCATTCCATATCTTCTTTTTGTTCTGTATAGTTAGTGTTTAAACTATAAGATGCCACAGAGAGTGTGTTCCTGGCCATTCCTATCTGATACTATGTATGCCTCTTAAATCTGTATTGATACGTTTTTTTCTTAATCTGGGGAAGTTTATTCTATGATCCTTTTGAAGACCTGCTCTATGCCATTGACCTGACAGTCTTCTCTTCTGACTTGAAGATTTTGTCTTTACATTGTGTACCAAAACTCATGCATATTTCTATCACGTGGTTAATTTTAAAAATATTTTTTTCTCAATTGATCCAGTTCCTTTAATTCATCCATCCCAATATTAAAGCTTTTACTTGGTTTCTTCTATTGGTAAGACTTTCCCAGAGTTTTTAAATTGGGGTTGCTGAATTTTCAATTTCATTTTCATTTTCAGGTTGAGTCCCTTTAGTATTTTTCTTCATTGAATTCACCTTTCATATTCTGCATTGCCTTTTTCATTTCTTTCCACCTTAGAGTGTTTTCTTCAAAGTCACTCAGGAGTTTATTTATCCTAAGCTTCTTGGGATGTTCGTTCTTGTCTTTGGTAAAGTCCTTAAATTATTTGATCATGGTTACAATTGTTGTGTTTTATTCTGTCCTGCGGTTCATGTAGGTAGTTCTCATTTGAGAACAATCCTGTGGGATTAGTAGAGGTTTTGGTAGGGAGAGTAGGTGAGCCCTGCTTTGACCTTTTACATTGTTTTGTGTGACTTGACCTGGGCATATGGGCTTGCTTTGTTGGCTGTGTCTACTTTGAGGTTTCAGCTTGAGACAGTTGAGAGTAATTTGGTCTTTTGTTGTTATCTAAGTTAGATTGATTTCAAATCACATATGGCAGGTTGGTCAGTCAATCCCTCACGTAGTTGGTTTTGTTTTATTTTTTATTAGAAGGACAGTGCTGATTCCAACTTAGTAGTAGCCAAGAAAATAAGAGAATGTGACTCAAGACTGGGTCTGTGAGGGCTGCATTGTATGCTAAGATATCTGAACTTGGCCTGGTATTATGAAGATTGTACAAATTGGTAGAAATCTGGGGCACTCCCCATGGTAGACTGGTGTACAAGCTGCAGTATCTAACAAACAACCAAGCATGGGGATAGGACCCTTACTAGCCTGGGAGTATGGTGGTATGAGTGAGCAGCAGTCTCCCAAATGACAATTGAGTTTTAAAGGCATTCATCTAAATGCACAAAAAAAACAAACCCATAGGTTTTTATTATATACGTAGTCATTGAAGTGCAGAACAGTCTAGATGCAGAACTAATGTCAAAGACAAAACAAGACAAAACAACACATTCTGCAATTGCACTGCTTTATTTATAAACTTGACACAAACTCAGACCTATCTGGGAATAATAGTTGCCTTCATCAGAATGGCCTACAGGCAAGTGTATAAGACATTTTCTTGATTAATGATTGACAGGGGAGGTCCCAGGCTCACCAAGCAGTGCTACCCTGGCCAGATGGCTATATAAGAAATCAGTCACAGTAAGTCATGGGACACAAGCCTGTAAGCAGCACTCCTCCATGGTTTCTGTCTCAGTTCTGCCTTGAGTTTCTACCCTGACTTTTCTTCATGATGAACTATAAGATGAACTAAATATTTCCTCTTTCTCAAGTTGATTTTGGCAGTATCTTATCAGAGCTATAAAAGTCAAACAGGACAGTAATGAAAAAAAAATTAGAAACTTCCTAAAAATACATGTACTTGAATTAATCTGTTCATATAATAGACTAAAGTAGTAATGAATTATGTTTGATGTTTGCATTATCTCTACTGCTGCCTATTATTTATATGTTACAGAAATAGTGTTGGCAAATAAATATTATTTTCCTATATTTTACCTTTTTGTAAATCTTTATACTCATTTTAGTTGTGGATTAGAAAATATTAGTTACAGAAAGTTAAAAATCTAGAGATGAGCATTAAATTAATGTAGATTTTGTTATTATGGGAATATTACGGGAGCAATATCAAATCTCTAACAGTTGTCTGTCATCTTTTACAGATACAAAGGAAGAGAAATCCCAGTATTTCCATGCAGAAAGTCCTGTGGACAGCACATCACTGTTTTGTTGCTGCTCAGTATTTTACATTATCACTTCCTAACAATAGTTTCTGAAAGATGAAAGTGGACTCTAACTGAGAATTCCACACAAATGGATTAATTTGTGTCACCATTTTTGGTATGTTGCCATGGATACAGCAATCTAAGGTCTCAGTGCTGCTGGGAGTTGATTGACGATCCATCCACAGTGTAAGGCTTTTCAAAACCAGAAACATGGGAGGATTCTCATTAGTGAACAAAGGATTTACACACGCATTTTGGTGATACCTTAAAAAAAAACGAACGTTACTTTCCTGTAAATCTGACCTTCATATTAATATCACTAATGAAATTCAGAATAATGACTTGAAAGCAAGTTCTAATGCAGTCATGATATTGATTTGAAATCTGGTCTTAGTTTGCTTTCATGTAAAGCTAGAGGAAAGAGAGCAGGATGAATAAACAAACAGAAGAGGATTCGTGTTATTAATCCTGAGGGTTTTTTTCCTTAAAAATATAGGATAACTTATTTTTCATGATGAACTTGTGCACTGTGATACACTTAGATTAACTAAAGGCAGGATTCCAACCAATTACATGATAAAGAAAGCAGTTTTCATACTCAATTTTGTTTCAGAAGCATCACACTGGTAATTTACACGCTCACATCACCAAGTGTTCAAAGATGAGCATGTATTTCTCTGTACTTCAAAGGAGGTCATATGTCTTTCCTGATTTCTGAAAATAAACTTCCTCTTATCTTTATGAAATAATTCTATCAACTCCAATTCAGTTTGCCAGGGTATCTTTTGTCACTTTTCAGGGCTTCCCATATAATGTTCCCATTTCTTTCCTCCTTGGGTATAGTCTGGGTTCTTGCATTGGCTTGTAACTCCATGCCACCTAAGGCAAGGGAACTGGCTTGTGATAACACAGACTCCACTAACACTGAAGACCAGTTTCTCTGATGAGAACACTGTCTCATATCTTCTTACATTATCTGCTGATTACTGAGTCCCATGTCCAGTTGTAGGTCACACTGGTACTATCTCCTTCTCAGACTCCATGTGTCTCTCTTCCATGCACTTCTTATGCCATTTGGAGGTGTTTGACAGCTTTTTCCATGTTATGTGAAGGATTCTGAGGCCCCATGAAGCTCACTGTATCCCTGAACATGTAGATGTCCCAAGACATAGGAAGTTCACCCAGCTTCACTGCATTTTGACTAAAGTTTTAACTGTATGTCTCGACAGGCTGAGTAAGTTCCATGAGTAGTTTCCTTTGATGACCTGGAAGAACACATCGCCACTTACTTCTATTAAAAAGCCATGAATAACCCCTCTCTCGGGGCTTTCAGCTCAAGATTCCTGCTGTTTTCTTTGAATCAGAAAGAAAATCATCATCTAGCACATAACCCACTTATAATATGACCTAACCTACATGTCTGACAAAGGGAATAAGACGCGGAGGCGACTCTTACGCCCTCTCCTTTGCTAAAAGGTTCAGTAGAATTTACAACACATTCCTTTCTGTTTTCCATTAAATTTGGCAGAAAGGACATATCAGAATTAAAACTTGGAACTGATAACTTAGAAATATCTCATGTGGATTAAAAATTTAGCACCTAAATGAATCAGAACACTAATGAACCATGAATGCAGAGATATTTACACATTTTTATACGAGTTCTTCCAAAAGGAACCTATTCTCAGTCATAAACTGTTTGATTCATGTATCCTATCTCCATGGAATTGTATAAAAATAATATGAGTCACAAATGGAAGGAAGTTATACAGATGAAGTGTGGAGATGGATGAGGTAGTGTTATAAAATAAATCATTCCATGGATAATTTATATTCTATCTTTTTATTACAGTTAATAATTATCTAAGCTCATAATTTTCTGGCACAGAAAGATACTGGGAAAGAAAGAAGGAAGCAGGTAAAGAGTCTACATTATGTTATGAGAAGCAGGGACAGTTAATTAGGCAAAGCTAATTTTTAAGATAAAACTTCATATGGCAAAAAAGAAGTACCATATTATCATGCAGGTTGATTACTAGGTAGAATAGAAACTATAGAGCTAGGAGTTTAGTTAAGTCTGTTTGGTATCTGGTATCTGTTGCAAAGGCCTCCTTGGTTTTTAATTTTTTTTACCTTCTTTTGGATAATAATGATAGTTTCATTTCTATTTCCATTTATTTACATCTGTGTTTAGTTAATTTTGAGATACATTTCAATCAGACATAATAGGAAACGGCTATGAATTCATTGTTCTATGAAGGCTCAATTGCAAACCCTGAAAATAAAGAACAACCCAGGAATAGGTCAAAACTTCTCAGACTTTGAACATCTTAAAGAAATAATAAAGAAAAAACTTGGCAACTTTTATAAATAAATAATTATTTATGAAATTTGGTTTATAAGGATCAAAGCTGTTAAATGTGAGGTAATGGGTGCATGCTATTGAATGAGTCTGATTTTTTTAAGTGCATTTGACAAAAGGCACAAATAGTGAAGTTGTTCTTAACCTGAGCATGACCCTGCATCTTTGTAAAGCCTATGAATCTCTTCAGGTGTCATTTAAAAACCTTAATTTTTACATGTGTGAAACCTTTTGATATTAACTTAAGAAAATTAACAACAGAGAATTTCAAATGCTTTGTAAATATCAAAGATATAGAAAAAAAAAGTCTCCAGCCACCTCAAAACCATCAACAGTGGGGAAAAGGAAAATGTAGGAAAATGTAGAATGGAAAGTTCAGACATTAACTTATGTCAAGTGTGGGGTCTGACACTGGTTCTCTATATAGATCTACTCTGTCCCCATGTATTAT
Source organism: Arvicanthis niloticus (assembly GCF_011762505.2). Classification (NCBI taxonomy): domain Eukaryota; kingdom Metazoa; phylum Chordata; class Mammalia; order Rodentia; family Muridae; genus Arvicanthis; species Arvicanthis niloticus. The sequence continues at coordinate 43,976,057 of NC_047673.1, forward strand.
TCATCATATCCTTAGAACTCTTAGAATTCATAGCTTTTTGTTCTATTCCAGCCATGTGTTCTTGCTTATCTCTCAGTGCTATACAAAAGATAAAAACAAAAGATCCAACAACCACATTAATAGTGCATACAATTATATGCTAATCCATTGAGACACGATGTCATATAATACAAGTTTGCCTTCAACACTCTTGCAAGATGATCTTGAAATTCCTGCTTCTATGTCTCCTGACTGCTAAGATAACAGACCTGCATCATCCCACCTAGCTTTATGCATTGCTGGGGATTAAATCCAGGGCTTCATGAATACTAGGCAAATGCTCTCCCAAATGAACTACGTCCCTAACTCAATATGTGTTAAATCTTTGACTGATGACCATACACTAAACACTGAACTACATAGTTTATGGACTTAATCTCATTTAAACTTTGCTGCATGTGTTTAAGTTGGCGCTATTAGCATGGTTTTACAAATAAGTAAATTGAAACATAGAGAACTTAAGTCATTCTCCCTGTATTTAAGCACTAACAAATGTCACTGTGAAGACTTGAGTTCAATTCTGGTTATACTTACCACATGCAGACAACATTCTTTTAAGTACATAAATCCTCTTTTTTTATTTTATTAATATCATGTGTTATTACTTTTCAATAAAGATGTTTCCAACGAGTTTATTTAGACAAAATTCAACTTGAAATTTGATTTTCAAATAATCAACATCAAAAGGCACCAAGGAGACATTTATTTAAAGGAATCCACTATCTAGGAGCAGAAATCCACATGTACAGTGTTTGGACTGAGAAGGAGCTACATGAAAGAAACATCTGCTCCCAGAGTCCTGTAGTCCAGATTTCCCAATAGGAAAAAGATTGTTCATACCAAGATAGCACATCAGAAGGCTAATTTTATGATCTAGCATTCAACTCTTATTACAATTTCCTATTCCTACTGAATTCTGGGTCTCACATATCTTGCTTTCTGAGTTATGTTTTCCAAAGCATTGCTCAAAAACAGAACACAGTTTTCCTTTTAGTTCTACAAAAAAACATGAATATTTATGTGTGGATGTGGAAGAGCTGGAGAGAAGATCAGAGAGTAACAAACTAGCATATTTTCATCCTAACAATCACATTTATAATAAATATTTCCAATTCTTAAATATTTTCCATCACTATGAGTACCTCAGTGAGTTTTCTATGTTGAATATAAAACAAACAACAAACAATAACAACAACATCAAACGCCTTCAACAGGATAAATATCTTTTTCACAACAAAAGAACTAAAAATAATTATTTTCCAACAATGAAATACTAGACATGATGCCAAGAAAGTCTGAAAACTGTAAATATCATAATTCTGACCACATCTTAAGTACTCTACATATAGTAGCCAATGCAAAACTGGAAATATGAAAAGTCATAGCAATATTTAAAGAAAAACATAAATAGTATCATTATTTTCATGTTACATAATTTTTCACCAAAAAGAAATCAAGAGAATTGAATGGGAAAGTTACATAATGAACTAGAAAGTAGTGAGAAAGGCATATTTTTGTAGAAGAGAATAGTTCAATGCAAATTTACAGAAACTTGTTTTTAAAACATGACAAACTCTCATAGAATATTGTATACATGCTTTCAGGATGCTATCAAAAATGTCTAATACAAGGTATCTAACAGTTTCAACCATTGTGATAAAATACAATGATCAAAATCAACTTGTAGAGGAAAGGTTTGTTTCATTTTACAGCTCATAATCTATTTTCCAAGGAAATCAGAACGGGCAGCTGGAGGCAAGAGTTGATGCAGGAAACATGGAGGAGTACTTCCTTTTAGTGGATTGGTCAGCTCACTTTCTTATAGCACCCAAGACTACCCCTCCCTGTGGGATGGGTTCACCCATGTGAATCATCAAACAAGAAAATGCACCACAGTTTTGTCTACAGGTCAATCTTGTGGGACATTTTCTCAATAGGGGTTCTCTCTTTTTAAACGACTCTAGCTTGTTCACAATGGCATGAAAATATCCAGCACACAAGATTATTTTAGAAATGTATTGAGGAGAGTTCCTGAGACTGTAGTGTTTAAGATTAATACTGCTGCTAGTAGATTCAGTGTTTTGTGGTAGCCTGATGCTTTGGTGGTGTCCTTTCATTGCAGACAAGATGAAGAAGCTCACCAATTCTTTTTATGAGGTCATTGGTCCTACTTACAAATTCTCTTCCTTCATTAGCTACTCACCTTTTAAAATTCTGCCTTTCACACTAATGCATTGGAGACTAGATTTCAATATGGTAAATGTTGAGGACATAGACACATGGACAATAATACATTGCAAGGAGAAACAAACAAACAAACAAAATCCTATAATATGCGTCTAAGAATGAGATGGAGAGTAGTGAACTTAAAGAGAAACAACAGGATGAATAAATTCAAAAGATTATGTTCAGGAGTAAAAAGTTTACATTTCTATTATCTTATGCCCGATAATTCTAGAATTACAATGTAGTGTTAGGCAAATACCAAGCTCAGAACTTTGTGATATATTTAAAAAAACAAAGACAACAGAATAATTTTATAGGACTAATATTAATATTAATCAAAGAAATAATAAGATATATATCTGTATGGATGACTATGCAAGATACTGGTGATGAACAGCAAAGATACCATCATGTGTGGTGATTTTATTTATTCAAAAAAAAAACTCATTAGAAAGTCAAAATCATTAGAGGCAATAGTTTTCAAAGTGCCAAAATTTTAAAACTATGTGACGTGATCACATACATATCAATGTGAAATCAAATCTAACTAAACAATTAAATAACTATGTTGAAGAATGGCCACAGACAATCATACACAACCAGAAAGATGAGAAATCTTGGGTGAAAGAGAGAGACATCATTGATTTAAACAAATTTCAGCATTAGAAATTTATAAGCTCATCTCAGTTCCATTTCAAGGGCCCGTCTTGAGAACAATTGGCAAGGGCTATGAAATAGCCAATTAAAAGTTTCCATGAGCAATTTGGAGCCAAAGCACTGTGGTCTTGGCTCAGTGGTGCCCCAGTGGAGTGTCCAGTCCCATCCATCATGGGCAAAGTCCATTTTGTTTCACATGACACTTGGATACTTCATCAAGGGAAGTGCTAATCAATAAGAAATCACTTGTACATCCACATTCACAGCTTAGAGCAGATAAATTAGTAGTGGTTCTTCCAAATGATCTTGAGGACAGAAAAAGAGGGTAAGGGGGAGCCAGAATAAGCAATAGAAACTTGTTGCCCCACCAATGACCTTTACTTCAAGCTACAGTTACATTCTGATGTAGATGTTGGAGATGGTTCAGCTTCTATGTGACTGTAATCCAAACCAGCTCCCTAAAATTAGGTATAAAGAAAAGAAAATTTTAGATGCTGAGGAGCAAAAGGAGAAGTGGGGTATGATGTGGGTGCTACTGCTGAACACAACTCACTAGTGAGATTGGCAGGGTTTTAATCTTCTACTCTTGTGTAAGAATAAAAAAAAGGGAACAACTATGGATTCACATCCTAATGCAATTTTTTATCAGTTCACCGGTTCAGTAAAAAGTTTGAAAGGTAGCAGTCATTTAGAGACAAAATATTTTTTTAATGGGAATATTATTTCTGAGCATTATTTTTAAGGTGTCTTATTATGTTTTGTGTGTTAGGGGATGGGTAGTACATGCGTGCTCTGGTACTTTCGTGAGACCAAAGGACACTGAGTTCTCTTCTGTTAGGTGATTTTCAGGGATCAAGCTCAGCATGTCAAGCTTGAAAACACGTGTTCTTATTCATTATCAATCACATAAAATGTTTCTTTAAAGATGTTGTGACTAACTGTAGTAGCAGCAAAAGAAGGTAAAATAATGTCATGGACATAGAATTTACGCAGGATGTGTTATTAAGCTTACTTTAAATCAATGGTGTGCAAGCCAGATAGCCCAATAATAGCTTGTACTACATCTAAAAAGGAAAAATTCAAGAGCAATCCATCAACCACAAAGTCTTATACAGCATATGAACATGGCGGCCTTTCATGTATATTTCTTCAGTAAACTTGGGTCCACTGCAGTTTCATCCTTTTATTTTCCCTTGAAAATATTTAATGGAAAAGAAGTCAGGTTGAATAGAAAAAAAGAATCTAGACGTATTACCCATTTTAATTATCAGAAACACTGAAATAAGTGAGAAAAGAGTAAAATTGCATGTATATTTCAATCATGTTTTTCAGGAAGGTAAGTCTTATTATCAGTTGACTTATGAAATATCAGATGTAAAGAAGGTCTTTTCTTAGAAAAGTCCCAATTTCTCTATCTACCATAAATCACTGAATGTTACTTGTGAAAGACAATGTATACCTCACAATAATTGTGTGTGTATGTATGTAATGTATGTGTGTGTGTATGTATGTATGTATGCATATAATGAGATTTTATAAGTCTGAGAGGAGTTAAATATAGGGCAAATGTGCCTGCAAGAAGAATTCATTGAATTGGTTTTTATGAAGAACAAATAAGGTGTGAACAAGTGTGACAGTATTACACAGAGATCTTGAGAACAATTTGTATAGAGGAGGCAGCTTCTTGTCATGTAACATAAAGAGACAATGTTAGTGTTTGTAGAAACTTCAGTAACAAATACCTTGTCTTCAGAAAATTGAGAAAAGTAGCTAGACTAATGCTGGTTGAAGGCTTTCCCTATTACTGTTAGCCACATCCACTCTTGTGGCAGATGGAAGAATTCTTCCAGACTCACCATGGCATACTAATTTGTTCCCCTATTTTAAAGGTAAGCAGACAAATGCTGAGTCAATTTGGTGTCAAGACTGGTGCCATAATGAAAGATGGAATTGTCATCAATGGAAGTGTTGACTGGTTTAAAAAATTATGGACCTCAAGTAAACTAAAACAAAGAGATGACAATTTCAGTCTTACTATTATCGATTTATTTATGAAGTGTCAGATTTGTTAAGTTGCTAATGATGTTCATGAGTCAAGAAATTATTGGACTAACTCCCTGTTGGTTTTTAGCAGTACTTTTGTGGGGACATCAGCATTGACAGCATGTCTTCTGCTCCAGCCCTAAGCATTCTCATGTGCATTTGGTGGGTTTACACCATTTGCTTTGTTGTGAGGAAATGTATTTGCTTTTCTCTTATTTCAAACTGGCATTTTTAAGGCCTTCCGGGTTGTTTGACCTTTTCAGTTTTTGTTCTCCTATCTTTGATACATAGTGAGTTCTTAACAAATGTTTGTAAATAAATTAGTGAGTTGATCAACTTCTCTTTTTCTTAGGATTTGACATTATTAGTGAGATTGGACAGACATGAAAGTAATGCTAAATACAATGGTAATATAGATTATCTTACTGTTTTCTGAGCAATGTTTGAACTGTCCTATGTGTTGCACATGTTTTAATATATTTACTCTTTAGACAAATCCGTCATAATCATAAATTGAAATGATAAGCTACAGCACTGAGTTTATGGTATATGGAATAGCAAGTAACAGAAACTTCACTCACTGTATAGACATAGAGAAAATAGTATAATTCAATTTTCTAGCTTTTCATATACTCCCTGAACTATGTCCTAAAATCCCTTGCTTCTACTTTGACCCTTCTATTTTGGTAGAAGGAAATTCCCTCTTCGTTCAGGATTTGATACATTTCTTACAATGATGTCATAATTTACCTAAAGTGTTATTTATGATATTGAATGTTGACTGACCACCTGGGTTTCCAATGTATGATGCCATTGTGTTGAAATTCACAGTACATTTTTAGATGAAAATATGTGTTCACCTGTGTCCTTAATTATATAGGAGTCAGGATTATTTTCTTTTGTTTTCATGATTATAAATAATTGTCATTGCATCTTATCCAGAAGACTGCTTTTAATTCTGGCACTTAAGATATGGAGGCAACAGGATCAAAAGTTTTAAGGATTGCCTTAGCAATACGATTCAAGGCAATCCTGGGCTACATTAGAGCTCATCCTATATAGAGGGAGAGAGATAAAATAGAAAGGCAAGGGAGAGGAAGAACGGAAGGGAAGGGGGAGGGGAGGGGGAGGGGAGGGGAAGGGGGAGGGGCAGGGAAAAGGGGGAGGGGGAGGGAGGGGAGGGGAGGGAAAAGGGGGAGGGGGAGGAAGGGGGAGGGAAGGGAAAAGGGGGAGGGGAGGGGGAGGGGAGGGAAAAGAGGGAGGGAGAGGGAGGGGGAGGGGAGGGAAAGGAGGAGGGGGAGGGAGGGGGAGGGGAGGGGAAAGGGGGAGAGGGAGGGAGGGGAGGAGGGGAGGGGGAGAGAGGTTATATTGTTAATGTTCATGAGCTAAGAATTTGTTAAATAAAAAAATTCCCTTAAAATAACTTTCACAGGTAAAACAAGATTATTAAAATAATTTGACTAGCGTTCTGATTAAAATATATAGTTCCTCTCAAGGGAAATAGGACGTTTTATTCTATAACCATGCTTGAGACAGTATTCTGCAAAATGACCCTTGATAAGGGAAATGCATACAAGCTTGATTTCCTCAGTCAGACATGCTGTTTGTCTGCTCATGGGGCTCAGAGCTCCCTGCCCACTTAGGTAGTAGCTCACAGGGTTACTCCTTCAAGTCACTCTGTCCCGCGTTAGCATTCAGTTCTAGAGAAGAAAGCCTTTAGCTGCTCCGCAATAGGATTCGATTAAGAGGATCAGCAAAGCCCTGGATGCTTTCTTAAGTATTATCTCAACAATCCAAACCTCTGGAGTTTGCTATATTGGGCTAGAAATCTTAGACGGAGACATGTACTCACAATATTTTTCAACATAATTTGTTTCTTGGTTTAGCCAAAAATAATGTAAAAGAGACATGTCAACAAAATTCAGGATTGCCCTTAGGTTAGAGGAGGAAAAAAAGGTAGGAGGGGAAAGCTAAAAGTCTGAAAATTTTACCAAGTTTCATTCTGACTTAGAGGGAAAAACAGCAACAGGAAAGCCACAAGCACAGTGGTGAGCATGGCAGGCGGGCATTCACCCCTTATTTTAAAAGATTGTGCTGCGGTTCTTGGTCTGATAGAAGTCATCCGTTTTCTCTGCCTCTGGCTAAGTCTTCTCAACTAAACTGGCTAAAATGGTGATGGAAAGATAAGAGCTGGAAGAGGGCAGCCTATAATAAGAAACACAATAACAGGAAATAGGTGGTGGCCACATAGCATTAAAAGGTGCCTGAAGTGTGAACTTGGGGGAAAAGCGAAAAGACAGCACGGACCGTGGCCAAAAGGAGTGTGGTTCTTTTACTGGAAAAAAAAAATCTTGTACGTGTTTGGAGTACGTTGAAATATGTTTGTTTTTCACTGTCAGACAATATTCATTGAATCTGTTGCCCTGGAGACAGAAAATAAAAGGGGGAGAAAGAGAGAGGGGGTTAGAAGGAAGGGAGAGCAAAAGGGAGGAAAGGGAGGCAGAGAAAGGGAAAAGAAAGGAAAGGGAGAGAGAGAGAGAGAGAGAGAGAGAGAGAGAGAGAGAGAGAGAGAGAGTAAAAACAAAAAAGAGGGAACACATGGGCTAGAATTTGGAGTCTACTTTGCACATCTGAAGATACTTCGACATCCCCAGATGATTTTAAATGATTAATTTATTAATACAAGAGATTCTTAGGGGGGATTTTTTGGGGTATTCTAGAAAAGTAAATCATAATTTAATTATCTTAACCACATTTGATATAATTAAATACTTGTCCAAAGTGGACTAAAATTTCAGGAAACCAAGCCAGGTGTGTTACCTGAATACCTAATTCCAGGAGACCCAGTATAAGACTGTGGTACACAGAGCATATACGAGAAAAGAAAGAGAGAAGTGTGTATACCAAAGTCAGTCTCTGATAGTGTCATTTTGTTGAAAATATGAATCCTCAAGCATTCCTGTGCAAAATTCATTCAGATAAAATACTGTTTACCTTGTTAAAATGAGTCAACATCACCTGCCATGACCACAGACTTATTCACTGGGAGTTTTCTGTCCTCTGGGTAGAAACGGTGTATCTAATATTCCGAGGTGGAGAAGGTGGGTGCAATCACTTCAGAATGAGACCAGTGATCATTCTATTTTAATAGTTCTTCATCCCCCACAAACATGTCATGACTGTAAGGATATAGCTAACCTCCTGATATACAAACAATCCATTGACCTGTATTCAAAGGCAATCAAATAGAGGGAACAAATGTGTAGCTGCTGAACTCACTAGTCGATTTGGGAAACACAGTGCTCATTAGTGATCCAGGAACTTGTGGTTTGAAACTTGTTTAAGAATGCTAGGAATTATCTCAGGAGAAGCAAAACCTGATTTGGACTGAAGCAGTTTTCAAAAACATGAGGGAAAACAAAAAACAAAGAACAAAGACAAAAATCCCACTCAGTGGCAAGGCTGGTTGGTGTTCGGACTTCTTAAAGCTCCAGTCACAGCACAGCTGGGTGATGTCCCCTCTCCCAGAAAGAAACAGGGAGAGCTTGCTGAGAACAGTGAAGAGGTGATCCTCCAGCTGCCTGCTTTTTGAACTAGGAACTTGCAGAGCGAACTTTATAATGCCTCATTACAGCTGAAAGATGTCTTCCCAGTTCCCGTGCACATAGAACCCTGATCCCTCAGGAAGGTTCTTGCTATTTCATTATGTTGAATTCTTCTGTTTAACCCTTCTGTTTTACAAATTAGTTCTTTGAGAGTTTTATATTATATTGATCATATTGAACCCCTTCCCCCAAAGACCTCTGGGACCTCCTCCTTTCTCTACACACCCAACTTTATGTTCTTTTTATTTTTTTGTCAGAGAAAACAAAATCTGTTTTACTTTGAAAGAATACTGTATTGACAATTTTTGCTTTAATTAAAAGCTAATCAAATTTTCCCGTTCCTGTCTTACTCCAACCCCTCCTGTATCCCTCCTTATGTCGCCCATATACTCTCAAATTGATATCCTCTTTTTCATTATTATTATTATTATTATTATTATTATTGTATATTTGCATAAATGTATAAATGCAACCTGCTGGGCCATTTTATGAAGCTTATGTATATGTTCTTAGGGTTGACCACTCTCAGCTATATAATCACAAAGTAAGCTTAACCCTGAGAGTGACTAATTCTCCCCTTTTCAACAGTAATAATTTTCAGTAGTTCAATATCTAGGGATGTGACCCACAAAGATTTTCCCTTTTCATGTTAGACTACCTATTGGTATTGTCATGATTTAGGTCTTCTTTAAACAGCCCTGTTGTTGAGGCATCAAGGGTATAGCTTTCCTGTCATTTCAAGAAGTCACAACCTCACAGCCGACTTCCTGTCTTTCTTGTCCCATAGGTTTTACAATTGTCCCATGTCCTCTTTCTCAAGATTCTATAACCTACAGGTGCAGGAATTGTGTTGTAGATATATCCATTCGAGCTGGAGTTCCCACAGTTATATGATATATGTACTATGGCTGGTTGTGGTTTGCAGTGATGGTCTAATCTAATAAAGAGAAGCTTTTTTGATGAATATACCTTCTATAGGTATAAGAATAAATTTTAGAATATAGTTAGGAATGATGCTGATTTAGTAAAATGCTGATAATAGGTCTTCCTATAAATCCATGGCCCTATCTGCTGCATGCAATTGACTAGTTATTATTTCCCTCTTGTTGAATGGTACTTAAACAGTTATAATTGGATAGCATAGGTGACAACCAAGATATTGGTGCCACAATTGCAATTTTAGATATATATTGCCACATTGGTCAGTCTTGTGTTTCATAGACATCACAGCTGAGTAGGACTATTGATGGCTTCTGTTTCTTGTCAGTATAGCACTGGTACTATGAAAGGTAGACCATAGGATAAAGATTTTCAAGCTTGATCCAACTCAAACTTTCCACATCTTAAGTCAGAATTATGCGGTGTCTCTCACAATAGAAACTTACCTTCAAACTCTGAAAGGCATCCAAGGACAGTTGCCTGTATCATATTTTGAGTCACTTGAACTACCATAACCAACAACTCAAAAGGATATTACTCACATCAACCACTAGAGCATTCATTTGGCTTTTGTGCAGATTATAGCCCATAAAGCCCAACTGATGAAAGTGGATATGTACACTGTCAGAGGAGAGAAGTGATCATCACTTTTGAATTCTTTTGTATCCCATGTGAGCCAAAAGTAATAATAATAATAATAATAATAATAATAATGATAATAATAATTGAAGAAAGTAAGACATTTCAGTGTAAGAAACTCCCATTAAAATGTTTAATTAACTGCAATAACTAGGATTTAGGATGTTGGATACTCCAGACCGTATGCAAGATCATGGAACAGAATATGATTGTGTGGTAAATATGATCTGGGCCACACATAAGAACAGATCAAGCCAGATTGTATTAGCTGTCTGTCCAAGCCACACTGGGAAATGAGGCATCCGATGTTTCCTGTTTCTAACAGTTTGGGGATTCCCAGATAAAAAGATGTGTCATTACAGTCTTGTGGTGTAGACAGAGGAGGGCATGACTCAGCCAAAGCAATCTTTGGACTTTCCCTCCACTGAATTTGAAGAACCTCTGGGAAGGCTTCCTAGATGCTAAACTCAGTGATCCTTAAAACTGGCATCAGCTGTTCCTTTCTCTGAACATCTGGAGTCATGTCTCTTCTCTAAGGAGACTCCGACAGATAAAGTCAAACATATACCCTGTACCAAAGGGACGTGAAAAGGGAGATGAAGGCAAAATGCAGGCAAGATATTAAACAGATAAAACTCAAACAATTGCTTCCATTACAGGTTGATAAAAGGTTGCGAGTAGAAACGCAGGATATTAGGAAAATGCAGTTTGAATGTTATCTAAACGTCATGAAAGACTGAGTGTCCATTGCTTAACTATTTTGTGTGGGTCGTATCATTCCTTCACTTTGTCAAGTCTCTCTAACATTTCAAGACTACAAACTCAGATTCATAATAAGTAAGAACAAGGCCCGAAGAAAATGCTATTTCAGTAGAGGCTGTTGCCTTAGCATTTCAGATACATGGTGGTGTCTACAGACATTCAACTTGGACCATGCCTGATCTGCTTAGAAGTGACTGATGGCTTAACTTTGATTGACTGGATCGTATTAAAGAGCACACTTATGTGCCAAAGGAGAGGGGAAGTTTTGCCAAGCATATAGCAGATAGTGCTGGGGGTTGCTAGCATTACTGACGAAGGAAAAGTCCTCAATGGCCGTGCATCTCAGTTACTGTCTGAGACATCTGAGGCAGAGGCAGAAATAGAAAGACTAAACTCTCAAATCCTCCACTGTCTAAAATTCTATGAACGCTCAGATACAAAGTTATTGTGAAACTATGTAGGAGGTGGAAAGTAAAATTGTCTTACCAAATAGGAAAATTAAGTTGGGTAGCAGATGACTGTAAAGAAGGAGAGCTTTCTCCCTCAACTCTAAATATTTGATGCGAGGTGATGCTATCTGAGGAACATTTGGGACTTTTCCCATGACAAATGTCCAGTGACTTCTGTAAAGACGGGAACTGAGTTAAGCCTGAATCATCCTAAGGCCATGTGCCGGGCGGGTACTCTGGACTTTTCTACTCTGCATCCCCACTTGCCGCTGTTCTCACCACCTAAGATAGTTTCTCTGATGTCATTCCTTCAGGTTCCTACTCAGTGGCTATTTCTGATGTGTTGGCAACTAATACACTTCTCAGACAGCTACTTCCCTCTAAATAATGCCAGCTAAGATCTCAGCTCAAAGAAATCTTTCCGTTATGATGGGTACTGGAAGTGAGGTATTTCACTAAACCTTTTTACCCCTTCTCAAATGACGTCAAAGGTAAAATAACCCTCACCTGTCCCAACTGTGAAATACTATTTCTGATTGTCTCACTCCTAAACCTCTGTATCAATCAATAATCCAGGGTCAGGCCATGCACATAAGCAAAGCCTCCACAGTATCTTCAGTCCCCAGGACATCATCGGGCTGCTGGAAATAATGCTTCTTTTCCCTGTAGCATAAAGAAGATCCAGTTCCAACCTCACTGTCAGAGAATATTCAAACATTATGCAAATGAGAAAAATTTATTCTGAGCTTTGCTCCTTCATCAGAAAACCATGACAACAACCACAAAAATTTTCCATAATTCAGCCTACAAAGTTCTTCAGAAATAGAGTGTCTATTGAGTTGGATTTCAGTATGTAACATTAGAAAGATCAAGTCTTTTGAAAACCACAAAGAGAATAGAGTTGCGGAGCCTGGTGTTGCCAGGGCAGGACTCCAGACTCCCTGCAAGGCTCTACCCTGTGGTAATAGCTGTTCTCCCTTTCCATGTTGGCTAGGAATCAAAAGACCTTTGCTGAACACATAATGTTTACCATCCCCCACCCCATTATTCCTGATCGAAACTGCTCCAGAAGGCAGGTGTGGGGAATAAAATATTATTGCAATATAAAGTCAGGCTAGCCATTAGATTCTAAGCTAAATTTTCAAACCAGGGCATAAATCAGTTAAAGGTCATACAATTTCAGAGATTATCTTTTTTTTTTCCTTGAAAGAGAAAGAAAACACCTGGCACATTATTTGGAGACTTCATAAAGAAAGAAGGGAAGGAAATTATCTTTGACTGGCTGCAAGGGCAAGTGGTTAATGTATTTTCACTGTGGAATAGAAGTATCCATGTAAATCCTGAGTGGCAACTACCTGTTTCTCCACCCTCTTTTAGCAGTCTTCTCTCTCCTCTCTGTTTCTCTCCTCTCTCCTCTCTCCTCTCTCCTCTCTCCTCTCTCCTCTCTCCTCTCTCCTCTCTCCTCTCTCCTCTCCTCTCTCCTCTCTCCTCTCTCCTCTCTCCTCTCTCCTCTCTCCTCTCTCCTCTCTCCTCTCTCCTCTCTCCTCTCTCCTCTCTCCTCTCTCCTCTCTCCTCTCTCCTCTCTCCTCTCTCCTCTCTCCTCTCTCCTCTCTCCTCTCTCCTCTCTCCTCTCTCCTCTCTCCTCTCTCCTCTCTCCTCTCTCCTCTCTCCTCTCTCCTCTCTCCTCTCTCCTCTCTCCTCTCTCCTCTCTCCCCTCTCCTCTCTCTTCTCTCTGTGTTTCTCTCTCCTCTCTCCTCTCTCTCTCCTCTCCTCTCTCTCTCCTCTCCTCTCTCCTCTCTCCTCTCTCCTCTCTCCTCTCTCCTCTCCCCTCTCCCCTCTCCCCTCTCCTCTCTCCCCTCTCCCCTCTCCCCTCTCCCCTCTCCCCTCTCCCCTCTCCCTTCTCCCCTCTCCCCTCTCTCCCTCTCCCCTCTCTCCCTCTCTCCCCTCTTCACTCTCCCCTCTCCACTCTCTCCTCTCTCTCCCCTCCTCTCTCTCCTCTTTCTCTCTCCACTCTCTCTTCTCTCTCTTCTCTTTCTCCTCTCTCTCCTCTGCTTTCCCTTTTTCATCCCTCCCTTCCCAAACTCTATTACACTCTTTGTGTATTTATTTCACTTCTTTTCTTAATTTGGGAAGGTATCAAGTAGAGTCTATGATGCTTATTTAATTTGTACTATCACTTGTGAGACAAAAGAGGATCTCAGTGGTTTTCAAATTGCACACTAATCAAACATACAGTTTCAGAGTCCAAAAAGGCAGAATTCCTGATCCTCAATCCTGTCTCCATGTCAACATTTATTTCAGCCTATTGTGTATTCCATGTATCAGCTCCTTAAACAGTATCAGACATGTAGTTCATACTCAGTAACTATTCTCTGAATTACAGAGGAAAGAATGGGTATTTGTTAAAAACTCAAGATTCTGCTTAAGATTTCATATTTAAAAGAGAGAAATTAATAAAGTGAAAGGGAAAAGAAAAGAATCAAGAAGGATCAAATACTCTAATCTAATTCTACACCTTGAGAGGTAAGAATATCAGAAATTCATTGTGTGTTCATCTACTCTGATCACCGGGTACTCGGTCCTTTTCAGGACGGCTGCTGTCCAGCCTGCTTACTTCATAGGTATATAGGTCATGCAATTAAGATACTGTGTTTCCTTTTTAATCCTGAAAAGGCTCTATTCTTTAAATGTGGGAATAAAGGGAATACAGAGGAAAGGAAAGGAAAGGAAAGGAAAGGAAAGGAAAGGAAAGGAAAGGAAAGGAAAGGAAAGGAAAGGAAAGGAAAGGACTGCTCCTAGGTATGGTGAAGGAGAGTTTAATGAAGATAAAAGGGAGAGTGTAACCAGAGGCAGAGACATCTGAAAGGGTCAAGAGTAGCTACATCCAGACTGAGCTGGGCCTTGTGGGGAGATGAAGAGGGGAAGGAAGAGGGGAGAAAGAGAACCAGGTGTAGCAGCCATGAAGCCAAAGGCACAAAAAGACAGGTACCCGAAATGTCTAGATTATCTAGGGAAGAGCCTCTGGGGGAAAAGCAATCCAGCCCCTAGGCTGGAGAGTTCAGCATAGAGGTCAGCCTGGGCCAGCCATACCCTGTAACAAATAGGGACTAATGGATGCTGAAGAACCTGAAGGTCAGGTCCACTTGGAGATGTTAAATAGGTCAGCAATTTGTCTTCGGTTTGAAACTTAACACTTGTGCCTTTATCTTCTAACCTCTGACCCAAGCACTTTGTAATGGAATTTGGTCTGTGGTGTGTTAAATGACCAGGTAACTAAAGTAGCTAAATATAAATTTCTTAATATGTTACCTGTTGAGGAACATATCCTGGGAGCCTTTAGTTTAAATGCAACAAGTTCTGAAATGATGAAATTATGGTTTGACAGCTTCGGCTTCTTTTATGTCTTAGAGCTGGAAATTGTAGGTATCATAGACTAAATCTTTGAAAACAGCGTGTAGGGACATTTCCTTTTGATTCCAACAGGAAATCCCAGAGGACCAAGAAGCAGTAGGCCCTGGAGAGATTTGTAGCTCAGGTTACATATCCCAGGGATTTAAACATATCTGATAGCACTGAGAAGAAAAATAATAATCACATTCACATGTTTTTTACTGGCATTTGGACTTCAGTTTGAAAGTCATCTGCTGTGAACCCACTCTTTTTCTTCCTTCTGCACCATTTCCGTTTAGGTCACTCTTACCTTGATAAGGAATTCGTATTAAATCATCTTAAGGCAATTGCACTTGTGATGATATATTACTATACAATTATTCTAAGCTACTGCTTGTGTAATGAATAGCCCATTACGGACCTCTTTTCCTTGATTACACCTCCTAATATTATCTCACAGTTATAACACCAATGTAGTTACTAGTAAACAATGTAATAGCTAAGAGATTGCATTAAGTTAAGTTGTAGAGGAGTGAATTCCTTAAAGCTTGACATGTAGCATGTCTTTTCAACACTAGGTGTTTCAAATATACTGATGTTTCTCTATAAGCATAATATTTTTTTAAAAACTATTTAGTGATGCCTCAAATACTAGTTTTAAATAGTTATTTTTATAGTCCTTAAAATAAATAGATCAGCCCACTATAGAGCTTAAGTAATATAAAAATAAAAATAATTTAAAATATACATATTGACCTAGAAAGAGATTCTGGTATTTTAGGTATGGGAAAACATATTTATATCCAGGTATGTACTTAAGCAGTATTTTCACTAATGAACTCCTGTTCCTGGATTGTATATTTTGGCTAAACAACTTGTGAGAAAAGAAAACAACACTTTGCCTCTGGATTCAATTTTCCAGTGTAAAGTGTGAGTTTAAAGTAAACCTATGTTGATCTTCCTTAGTGCCAAGTAGTTAAAGTTACAAACAAAGGTTAGTACCTAACATAGTTGTCCTCTCCCTCTCCCTCTCCCTCTCCCTCTCCCTCTCCCTCTCCCTCTCCCTCTCCCTCTCCCTCTCCCTCTCCCTCTCCCTCTCCCTCTCCCTCTCCCTCTCGCTCTCCCTCTAGCTCTCCCTCTAGCTCTCCCTCTCCTTCTCCCTCCAGCTCTCCCTCTTTCTCTCCCACTGCCTCTTCCTGTCCTTCTCCCTCTCTCCTTCTCTCCCTCCCTCCCTCTCTCTCTCCCTCCCTCTCTCTCTCTCCCTCTTTCCCTCTCTCCCTCTCTTCTCCTCTTCCTCTTTCTTTCTTGCTCCCTCTCCTCCTTCCCCCTCCTATACTCTACACTATACTTGTCTTCCCTTGGTGGTATGGCTGGTACCTCAGGGGGAAGAAATGCCTCAGCATGGGTTCACAGAGGCACCCCTCCCACCTCACCATACCTAGCTCTATAAAACATATTCCTGGCTCCCTTCTTCTCTTATAAAATACAACACCTCCCTCTCTCCTTCCCTCCCTCCCCAAGTGACTTCAGCTTTTATGAGCTGTTTGCTATATTTTGTGAAATATTAATAGCAATGCTTTAATATAAAAATATATTAAAAATGTATCACTCCTATCAATTATAACAGGCACAAACCTGGAGTAAAGCAGAGACTCCTGTGCTAGATCTCAAGTAATCCAGATGCACAGGAGACTGCATAAAGCAGGACACTTACCTTCTGTAAACTAATGTATGTTATCTCTTCAATCTTTCTTTATACACACTTTACTTGGTATTCATATGACTGCATTAGTTGAAGGAATTATAAAGCCATCAGCAATCTCATGTTGATTAGATAACCATTCACTAAGCAGAGTCCCATTAAGTGCTATGATTATACTCAGGAAACAGTGTTTATAATATGGCCTTCTCTCTCTCACTTGCTCCTCCCCCTCTCTCTCTCTTGATAATGTGGATGAAGTTATGCTGTGAAGAGAAAAACTTTGAATTGATAGTGAATGGGAAATTCCAATGAAAGAAACAAGTTATCCGATTCTAATTCCAAAAGTTGTAATGGGTACATGATGAAGCTAAAGAAACAGAATTAATAGCAGTTGATAAACTATAGCTGGTGCATGTGTGTGAATCTGTGTTTAATAGAGCTTATTTAAGAAATGTATCTCTTCATGATGCACATGCTGAACAAAAGTATATAAAGGGACTCATCTCAAACTAATGCAAAGTGCCCATGCCCTGTCTGTGTCTAACAGTAGGCCAAGTGGAACCAGTACCCAGACTTTCTAAAGTCTAACACAAGACACAGTTTCATATTCATATATTTTCATATGTATATATGTATATGAGAATTTCATGCATAAACCCATCATTTCCACTCCCCCTCATCTTTCTTCAATTGCTCCCCACCCCCTCAAATGTATGACATTTTCTTTAGTTACTATTTTATTCAGTTTAACTCAGGAATCTCAGCTGGATTGATCAAGCAAGAGAAAGAAAGAAAAAGGTGTCCAAGTTGGAAGGTAGACGTCCGAGTGCTATGATTGCAGATTCTGTGATTGCATGGTTAGAGGAAGACCAAAAGTATCTTCTAGAAGTAGTAAGTGCTGTCGAGTGTGCGGCATACAGAGTCAGCATATGATCTTCATCAGATTGACTGTAAACAAATAGCAAATTACCTCATATGGAAAGAAATTTAACTGAACAGGCAAGACTTATCTACATTGAAAACTGAAAATAATCATGTAAAAAGATAGAAGAAAACACAACGAATTATAAAACACCCTATAGTCATTCCTTGTAAAATTAACATTGTTAAAATGTTCATATTACTCAAAACAATCTATAGATTAAGTACAATTTCTATCAAAATTTCAATGACAAGTTAACGAAGCACTAAAATATATATAAAACAAGCAAACAAAAATCTAACCAAAGTAATATTTAGAACAATAATAAAGCAGGGAACATTAAATTACCCAATTTCAAGGATACTTCTATGCTGTAGTAATGAAAATAATATTAAATTGGTTTAAAAACGGAAACATGGTCCAATGGAACAGAATGGTGACAATAGGTGTAAAGACATGCTTCTACATCTAAGTGATTTTCAAAAAATGTACTAAAAATATGAACTGGAAGATAGTCTTTTGAATTTTACAGTACTGGGAAAAATTGATGTTCCATGCAGAAGGCTAAAACTAGATTCCTATCCATCACCATATACAAAATCAACTCAAATGGATTAGCATTTTAAATTCGAGGCTCCAGACAATGAGAAATACATACAAAAGACATTTCAGGATAGATACCAGAGAAAGGAGAGTGTAGAAAAATCTGGACATCCCAAGTTGATCCTAAGAAAATAATACAGATTGTCTCACTTCCAGACAACAGAAACGTGACTTGAAAGATAGCTCAGCCATTAAGGCTACTTTATGTTTTTGCTGAAGACCCACATTTGGTTCTCAGCCTAACATGGTGTCACACAACCATCTGTAACTCTAGTTCCAAGTGATATGGTGCCCTCTTCTGACCTTCAAGGGTACAAAGCACACACAGGAGAAATCTATTTCTCACAGTTACCCTAGGAAATGCATGATCAAGGTGGCAATAGTTTCAGTGTCAGCTTATGGTTAGATTTCTCACTCATAAAAGTGTCTTCTTACTGTACTCTCACCCACAGAAGGGACAGGCCAGCTCTGTGGAGCCTCTTTTCTAAGGCTACTAGTCTTGCTTGTGAGTTCAAAGGCTCTACATATTAATGCCATTACATTATTGATTACATTCCAATATATAAAATTTATCAAAAGAGAGAAAAATAAACAGGCATCACAAATATCTGCATGTACACAAAACTTCTTTTTAAAAATTCCCCAACCACTCTGGAAATCAGTCTGACAATTCCTCAGAAAATTGGCCATAGTACTACCTGAGAACCCAGGTATACCACTTCTGGACATATATCCAGAAAATGCTCCAACATGTTATAATGCCACATACTTCACTATGTTTATAGCAGCCTTATTTATAATTGCCAGAAGCTGGAAACAACCCAAATGTCCCTCAACAGAGGAATGGATACAGAAAATGTGGTACATTTACACAATGGAATACTACACAGCTTTTAAAAACAATGACTTCATGAAATTCACAGGCAAATGGATGGAACTTGAAAATATCATCCTGAGTGAGGTAACCCAGTCACAAAAGAACACAGATGGTATGCACTCACTGATAATTGGGTATTAGCCCAAAAGCTGGCAATATCCAAGATACAACTCACAGACCACATGAAGCTCATAAACAAAGAGCAAAGTGTGGATGCTTCTGTCCTTCCTAGAAGAGGGAACAAAATACTCAAAGGAGGAAATATGGAGATAAAGTGTGGAGCAGAGACAGAAGGCCATCCAGAGACTGCCCCACCTAGGGATCCATCCCATATACAATCACCAAACCCAGACTCTATTGCAGATGCTGGGAATGCTTGCTGACAGGAGCCTGATATGGATGTCTCCTGATAGGCTCTGCCAGAGCCTGACAAATACAGAAGTGGTTGCTCTCAGCCAACCATTGAACTGAGTGCAAGGTCCCTGATGGAGGAGTTGGAGAAGGGACTGAAACAGCTGGGTGGTTTTGCAGCCCCTTGGAGGGAACAACAGTGTCAACCAGCCAGACCCCCGAGAGCTCTCGGGGACTATACCACCAACCAAGGAGGGACCATGGTTCTGGCCACATGTGTGGCAAAGGATGGCCTTGTTGAACATAAATAAGAGGAGTGGCCTGGCCCTTGGGCCTGAAGGGGTTCGATGCCCCAGTGTAGGGGAAATGCCAGGGTGGGAAGGTGGAATAGGGTGGGTAGGTGATGGAGAGACAGGAGGAGGGGGGATGGGATAGGAGGTTCCTAGAGGGGAGACTAGAAAAGGGATAACATTTAAAATATAAATAAAGAAAATACCCAATAAAAGAAAAAAACTGAAAAAAAAAAACAAATTTCCTATGCTTTATGTGATGATTTAACGAAAAAAAAAATGTGAGGGAAGAGAGTACTGAGGCCCAACACTCCGTGCAGAGCTAATGGAGAGCTTCTAGCTACTGGATGAAAGAGAATTATGTTCTTCAGTGGTGTTACCACTGGTGAACTGCCTGCACAGAGCTATATCCAGACTCATGCAAGGAAGTATAATTATTTCAGTGAGACATTTATATGGAAAGGGAAATCGCTTGGGAAGAAGAAATGGGGGATTGATACGATCAAATGCATTATATACATAAAGCAAATTATTAATTAATATACAAACATGAAACTGTATCATTGTCTGATGGAGTTGCTGGAGCAGGTCAATAGAGGGCAACTGATAAGGAAGATAAAGTGAGTTCTTCACTGTAGTGTTAAAATGTTAGTTCAAAGACAGATTGTAGAAACTAAGCATATAGAACAGAGCAAAGGATAAAAGGTTCAACAAGTAACATGTAAAGATAGGAATAAATTACAATAGTGAGTAAGTCACAAGAGCTAAACTACGGAATACTGGAGTACTGTTTCACAGATAGCCAGCAAAATTTGGGGAACTAAACTGTTTTTCCTAAAGCCAAACCTAGTAAGATAAACTTGCCAGAACCTTTTGTCTGTGTTTAATTTCCCTGGCAGGTGAAGGAGATGGTTTGTTTAGGAGCTGTTAGATTAGATTTCACAGATTTGACATTCTGTCTTCCTGTAGGTCAGCTCTTGTCTGTTTTTCCGGGCTGTATAGATACCAGGGACAACAGACAGTTCAGACTGTGACCCAGCCAGGGCTGGGTGCGGCCTGGGATTCTGCTCTTGGGGAAGCTTTGATGCAGCTGCGAGCCTGAGAACAAGGTTCCCTTTCCTTTAACACGAATACCCTTCAGTTCTTCAGCGACTTTTCACCACGTAGTTAAATCCAAACATCACAATAGCCTCAACAGAGCAAACCTTTTGAAAAGGAGGAATTCGATTGACTTCAAAGCGGTCCCCAAAGGGAGCAGGGCCTTTGTTTTACAGTACAAAGCACACTAGATGCAGCTGAAAACAAAAGATAGTTACCTTTTCAGTTAGTTTGTCTGATGAAAAAGAAGCAGCAAATCTTCCAAAAAAAAAAAAAAAAAAAAAAAAAAAAAAAAAAAAAAAAAAAAAAGCAAAACTGCCCTTCAGATTTAAATTTAATTATCTAAATTTTCGGTCTATCTCAGGGGAAATATCGGGAAGATAGTTCCGACCAGAGCCTTCCTTTATCTTCTTTCCTTTTTTTGCAGCCCTCGTTTGTTACCTTAAATATGAATGTCATAGATATTTATATTATCTACAAAGATTTTTCCGCTATATGATCTGGGGTGATTAATAATTCACTTAGAGATGTTTTCAAGTAGTATCAAAAATATTTGATTTATATCTTCCAACAAATGGCATTGCAGACTTCCTGAAATTGGAAATGCAAACTTACCATTTGTTAAGAGTCCATCATCCTTTAGCTGTGTTCTGAAAATCAACTGCACAGGTTTACTCTAGTTTGAATGTACAAATGTGTATGTTCTTGGAAGCTAAACAACTGTAAAGTTCTAAGGCAGTGGTGCTCCCTAATGCTGCAACCCTTTAATACAGTTCCTCATGTGTGGTGATCCCCAACCATAAAGTTATTTTTGTTTATACTTTATCATTGTAACTTGGCTGCTGTTATGAATCTTAATGTAACTATCTGTGTTTTCTGATGGTCTTAGGCAACAAATATGAAAGAGTTTTTCAACTCCAAAAGGGATCAAGACTCACACGTGGAGAACTGCTGGTCCAAGGCAAATTAAATTGGACTTAATGAAGCATCTGTGTCTCCTCAAGTAATAGGAAAAATCTAACATTCACTTAATGATTACATGCAGATACATTAAACAATTGTAGCAAAAAATAAATTATATACATGCCCAAAAATTGCAGATTAGCATGCTCTGGTCAATTTTATTTTAAGTATTCTCTATTGTCAGTCAAACCTGTATTTTAATCAGTGAAAAATGATAACTCCATACATTTGTTTTTCCAGTTAACCACAACAGTATCCAAAATTCAGAGAATTCTCAGAGAGTGCTAATGTGGATTTGACATTTTTGTTTGGGAAAAGACACCCTTAGTAATCACATCTATGTTCCGTGGTGTCTCAGCAAGCATTAAGAGCTGCTTAGTTTTTCAGTGAAGTAATTAGTAACCAATTACATTGAAGATTCTAGAAATGAGAAATTAAGAATCGTTTTCACTGTAAGTGGCTGTAAAATGTAGATTGTTCATTGTTGTTCATTAATTCAAAATGATTTTTTTCCCTTCTTCCAAAAAGTAGCATTTGTCTCAAGGAGATTCTGCAGGCAACAAAAGCAAAGATTATTGCATGACAGACAGTGCCTCCACCCAAAGTTAAGTAGATTTGTAAGATTATCAGAACTCTCCTTTTCCTGTCCTGGATAGAAATTCTTCCTACGAAGCCATAGGATCTGATCCTCCCCACCAATTTGCTGTGGTTGGGAGAGTTATTTTATTGTCTAGTTTTGTTGAAAGCATTTTTCTCTGAGCCATTTTTTATTTCTTTTTTTTTCTTTTATTGAATATTTTCTTTATTTATATTTCAAATGTTATCCCCTTTCCAGGTATCCCTTCTGGAACCTCCCTATCCCATCCTTCCTGCCCCTGCTTCTATGAGGGTGCTAACCCACCCATCCACCCATTCACCCACTCCCACCTTTTAACTCCCATTTTTCAAAACCATATTGTTGCCATTGTTTTTGTAGTTGTTATTATTGTTGTTGTTAAATATATTCCTTAAAATGTTATAGACCAAGAAGTAACTCTCCTACAGATTCTTACACTTGATTTTAGGCAAGGTCAAATATGTCCAGTTTGATTACTACTCAAGAGTACTCTAACTCTTCAAAACATTCTGCTTAACCAGGAATAGTGGTCATGAGCTCAAGGACAGCCTGGGCTACAGAGAGATCACCAGGTTTGTCTGAGCTTGAGAGAAACTTCTTCAGAGAAATACAGGGGTGGAAGGTGGGGATGAGGGGAGGAAAACAAAAACAAGAAAAAGAAACACCCACTTCTCCTATCTATTGACTGGCTTCAAGGCTTGATTTTCTTATATTCTGTCAATATTCGTTCACATCCAGTGAAAGTAGAGGACCTACTCTGTGACACTGAGTTCAGCAACAGCTTTTAAATTTTACACCAAAATCTCAGGTTAACAAATAGAAAAATAGCCGGGCTGTGGTGGCGCACGCCTTTAATCCCAGCACTTGGGAGGCAGAGGCAGGCAGATTTCTGAGTTCAAGACCAGCCTGGTCTACAGAGTGAGTTCCAGGACAGCCCGGGCTTCACAGAGAAACACAGTCTCGAAAAACAAACAAACAAAAAAAAAAAACAAATAGAAAAATAACTAATAATATTAGATCAAATAAAAGAGTTTCTATACAGGTATGCAACAAAAGAAAAAGACAACGTTTGCAAAAATATGATTAGCATTCCAAACATATGCATGAAATACGTGAAACTCAATACCAAAATATAAATTACCTGATTAAAATGGGAAAATATCCTGGGTAAACATTTCTTCAAAGAAGTGACACAGAATATGAGAGGGTAGAAACCGTCTTGTGGTTTCACCTCGTTGGTAGAAAGGGTTTCATAAATAAGACATAAGACATAAATAACAGAAGTTGAGTGTATGAAGAGCAAATGAGGATGGAAATATTTGACATCAAAAGTTATAATTTATAATGGTGACATAAACAACTGTGAGGATTGAAGAACAAGAAATTAGTCATGGAGAGAATGGGGAAATAAAGCATGAAATCAAAGTGTGCTGCTTGCTGGTGGAAGAATAAACTCCCAGAGTGACAATGATGGCACCTACCAAAGAAGAGTGAGGAGTAAGACTAGGGAGGAATTTGATAGCTAATTGAATGTATATATATTTAGAAGAAATTTATAATTCCAACTGTTGGGGGAAGTTTGAGAAACACACTTGAAAAGTTCACAAAGCAAAGTAGTTAAGTAACTACCAGATCAAAAATATCTCTATCTGAGACTTAAACATTGATCACAGCACACTGACTATTTCAGTTGTGAATAATTTTCAGAAAGTTACAATGTCAGGATGGGATGCACATTAAATAAATTGTGCTGTAGATAAAATGAGAGTGTAGAGGGCTACCTAACATGTGTGCTGCCCTGGAGAGAGGCTTGAGGGACTAAATCATACCAGACCCAACAGTGGAGAATCAACATGAGACCTGAGTTTGGTGAGGAAAGATCAGAAAAACTAGAAAGGATACCAAGAAAGGGTAAAGTAGGAGGGACAGAAGGTCGCTAAAGGCTCCATGGGACATGGAAGTGGCAGGAGATTGGAACGAAACCTACAAGTCAGGCCCAGGAGGACGGAAGAGATTATGGTGGAGGGAAATCTATTAAAATACGGTTAGAAAATGCCACAATAATGTTATCACCTCGTCTGCTTATTTGAAAGTAATAAAATTAAATAAAAAAAAAAAATAAGTGAAAGGTGAGCCATACTACTCACTCAACTAAGTACACTGTTCCAAACCTGTCTTTAGAGACAGTTTGTTCCAGAAGTACTCCAAGTTCTAGAATAGTAAAGATTTGTGGAAAAGGCTCAGCTCACATCCTGTGAGCACCTTTTCTGTAGGAACAAATGAGCAGAAATGTTATCCTCTGATGGTCAGCTTTAAGTCAACTTGACTAAGTTATAGTACCCAATTACTGACTTAAATGTTAATTCCATTAATTGTGAAGTTTTTTTCATAAAGTATACAGGTGCTAAATACATACATACATACATACATACATACATACATACATATGTAAATGTTAGTTAACTGAACAAGAGACATGCCCTACATAATCTTGGTGAACCTGATTCCATCTGCTGCTGAAAAGCACAAGAGTAGAGCTGCCTCTTCCTTGAGACAGCAATAACAATACAGCCTTAGCTCTTTCCTGAGAGTCCAAACTAGAAGCCTTTCCAGTGGAGTTCTGACTTGCCTAGTCAGCCCCCACAGGCAGGTAATTACATGCGATTTATATCTCCTAGTGTCTCTGTTTCCCAGATTAAACCATGACCAAGATCTATACAATGCCAGACACAGATATAAAAACAAAGCTGTACTGGAGTGATAAAAAGTGAGTCAGGGAAAGAGGTTGCTTTTTTATATTGAGTGGCCAGAAAAAGCTCACTGATAAGATACTGTGGTTGACTGATTGTCTCACTGGTATAATTCCTCATCCCTCCATTACCCAGCCCTTTTACCATGTGCCTTTGCAATACTTTTTACTAAACAGCAAGATCAATTTTCCCAGCAGTTGACTGGGAAAAGCAAGATCTGTTTTTCCCATCTATTCCCACATGGCTGGCTTTGTTGTATGCTTTTCTTTTACTGATCACTGTTTTGTTTTTGTTTGCTGTTGTTATTGTTGTTGTTGTTTGGGTCTTTTGTTTTTTGTTTTTGTTTTTGCCAATGAAAAATTAAAAGATGAGCAGAAGCTTGAGAAAGACTTGCTTAAAATATCACACGCTTCATTCTTTGCTCACAAACAAAGCTATACTAGGGCTCAGAGAAGATTTAAAGCTACTAGCCCTAATTATCCTAGGCAAGGCCATAGATTAGCTAAAAGCCACATGACTTTTGAACTTATGAGTCTGACCATCCAAGATAAACAGGAAGAGCCTAGCTGACCTGTAACTGAAAAGAAGACAAGTCAAGGACCCCAAATGTGAAGAACAAGCAAGTCTGCTCAGATTGAATGATGTTCCTGCATTACATGCATCTTTGTTGCTGGAATGCAACTGGTGTTTGTTATCATTTGGGATTCAGCATTACAGAAGCCACCAGTAACTGTCTGGTATGAAATTTGAATAGGCTTGAAGGAGTCAGAAGATAAGGCCATAATAAAGCACCAGTATCCCAAGACACAAAAACAACCAAGATTAAGCTCTCTAATGCAAGAGTCTGCTTGGCATGACAAGGGTTTGTAGACAGAGCTGTGTGGTGGGACTAGAAAGTGTCAGGAGAAAAGGCAAGTAGTCAAAATTTATTAAGCTTTCTAATATGAGGTAAGCCTTAGTGAGACAAGAAATTGATACAGGGTTTTAGACAAATTGTTATTAGAATCTGACTTTTCATTTTAAATGTGACTCTCAGCTATGGAATAGAAAAAGGAACTATTGTTGATTGGATGTGAAATATCCCCTTTTGGTTCATGTATTCAAGTTCTTAGCCCCCAACTTGCAATGACTTGCAGGGAGACGGGACCACTAGAAGATTGAAGGAAGTCGTTTAAAGAGGAAACTAAAACATGAAACCCAGAGCATTCTTTAAATATTTATTCATTGAAGACAAACTCTAAAGATACCTCCAGGTAAATACTACCTGTGGTAGTTCAATATCAGATACTATTCATGTAACTAGCATCACAGGATGCCCCTAAAAAGACATTCACTCTTTGCCTGAAATTTTTCAAAGCTGAACACTGTACTATCTCTAACAAAGACTTTCCAAACAGCTAGAATGTCTACTAGAAGCATCCATCAAATCTGCTTCTCTGTTTGCCTGTTGATTACTCACAATTGTTATTTTACTTCACTTGCTTTACAAGCCAACAGGATAATGGCTTGTGTGGCCCCAGACTTCTCTATACAGAACATACAAGGCAAATCCTAAAGCCACCGAGACCTGTATCATTAGTCTTAGGCAGTGTGCTACAACAGTAGGATTTCAACACTTCAGGATGATGATGATGATGATGATGATGATGATGATGATGTATTGATTAATTTTGTTATTTGACAATTTTGTTATATATTCTTTCTCTCTGTCTCTCTGTCTCCCTCATATTACTCTCCCATTCTTATCACCCACTATTTCCCATCCAGTCCATTTCCCAGACTCATAGTTCTATCCTTAAAATGTAGAATTAGTTCTAGACTCCAAAATGTGTAAATTGCAGTTTTACATTATGACATTTCAACTTAAATTGTTACTACAAGTCAATCATTTTAAATGTTTTGAAAATGTGCTTTCACCTCAATGAACAATGGTTCATTGTTCATTAACATGAACAATGGTTCATTGTTCATTAACATGAACAATGGTTCATTGTTCATTAACATGAACAATTGACATTGTTCAAAGACATGACAAAGATTGTGTGGCCAGGTTTTATTTTTTGTTGTTTGGGATTTTTATATCTCAAACAAGATTCCTCACTAAACCTGTAGCTCATTGAGCTGACAAGGCTGGCAATAAATTTTAGAAATCCACCAGTCTCACTGCCCTCACATCCTGAAGTGCTGTAGCTATAGTCTGAGCATTTGGGTAATAAGATTCCAAACTCAGGTATTTTTCCAGCTGAGCCATTGACTTAGTTACTTTTCTATTGATGAGGTAAAACATCATAACCAAGGCTACTTATTTTTTAAAAAGTAATTAGTGGTGTTTATGGTTACAGAGAGTTTAAATCCATCATGATAGAGGAAAGGTATGGTACTGCGAGGGTATGGTGACAAAAAGGGCTGAAAGCTCACATTTATATTCATAAAAGAAGGAGCAGAGAGCACATTAAGGATGGCAGGGGGCTTTGGAAACTGAATTCAAAGCTTACCTTCAGTGATTCCTCCTCCTAAAAGGTCACACCTCCTAATCCTTCCCAAACAGTTCCACCAACTGAGGACCAAGATTTCAAATAATATGAGGTCATAGAGTTCATTCTCATTCAAACCACCACAGTTATCTCTGTAGCCCACAAACCATCTTTTACCAAACTCTTAACTGCAAAAATACTTTCAAAATGAGGCTGTTTCCTTGGGTATGCATTTCTCAGGAAAGGTGGACCCACCCACCCCTCACCCAGGGAAAGCTGGAGAGTCCTACAGAACTAAAGTTGCAGGATCTCCATGACACAAGACAACAACTGGAGTCCTGGTAAGGATCCAGTAGAGATAGTGTAGTTGAAGCCAGAGGCCATGAACCAGACTAGTGGCTCATTGCAATGAACACTTGCATATGAGGCTGTTTGGGCAAAGTGTGTACTATGTGACTCTGGGACATATTGCAGCTTTCACAGTGAGATGTTTGTTAGTTGGTTGGTTGGTTGGAAGGTTTGTTGTTGTTGTTTATAGTTTTTGGGTGAATGGAGAGGTATTTTATATTTACTTTTTGTGGTTTTCTTTTAAGGGTGGGTTGCGAGGGAAGAAGGAGGATAACAAGGAATGAAGGAAGATGTGCAGTGTGAGAGTCACAAAGAATTAGAAAAATGTTTTTTTTAAGTACACATTTTTTTTGTTGTTCTTGGATACTATAATATATTGCTCTGATAACAACACTTCAGCAAAGACCCTTCAGGTTTGAAAAGATTTAATTGATCAAAACAGATTTCAAAATATTCTTAGAAACAAGCATCGTGTAATTTCAGGTAAAATAAACCAACAATGGCATCCAGAGTGTGTGGCTGAAGAATTCTTAGGACCTTGTAATGTGAGTGAGTGAAAGTATAGTAGGGACTTATGTAACATTATGGCACACAGTAGCCTTCATTAGCTGAAAATAGAAAATCTATTGTGAGATAAATGGGACACATAACATAAGCTATTGCTTTAATTGCACCTAACACTTGCACAAATAATGAAAAAACAAACATTGACTTGCTTTTCAAGGAATGAAGCCCTTTTGCGCTATATTATGAATACAACTTGACAGAGTTTCATCAAACATGTCCAGGTATTAGAGCTGGCTGTTTGGCAGCAATTATTAGAATTTCTTTTCCTAATTCTTAAAATTGTCAAACACTTCAAGGTTTGTTTACCAGTTCTCTAAAAATACCAGTAAAATTCATATCTAATAATATGTCAACATCATGGATTTCCATTGTATTTTCTTATTTGAGCCCACTGCTTAGAAATTTAAGAATGCATATATTCACTGGCAAAACTTACAACAATCACCCTAATGGTATTATGTTTATTGTGATAGAAAATTAGGAGGAATGGATTTATGGCAGACATCAACTTTTAAAAAGTAGTTAATAGTTATCATGCTTATAGTATTAGCCATTTCAGTTAGTTAATTAGTTACATTATTGTTCAATACAGTCCCAGAAAGAATATCATTTTCACAGAAACTATACAAAGCAAAATATTTTTAAGAGTAAATGCACACTATCCCTCTTCATTTGGGAAACATTAGAATGAATAATTTCTTTAAAAAAAAAGTATCACTGAAACAATGTCAGCTCAGTCTCTTCTCCCCCCCCCCCAACTTCTTAGCTTTTGAGGTTAATTTTGAGAATAATTTCATTCTCTGTTTCACAACTACCCAGCTGTACAGCTGATGTCTACAGTGAGAGATACAGACAGAGTAAGAATAACAGCACTCAAATAATATTTCTATTATGGGCATTGAATTTTGGTTTTGAAACAATTTCCATATGTCATTAAATATTCTTTTATTAATTTTCCAATGTCATAAAACATAAAACTATTAATACCAGTGGAAAATATGTAAATTAGATGGGCGTCTGTTTTCATCATAGACTATTATATAAGCCCAGTTTGTCAGTCTAGCCTCCTGGAGGGAGCCTATTTCTTCAGCTTCAGCTTTCTTAGTTAAAAAGTGAAAAAATAGAAAAGCCCCTATCAGTTTTTATACCTGGTGATTTTCTCCTGTGATCAACATCCAAATAGTTGTTATGTTAATAAATTTGATTGTTAAGATGATGTTTTATTATTTGCAAAACTATTTTGTGCATAAAAACATTTAATTGTCCCCTATTCCATGAGCTGGTGTGACTGCCAACTTTTTGGAAGAGAAGGGGAAGGACCTCTGGATTCATAAAGTATTCCAAAGGGCATGAGACTAACGAAGGCAAACCCAGATCTAGAATGCAGATCATTAGACCAAATCAAATTCACTGAAAATTTGTAATACATTGAAAAATTACCATGAGAAAAAAACCTTAAAATATTCAATATTCGCGTTCTTAATATTTTGATCTCCCTGGGAAATGAGTAGGAAAGCTTTCAAAGGAAATTACACTTGTCTCATCCTTCCCAAGATGCAGGCTATAATTCTGAGAAGAAGCTAATGATGTCTAAGGAAAGCAAGGGGAAATTAAGTGGAATAGGTAATAGAACATCTGTGTCTTTTCTACATATATTGTAAAACTGAGGAACTAGTAGCTGACAGTTACATTTCAAGGTAATGAGCATCACATTTAATTTTACACCCTCATAAATGCGTTGCCTGTTTCCAACATGCCTACCCACATAATAGGCTATATTCTGTATGTAAAAACAGCATCACCACTAAACAGAAATATTACATCTCAAAGAGTCATTTTTAGTGAGGCAACTAAATAATATTCTGACTTTGGGCTTTTTCTTCATTTCTGATCAATTCATTGACCTTCAAAATGTTCCTAAACCTTTGTCAGACTTGGTTTAATAACTAAATTCTAAAACAAAATTTACAAAGTCGTTTAGTTAGCTAGTGTGAGAATCTAGGGTAAATGAAAAGGCAATAAACCAATTATATTTTTTAATAGTTTGATACAGGAGACTCATGCATGAGCTTCATGTTTCATATATGAGTATTGTATTTACATTATTTCCATACATCCTTCCCCTCCAACTCTTTGAGTGGCCCTCACTCTCTCTCAGATTCATGACCTCTTCTTCTATAATAATTACTACCATAACACACATACAAACATGTAGACATGTAGACATACATATATATATAATATATATATATATATATATATATATATATATATATATATATATATATATATATTATATATATATGTAAAAGCTGCTAAGTCAATTCAGATTTACTTGTATGCATATGGGGGGTTAGGGCTGAAAATTTAGATTTGATACCTATCCGTGGAGAACCAAAATATCTTAACAATGTCCTCATGTTATGAAATGTGGGTCATTGTTGGGGAGATGGTTTGGGACTCTGTGTATTCAGATGGTGATTTCTACCTGGAGCTCTGGTTACAGTCTAGATACTACCCATATCATAATTACTGAACCATCTCCTGTATCAATGTTGTAAAAAGAATGCTCCCAGTTATCTCTAGTTGGTTACTAAAAAGCAGATAAGCCTATGACTGGGCTGAGAAATTAAGATTCTGATCTCAATTGTGCGGGGTCCTAAAAGGAGACTGAAAGCCCAGAAGGAGTCATGACAAACAGATCACCAAGGGATTTGCCATGAAGACACATGGACCAGAGCAAGCTCGGTCAAGACTCAAACTGCAAGTAACACAGGACTTTTAGCTAAGAATTAGATAGCTTAGAGGCTTAGAATAGATGACTATTTGCCCAGTCATAGTACTTATGCTTGTTAATAAACTTACTAGATCTTTGTATCAACTCTTTTGGAGCCAGTACAAGAATAGATAAAGATTTCATCTGTAAATGGCAGCCCATAGGTCCTGTCACTTCTACAGGACTGTGAACATCCATTCTAAAATGGTTAAGATTAACTATTGCCTTGTAATTTCATAGGCCCTATGCATATGACAGTGAAAGAATACAACTTACCCTGTGGAGTTTACATTTTGGTGGGAAACACAGATATATAAATAAATGGATATCTGATTTCTCAAGTCCTAAAAAGTGATATGGTGTCCTAGTTATTGTTTCTATTGCTGCAATGAAACACCATAACCAAATAGCAAGTTGGGTTTATTCAGTTTACATTTTCACAGCAGAGTTTAATATCAAAAGAAGTCAGGACAGGAATTCAAACAGGACAGTAACCTGGAGGCAGATGCTGACGCAGGGGCCATGGAAGGGTTCTACTTAATAGCTTATTACCCATGGTCACTTAGCCTGCTTCTTACAGAACACAAGACCACCCGCACAGGGATGGCACCAACCACACTGATCTAGGTCCTCCCCCATCAATCACTAATTAAGAAAATGCCCTATCGAGGCATTTTCTCTCTTTTTTTAATTTATTTTTTATTGGATATTTTATTTACATTTCAGATGCCATCCCCTTTCCCCATTTTCCCTCCCTAGAAAACCCCTATCCCATACCCCCTTCTCCTTTTTGCTTTTATACAATTTTTTTAATGTTAACCAATGGCTTTATAAGTTTGGTAATGCTCAATATCAATCAGAAGTGTAACCTAATACCCAATCTAGATATATCAACTATCTTTGACTGGCGGAGACATGTGAACATCTGCCTCCATGTCTGGCCCCCCTGTCTCTTTCTCTCTCATCACCTAGCTCTCGAGGCATTTTCTCAATTGAGATTTTCTCCTTTCAGATGACTCTATATTGAGTCTAGTTGACATAAAACCAGCCAGGACAATATGGGAAAAAAAAACAAAATGAAATAAAATAAAAATGTTCAAGGGAGTTCTGAACAGTAAAATGAGGCATGTACTAAGGCCATGAGGCACACTGTTTGGTAGACCCAGCCACAGCACCAAGGCCCCATTGGGTGACGAAATAAAGCAAAGCAGTGAGTAGCAGGAACTGAAGTCAAAACAGTGTTCACCCTGCCAGGGATGCAGAGCCTTGAAACCAAAGTGTTCTTCACAAACTACTGTTGTGATCATACTTAATTCTCCACAGGATCTTTCTGATTATGTGTAAAGAACGCGCTGCAGTGTGAAAAGGCAGGGTCAGATGTAGTGATAAGAAAAACAATTGCAAACGACCCAATGAGAATGTATCATAATGTGGGAAAGAGCTGCAGAAGTGCAAATAATAAACGGTAGTCAGACTCTTCAAGACATATGTCAAAGGAAAGACTGCCAGAATTTCCTGTTAGTTTGGCAGTGGGAAGTGCGGGGAGTCAAAAATAACTCTGAGAATTCTGGCCTGGTGAATCGGAACGGGAAGATGAATATGCCTTCAATAAGATGAGGAGAGGAAAGGTATATCAGATTTGTGTAGGTAGTGAATGAGTAAACCAAGGGTTTCCTTTTGGATATATTAAAGTTAGAGTTGCTATTAACTACCTAGGTGACTGTTACATAGAAAGTCAGATGAGTGATGCCTAAGTTCAGCAGAAGCTGGGGAGTTGGCCTTTGAAGGGTGACTTGACCTAAGAAGTAAAAATAGCAAAGAGAAAACAACAAGACAGTGAATTCCCAGGGATGCCCAGAATGTTGGGAAGGATCAAAGAGCTGGAAAGACTGAGACAGAAAATGGTTAGTGATAGAGGTGGAAACACTGAGAGAAACACAAGTCCTGGAAAACAACTGAAAGAATACATTGAGAAAGGGCCTAAAATCTGTCAAATGTAGCTTGAAGATTAAGTTAGAAAAAGCAAAACAAAATAAGAAGGAACAAAATAAGCAGACAAAAGTGTCGATCACATAAGTGTCAATGCACAAGTCCATGATGACTTTAGTACAATCCCTTCCATGATAGAGGAGACAAGACCCCTTGTTGAAATTGTAGTTAGTTCAAGGGAGAAAAACTAAGGAAAAGGATGATTTGAGTTTGGTGAGAACTTGTCAAGAGTTTTTGTGCTAAGAGGGCAGAGAATTGGGGATGCTGAGTGGAAGGGTTCGTGGCATCAAGGCATAAGAAGATGATTGTAAAGGAAAGTGGTTCGTGGGGGAACGAGAAGCAATTTCAAAATACTGATCTGAGAGCAGCAGCAGCAGATGAAGAACAGTACATAACACTGAGGCTGCCTTTACCAAGGTCGTGGTGATGGCCAGGCATATGTAATAATGTGGGCAGTTTCTTTTAATTGTTTTAGGGAAATGGGGGAGCAAGATCATCAATAGAAACTTAGTAGAGAAAGGTTGGAAAGTTTGAGAAAAAATAGTGTAATAATGACTTAAAATAATGGGGAAAGGGAAATGGAGAAGGTATGTCCTGGAAATGCTAAAAAACACCTGGAATTACTTACCATTAGTAGTTTACAATTTAGTCATGATCATGTACTTTCTCTCAGCATGATCGCTTCCCTCATTATCATACTGTTCAGAGAGCTGGGTGTGGTTGTGCATGCCTACAATCCCACTAATGAAGGGTTGAGGCAGGATTGAAAGACTCGCAGTAGTTTGTACTATTCAGCAGAATCACATCTCAAAAGTGGGGGTAGGGAATCCAAAGAGTATAATTTAGAAAGGACTGAACGTCTTTGAATAGGTCACTGTGAACACAACAGGGTCAGATTGGTGCAAGTACAAGAGTAGCTGGTGTCTTTGATATCGAGAGAAACAAAAGGATGAGAAAAATAAGATATGGTATTCAGAGAAGGAGATCGTTGTTGGTAGGTGATGCGGGTGATAGAGTTATGGGTAAAATCCTCAGACATGATGTAATTAGGTGTGGGTGACTGAGCATGGGTGGAGAAATAATTTTGAAGATCAAGAAACTGAAAGTTCATGGTCCTTCAATGGTACAGGTCTGTCAGAGATGAGATATCACCAGGAAAAGAAGCTATCTATGGAATCCCTTTATTGCCCCACAAAATTTGATAAAAGCCAGCTGAGAACACTGGTTTGCAAAACATTTCTTCTGTCATCCAATAGCAGATTCAAGCACACAGGACCCTGAAAGCACCTTTGGTGTCTAAGAAATGAAACTGTAATAGCATTAGAAAAATGTACTCTTTCTCTATGACAATTGTAAATTCTTAAGATGGCCAGTCTGCTATAACCTTTCCCTGTGATGCTCTTCAGGAAAATTCATGTGTACATCCTGGTCATTAAGAATGTTGGAACAGTGTCAACTAGCCCTCCACTTCCTGACTAGTTACATACCTTAATTCTTTCAGAAGAATGAGGTGTAACTAAATGTTGGTTTTGCTCTGGAAGATTCTCTAAAATAAGCATAAAATAGAATGAGTATTAAAAATTATACTCTATATTTTAGGTAATAGGCAACAAGTTATTCTTGTACAACCAAGCTTACAGGGAAGACAACCTACTAAAAGTCAAACGTTGGGTGCCCTTCATTTCCTCCTATCAAGGCAATATAACATAAACATATAATTTTAACTATAATAGAATGCCCTTTGCTAGACACACTGAGATTCAAAATTTTTATGGTAAAGTATTTTCCACAATGTTATTATTATAAATGTCATTAAGACAGAAATCTTTATCTGTCCTTGTCTTAGGTTTCTTTATATACAATTTTCAAGTAAAATATATTATCAATTTTAATCGAAGCTCTTTCTCTGTCAGAAAGATAAACAAGCAGACAGACAGACAGACAGGCAATGTATATATGACCAAATTGGCTTTCATATCATAACTTATCTGCAACGTGCTGGCAATGTCTAATTACTGTGTTGATATAATCTTACCACAGTAAAGTAGATTTAATGGAGGAGCAAAGAGAAGAGAGAAGAAGACGAAAAAACAGATCCAGAGAGTGCCTGTCAGGGTTTAAATGTAAAATGTGCTCTGGAATCTCACGTTTGAATGCTGAGTCTCTGGGTGCTCATGCTGTTTCGGGAGGTTGTAGAATATGGAAGAAGTGTAGCTTAGCCAACGGCACGGGATTGTGAGAACAGGATTTTAGACTGCTGTTTCTAGTCCACACTGGGGCTTTTCTGTTTCCCAATCCTCCAAGATATGAAGAAGTGCTGCTTTGTACTCCTGATCTGGTGAAGGTGGGTGTCTGTGTCTGGGCTGCCACAGCCACCACCAAGCCTTCTGCCTATGGGATAGACTCTGTTCTGAAACTGGGGCAAACTAAATCTCTTCCTTTCAGTTTCTTTTCTATCAGGTATTTTGATACAGCAATGAAAAAAGTAATTATTATAGATTCATTAGAATGGAGTGGGTGTCACGGGAGAAAGCAAAATATGCCTGTCCATTTGGATAAGTCCAAGAGAAAGAAGAAGCAGACAGTGAGGCTGACACGGAATCAATAAGTAGCAGTGATCACAAACTGCACCCTTCTCCAAAACCTGACAGAGTCATTAACCCAAAATGGAACATCTGTCAAGGTTTGACCTTGCCGATATTTACATTGAAGTTAGATATGTGGTGATGTAGCACAAGAATTAATCCTAACCAAAGGAAGAGATAAATCTGCTATGGGAAAATTATGAGGAACAGACATGTAAGTACTTCATATCATTCTTTGAGGAAAACTGCAAAAACAAGACAAGAGTTTGATTCTACATGCTGGTTCTCTCATTAGAATGACAAAGCAAGAGGGTTTGAAAGCCCTAAAAACGTAATTATCAAGGCAATAACTAATCGTCCCAATGAGGCAGAAAAAGGAGAGGAAATGAAGAAATAAATGAGTTCTGTAAAGTGTTCTTAGTGAATTAAGGAGGTAATAGACGGGACAACAGCAGGAAGAGTGAGCACACCGCCAAGGACAGATGTGAAGATGCTGGCACACATAAATCAGGAGAGCGGAGTCCTTAAGTCATGAAAACGCGAGATCAGCACTGCCACAGACAGATTGTTTGAGTGTGAACAGAAAATGGAAATAAAAGAAATTCCTATTGGATTTTTTAGTTTCTATTCAAATATTGTCTCACTTGGAAAGTGACATTCAGACTCCAAAGAGTATTATAAATAAGTTGTTCGGCAACCAGTAGAAAAACATAAATGTGAAAGATATCGAAGGAAAGGATGCTTTTAAATTGCTGTTCACAAATTATTTGTTATCTGGAAAGAAGAACTATAGCTTTTTATTGAAGAGTGGTCACTTCTTAACAAAGAGGCCATACCTGGCATTGTAGGTGGGTACTGGTATTATATATCTAACTATAAGATAATGTAAGACTTTTCTGCCAAAATGTATTTACTTTGAATCTAAATAAGACTTTCAATATAAGTACAAGTTAGCAGGAAGTCCTAAAGTTAGAAGAAGCCATTTGGAATATTTTAAATTTGAAAAAGGAAATTCCTTATATCTCTCCAAATCCCTGCAATAAATTAATTCTAAAGGACAGAGTAAATATTCTAGATAGAAAGTAGCATAACAATCAAAAGCAACACACAAGTTTAAATTGGATGCTTGTTCCCAAAACAATCTTGGCTGCAAGGTGGCACTGTAGGAAACTCAAGAGGTCATTCTGTCTACAGAAGCAACCATTCAGCTGGAGAAAGCAATTGGAATCCTTGATAATCTGATACTTTGATAATCTGCAACCTAATTCGACACACAATAACCTTGGGAGTTCTTGAGGAACAAAGAAGATGCTGACTTTTCCAAAGTGAGCCGCACATGTAAACCAGTTGTTATGCAAACCATTCCTTAGCTACTCCTCTATAACTGAGGATGGCCGACAAGAATTTTGTCCTCTCAAAGTGCTGTATAATGCAAACTCACAGGCTTGCTTGCACTCATTTCAGCTCTACCAACAGCTGGCACACACTGAAAGATTTAAAGACACAGAACTCTGTTGCTCCCATCTTTGAGCCCGTCCTTTTAGGAAGTCTTTGTCAGGTCTCTGGCACTTGCACCTGCAGACAGACTTAGAGATCTCACCTATAGGTTGGAAGATGGAGTTGTGGAAGATGAGTCTTCACAGACAGCCTAGAACAAATCTACAAGGACTTTGCATGGCACCAATGATTTGGAGTTTTACGCAGCTGGCAAGATAAATCTAACAAAGAACTCCAAGGAGCAATGGGGACATGATTCTTTACACGGTGCTTTCTTTAAGGTGGCACTCGGTATAATGCTGTGACACAGGCTTGAAACTGGAGCGAAACCAACTGGTGTGCAAGTTTTAGCCTTTTCTTCTCACATGATCTCAGCCACATCATGTACCCTTTAAGAACCAGGCTCTTACTGGAGGACCCAGAGAGTTTAGAGGTCTGGGGTGGGGTGGGGTGGGGTGGGGGGTGAGGGTGGGGTAGGGGGACATTGTTGTGGAGACAGGTGGTGGGGAGGAGGTATGGGATGTGGAACAGTCGGAGGTGGGCGGGGGAGGGGGATAAAATTTGGAGTTTAAAATTAAAACATAAAGAACGAGGATCTTTATCTTAAGTGATACGTGAGGTGATTTGAATCTGTAGTTTTAATTCAATGCTAGCTGTTTTACCAGTGAGATTTTGTAACAGGGAAATTAGTGTGCTCTGAGATTTCTTTCAGCAAGGTTAGCTCCCTATGAGGACACATCCCACCATTACAACGTTTCTCCCATGATGCACTTTCCTCTTAGTCCTAGCTTTTCAATTTTTCACCAACCCGGAGAAAAAATAACTACAGCTTTCAACAAAATTGGGCTGGGTTCTCTCCTCTGCCACTTTACTCACGTCATCTTTGAGTCATGTCTACTCTGCCTTACTATGCTTTCAGGAAACAAGCAATTTTTAAATCTTCATTTGTTAAAGGATGTGCCCAGGATACATTCAGTTATCAGAAACTGAACGCTTCCAGTTGGTCCTATTTTCCTTTTTAAACATTCTCAGGAAGAAATTACGAAATTATCAGCATCCTCCAAAATACCTGTGTTCTTCCTTATCCTCTGGTGTAACGTTCCTATCTTCATTTCAGGATCTCAAAGCCCCTTAATTGAGGTTCAATTAGATTCTGTGAGCTGGGACTCCTGGTTCAATAGTCTCCTCTTCCTGCTGGCACTGTTTACCCGCCCACAGATGATCCATGCGTGCCTCCTGGCCACACTTCTTGATTTCCTCTATATTGGTTCCTCTGTCCCAAAGTTCTTCATCTCCAATAATGTACCGTGTCATCTTCTATGGGCCCTCTATCTATAGTGCTATATTCTCAAATTATCCTCTTTAAAAGTTACCTCCTCTCTTTTAAATTTATATATAAACCTCCCCCCCACCCCCAAATTTCTCTTAACTCTCCAATGACTTGAGTTTTCTAACACTTTTGTTCAAGAGAGCAATCGCTGGTCTTTACTCCATTCTTCACTCAATATACTACCCACGGTTCTTTATTTCAAAGTGCACATGGACAACTTTTAAATGAGTCAAAGTCTTTTAGTGTGATCAAATAAGTACTTAACCATACTTTTCATCCAAAGAAAATGTTTCTTCACTTATCAAATAAGTACTTAACCATACTTTTCATCCAAAGAAAATGTTTCTTCACTTGACAAATAACACTTACGTTAAATTTAACTCAAAATTGGGTTACTTGACTGTAAAAACAAGGTTTTATAAAGGCTTAATTATAAAGTTGACTAGTGAATAGATGATTTCAGAAGATTATTTGAAAAAAATGTTTAGCTATCCTCCTATGTAAATTCTTTTAAAAAAATACTGGTAATGCAATACATTTGTCAGTACATATAATCTTGTACCTCCTGTTCTTATATATGAATATATGAAGAGTTTACCAATTCTAGGAATGATGATGCACACTGAAGTCCTCGATTTTAGGAGGCCTGGTTACAGGGACTGATATCAAGGCCTGCCCAAGCTGCATGGTAAAATACTATCAATATATAAATACACAAACCCAGAATGAAACGACAGCAACAAAACATTGCAAGAGACTTGGTCAGAGAAATTACAAAATTAAAGCCAAGGTTGTTATTCAGATGGTACAAGAATGTATCTAAATGTTTGGATGCACTATCAATGGATCTTTAAAGCTTAAAATGTCTGGTGTGTAACTCAATGCTTAGTACGTGTAAGAGTCACAACCTCCTCATATATATATATATATATATATATATATATATATATATATATATATATATATGGAGAGAGAGAGAGAGAGAGAGAGAGAAACAAGGAGGGAAGGAAGGAAAAGAAAACAAAAAAGTTGCACTAAGCATAAATAGACTCTATTTTGAAGCAAAAATGTCAGCTTTTATCAATATTTATTGGGCATGTCCTCAGTCTGAGTATAGCAAACAAATATTAATCCTAGCATGTTTGTAGGTTACATCTTATAGTACTTGTGTAAACATGTGGCATCAAGTGCTTTGTGTGTGTGTCAATAAAGAAAAAATGTATATAAACAAAGAATCTTCTAAGGAGGCTTCACACAACTGGAAATTTAAATAGAGGACTGGAGCTCCCTTTTGGATAAGTTTCCACCAATTAGATTATATGCACAGAATATTAGATCATATGACTAAGCCTAATTTAAAGATTAACAAAGACTAAGAAGGCTCTGTTTGTGTTAGGTGCACAGAAACACTGAACATATTCATACAAAGGGATTTGATAAATTAATTAAAGCAGATTTCAGGATTAAGGGTCCTCAAGACTACTAAGTTTCACAAACAGCTTAAACCAAAATAGAATTTAACCTTTAAAGCCTAAACTATGACAGTTTCCAGCCCAGTTTTATCAGATATTTCCATTTTCCTCAAATTATATAATCAAACCCAAGAAGTGACTCCCTGAGGTTTCCGCTGCTTTTCATGTATGCTTAATGTAACCTGTGATTGCTCCTTGGGTGTTACAGCATCAGGAGGTGAAAATTGGTTACAGCTTCAGGAGGTGAAAATTGGGTACATTTTTGCTGTACCTAAATAACGTGAAATTACATATCTGGAGTCATTATTGACGGATTTGCTTTCCTAGGGGCAATAAGAAAATGATTTGGAGGGAGGGTAGAGTGTGAGCCTCTCTCAGGATAACTCAGTGGATATCACGGAGCCATAAATAGCTCTGTGCCTGTTTCTTCACATCTAAATGTTAAGCCCTATTTGTGCAGATTTAATGAGCTAATGCATGGTAGTTTTGACAGTGTGCACCTTCTTGCCCACCTCCTGCTGTTTGAGACAGGGTCTCACAGTTTCAGCTAGGCTACCAAGCCAGTTCACTTAGGGGTACTCATCAGAGCTGGGGTCAAGTGTGGTGGGACATGCTTATAATCTGAGGCAGGAGGCTGGGGCAAGAGAAGCTCAAGTTCAAAGCATAGTGAGACCCTATCTTAAAAGATGAAAAAGTCAAAGATTGTCTCATAGAAACTGCTGT
Source organism: Arvicanthis niloticus (assembly GCF_011762505.2). Taxonomy (NCBI): domain Eukaryota; kingdom Metazoa; phylum Chordata; class Mammalia; order Rodentia; family Muridae; genus Arvicanthis; species Arvicanthis niloticus. Next base: position 44,016,739 of record NC_047673.1, read on the forward strand.
GTTGGTGCCCCATAAAAGGAATGACATAGATGCAGTACACCAGATCACAGGCATGGATTCTAGCTTCACCTACAAGAATAAGTCCAGGATAAAATGCTGGTTCAGCTACTAATTGTGTAAATATGAGAGTTTACCTTTCAGAGTCTCGTTTTCTCATTTGTAAAATGGGAATAATCATACTACCTTATATTTTCACATGCCCATAGAATTGGTTAATAGTAGCTGAAGACAAAAATAAAACTCTCATTTTGAAGGAAAAGTCAAAGGATATGATCAATTAAGATAATCACTAAGATATTGCCTCTTACAATAGTTTTGTCACAGCTGTAACACCTGCGAGGAAAAAGTTACATGGAGTTGGTGAAGAGTAGGCAATCCAACCTTTATTCTTATTCTTATAATAATTCTTATAATTATTATTGTTGTTGTTCTTTGGTTATTTTATTTATTTACATTTCAAATGTTGTCTCCCTTTCCAGCCTCTCCTCTGCAAACTCCCCACCCCATGCCCCCTCCCCTGTGCCTCTAAGAGGGAGCTCCCCACCCACCCACTCCCTCCTCACTCTCTAGCATCCCCCTATGCTAGGACAACAAGCCTGCACAGGACCAAGGGCCTCCCCTCCCATTGATGCCAGATAAGGCCATCCTCTGCTACATATGCAGCTGGAACCATGGCTCCTTCTATGTATATTCTTTGGTTGTCAGCTGAGTCTGTATTGATGAATTGAATTACTACATAATGCTGTCATATATGGTGTACTTGTATGTGTTACATATGTTTATTTGCATGTGCATATGGGTGTAAAAACATACATAAGCACATGTATTTGAAGGCTAGAGGTTGACAGTGTGCACCTTCTTTGACAGTTGCCCACCTCCTGCTGTTTGAGACAGGGTCCCACAGTTTCAGTGAGGCTGCCAAGCCAGTTCACTTAGGGATCCTCACTTCTCACTTCTCTTCCCTTCAGAGCTGGTGTTACAGATGTGCATAGTCATACCCAGCTTTATACATAATGACACTGAGGTCCAAATATTTCAATGGCAGGCACTTTAACAAGTGAGCCATGTCTTTAATGCCACAGATTTTTAACTTGATCTGTTTTAGCAGTAAACCCTAGAGGTCAAAAATATTAATTAAAAAAAATACCTATTCTTTGGTGCATGGAATTTTTTTTTAACTATGCCATCCTAAGAACCAAAGCATAGTGTTTAAAAACAGTAGCCATACACCAACTCTGCCAAAAAGTTCATGCTGTAAAACAGACTCTCAGGGAAATAGTTGGATAATCTGCTGATCCAGTCGCAATTGTTGAATAAACCATTTAACTTTACGTTAGACATGGGAGACAGGGAGATACTTGGAAAGACTGTGAAGTTATTTTTCAATATTATCACAACAAGGAGGAGCCTGTGCTATGTAGAAAATGTCCGTAGTGTGCATAAAACCTATCGGAATTATAAAACTCTTTTAATTCTGTGAAATGGTTAATTAATTTGCCCTTTTATCTTTATGTCCTTTGTTTTCCACAATGCATAGTGTGCTAACTTGTGATTATAAAACTATTCAAAATCCTTGAGGGTGTGGCACTTAAATAATTACATCCTTATGCTCACACGGCAAGGCCACATAAAGCATTATGTGGAATTTATTTATTTAAGGTATGCATGTACATACTTGCATGTGAGCATTCACTGTGGCATGTGCATGTGGAGGTGAGAAAATTTGTGGGTACCAGAGAGGGTTAGCTGTTGAGTCAACTTACCAGTCAGGAATTAACTAACTAATTAATTAATTCAATTTAATAGCCAGGAATTAATTAATCTATTTATTTTATGTATATTTCATATGTTTTATCCCCCTTCCTAATCTCCTGTCCACTAACCCCCCACCCCATTGCCTCTCCCCTTTGCCTCTAAGAGGGTACTCCCTCCCTGACCCACCCTCTCCTGGCTCACTCCTTTAGCACCCCCCCTTCCCTGGGGCAACAAGCCTCCAGGACCAAGTACCTCCCCTCCCACTGATGACAGATAAGGCAGTCCTCTGCTACATATGTAGCGGGAGCCATGGGCCCACACATGTATACTCTTTGGTTAGTGGTTTAGTCCCTAGGATCTCTGAGGGGCCTGGTTAGTTGATAGTGTTGTTCTTCCTATGGGGTTGCCATCCCCTGCAGCTCCTTCAGTTCTTCCCCAAGTCTTCCATTGGGATCCTCTGGGCTCATCCAATGGTTGGCTGTGCTTATCTGCATTTGTCTTAATCAGGTGCTGGCAGAGCCTCTCAGAGGACAGCCATACCAGGCTCCTGTCTGCAAGCACTTTTGGCATCCACAATCGTGCCAGGGTTTGGTGTCTGCAGATGGGATGAATCCCTAAGTGGGGCAGTCTCTGGATGGCCTTTCCTTCAGCCTCTGCTCCATTTTGGATATTTAGCCAAACACTTCTGGATCCTCCATGTAGAGTTTTGTCTGAGTCTGCTCACATCAAAAGGAAGCTCACAAGATAGACTTTACTCAGAGCTAAAGCAAAGTTGTTGTCTCTTTGTCCTAAAATGAATTGAGAAGCTTAATAAGAAAGCAGAAATGTTAGTGAGAATATGGATGGGTATCTGTCTCCCTTCTTTATAGTGAATTTAACCAGTGTGGCTAGGTGGCTTTGCTTTAGGTATTTGTAATCACTGAGGAAGGTCAGATTATTTCAAACTCTATACTGAAGTATCACCATTCATGTTTAAAGGTTACTTTTAATTGTTATTACTTTTATTTAATTAGTTTGTGTGTGTTACACACACACACACACACACACTGTAGTGTGCCACAGTGTGGCTGTGGAGGACAAAGGACAATTTTTGAGAGTTAGTTCTCTTCTTAGATCATGCAAGTCCGGGGGGATTGAACTCAGGTGGTCAGGCTTGCCAGCAAATACCTTTACCTACTAAGATATCTTGCCAGCATAGTTTTATGCTGATTAAAACAGAAAGGTCTTCAGTGCTGTACCTTGTGTTAACAAGATCCACATGCAGAAATGAGAGAAGGTTAGCAACAGTGAAAAAAAAAAAAAGAAAATGTTTGTGAAGGTCCAGGTTCCCAAGAAGAAAGGCTGTTTTGATTTTGTAGTACAGGGAACTTTTCATTTTATAATCAGTAGAAACTCTCGTTTGCCAGATCACAATTTCAGAAATTTGATGGCAAACCCAGTAAACAGAGGTCCCCAGGCTACGTTTCCACACCAATAAGGAAAAGCCACTTGCCAGTGTAAACTTGGGCAGCATTGTTTTAAGGCAGCGGTTGCCTCTCTTATCAGAAGCATGCAGGTCAGAGAAGAACGTGGGAGGTCCCAGTAGCCCACCTCTGTTCAGCTAGCAAACCTTCTATCAGACCGGTTCCCGTGGTGAGGATGGACGTTACGGCTGCTAATAAATCTGAAGGGCTACTCCTGCTCTTTAAAGGGAGGAAAAGGAACTGTGTGCCTTTGTAAGAAAGGAAACTGCCCGTGAATCCAATCTACAGAGAAATCAATTTCACACGGCCATAATTCAAGGAAATGAGGTGGCATGGAATGACGTGGAAATGCATTTTGGTCCTTAAATTTTTCGACTTTCTTCTTGGCTACTATTATTTTTGAAAACAGCTTGGATTTTTTTTTTTCTTTTTCTCTCATAGCCCTCTGCAGTGTTCTTGCTAACCATGGGAATCTGCAGATCTCGGGCTTAACCGTGACTCCTTGGCATTGTTTCCTTTAACCTTTCTCATACCTCATCCTGCATTGCTTCCCTTTTCTCAAGAACTAAAAGGAGCGATGAAAAAACAAATCAGTGTTTTGAAACGCACTAAACGTACAGCAAGGAATAGTCTAAATCTGCTAAATTTGCTTTAACTTTCCATGAGAGTCTATTTAAGAGTTTTTACAGAAATCGTGTTCGAATGCAAAATTCTCCTGTAGCAGCATGGTTGGTAAGATCCCACTTCTCCTCATTTAGGACTAGGGGAAGAGGACACGTTTGCTCTCGGTGATCCTTCTGCTGAAGATCCTTACTAAACACATTTTTTTTTTAATGGCAGTGAAAATGATAACATTTTTTTTAGGTTCTAGAAGCTGAGGAAATCCAAATCTCTATAGAACTTGAAACCAGAAATTATGACCTCTATGGCAGTAAGAACGATTGTTAAGCAAGCGAACAAGTATGCTTAGAGTAAAGTTTTGGGTAAAGAGACAAACATTTTCACAAAATCTTTTTAAAAATTCAGGAGTGAAATGTGACACTTGGCACAGTGTGACAGAAAATAGAACAAAGGTGCCACATTCCAGGTCACGGGCCAAAATCTCCGACAGAAGGATTACACTGTAGATTGTAGAGATATAGGGGTGATGTTGTGGAAGGAAGATTGAAGATTTTTTAAAAAAATAAATAAATAAAATTCAATGCGTACAATAAAAACTAGTATGAAACTCTTGCACTTGGAAAGAAACCAGTAATATAATCCTAGCTGTCAAGAGAGAAAGCCAAACCCAACGGATATGGCAGTGTATTTAGTGCCATGCCAAATGGCATGGTCTAAGGAACTGTCAGATTTTTCAATTCCCAACTTGTAACTTGGTGAAATTGCCTTTATTGTTACTAGCACCTCCATTAAGTATAATTTATTGCGTAACAAAACCTTAGAATTAGTACCTCTTAAAAGATGAATAAATGCACATTTTCTTAAAATAGTGAATATACAAATGTTTTTGTCTTTTTGTTGGTTTGTTTTCTTGTTTTTTGTTGTGGGTTTTTTGGTTTGTTTGTTTTTTGGGTTTTTTTTTTTTTTTTTTTTTTTTTTTTTTTTTTTTTTTTTTTTTTTTTTTTTTTTTTTTGCTAGAGGGTATTTTTGTGTAACTGCCCTCCTAGTTATACTGGAATTCTTTTTTGTAGACCAGGCTGGCCTTGAACTCACAAAGACCCACCTGACTCTGTCTCCCAAGTGCCATAATCAAAGGTGTGTACTCCCATGCTCCACTATAAATGTAAATTTCTATTACATCTCCAGTATTTTGTCACTGTTGTGGGTCTCCTACAACCACTGTATCTTGTCAAAGGCCCTGGAATAAGAGGAACTCATAATGATCAACTCCTTCTAACAAGGTTCTAACATCTAACAATGTTAGATGAGAATATACATCAAAAAGGGAAGCAGCTGAATTGTTGCTAAACAAGTGCTCACTCCTGCTGAGTAATGCAGAGGAAAGCAAGACAAGCAGGGCACGAAGACTTCATAAACCAGCAAGGATAAGACTGGGCATGAACCCCGCAACCCTGCTCAGGGACAATGGAAGATAGAACATAGGAAAAAATAGGGGCTGGGCTTTTAAAAAGGTAGCATTAGTTAGGTGGTGGGTGGAGTTTGCAGTCAAAGAGGGTTTAAGGGTTATTAAATGACAAGGGCTAAGGAGGAAGCCATTAATAAAAAATCTTAGACCTAAGGAGACTCCCTTAAACTAATAAACTATGGAACTGAAAGGAGTGAGTACTAGCCAGCATGAGTCGGGCTTGTAAGACTCACTAGATTTCAAAGTAAAAAAAATGGGGTAAAAGTAGGGATTTATAGGCAAATAACCTAGCAATACAAGATATATTAGGTAATGTTAGCGAAGAAAATATCCAAGTAGGTAGAGAGTATAAGGTAATTCCAATAATCCAAAACCAACACAACATAAGCCAGGAATAAGGTACTAAGGCATCTAAATATGCATTTATATGGGGACAGTTACCAAGGGTATCCCTGAGTGGCCTCCTAGGCCAAAGCAGGTCTCCTCACACCCAGGCCAAGTGCCAAGCCATGGTACTACCCTTTCTGAGGTATAGCCAAGGATCCAGATCCCTCACTCAGCCCCAGAAGCCATGTTCTTTACATCTTTCTGTCTAGCCTGGGTGTCTCCCTTCACAGAACGGTTTATCCATTTCTTCCTCTGACTCCTTCCTACTTGAGAGAGAACATGAACACCTGGTTTTCCATGCACTACGAATGCAAGCTTTTCTACTCCTTGACTCCTCTCTTGCTGACTCTAACCTCGAGCCCTGGTTCTGTAAACTAACAGAGCCTTGTCTTCAGTTTTTTGGTAACAGTGACAGAGCTGCAGTGTGTGTTAATACATCTGACCCTCCCTCGGTGCCCTTTGGCAAGGAAATGACGTATTATTATGGAGCTGCAGACTTTGCTGTATGTGTGTACTAGCTTAGAAGGCAGTTAAATCCTGACCTCCGTGTCCAGTTGTTGTGCTGTCCAAACTGACTGCTCCAACAACCTGACCCTCAGCTCTCTCTCTCTCCTTCTCAGCCTGACTCTGAACAAAGCAGAGGAATTTTATTTATTTATTTATTTATTTATTTATTTATTTATTCATTCATTCATTCATTCATTTTACATCCCAATCACTGCCTCCCCTCCTCGTGACTCCTCGAAGAGTCACTCCCCTCCATACTTCGTTCCCCTTCTTTGACAGGGTGGGCACCCCCCAAGTCCCCTCCCCACCCCGGCACATCAAGTCTCTGGAGAGTTGGGCACATTCTCCCCATTGAAGCCAAAGAAGGCAACCCAGTTAGGGGAATGGAATTCACAGGCAGGCAACAGTTTTAAGAACAAGCCCTGCTCCAGATATTAGGAAACCCATATAAAGGCTGAGCTGCACATCTAGACAGAGGTAATTTAAAATTTCTGAAAACAAAATGAGGACTATGTTCTGATCAGCCATCTTGTTTGAAGTAAGCTTAGTCTCTCAGTCCTCAGAGATATAAGCTATCCTGACAGGATGTTTGGAGGAGGACAGTTACTATTATTTAAAAACAAGCTTCAAATTCTATAGACAGAGATTATGACAGTGTTTCAATTTCAAATTTATATACGGCATCTTAAAAGCCCATATTTCATGTGGCAGACTAACTGAGCAAACCTTTCGTAATATGAGCGTCTGGATTATTAATCCCACAGTCAAGAGATCTCTAAAGTATTTTATTTCAAACCCAATGCTGAAAAAAGAATAAACCACAGGGACCTCAAATCTCATACCACCAGGACCATGATCGAATGACTGACGACTCCATCAAAGGGAGGAAGAAGAGAAATCAAAAGAGGATTTTTTTTTAACTTCCCCTGTGTTCTTCATTAACACATTCAGTATTCAAGTTCATGCAGAGAGCAGTGTGATTGTGAACATGCCAACGATACCATGATAACACTTGTGACTTCTTATGAGAGGGTCACTGCAGAGCAATTGTCAGCCAAGTTGAGCATTCAGCGCTCTCAAATGCTAGCAGCTCACTGGTACAGAGTCCACCCTGGGGAACATACACAGCTCCCACTCGGCCTCATCCTGCAAGCTCTAACCCCCTTGACCACCCCCACAGCTTGGACAGCCCCATGGCTCCCCCTCTGGGTTGCTATCTGCCCACTTTCCCACAAACTGCAAATGTCGGGTAACCCAAGTACTTGGTCACTTAGATTATGTAGTATATACTATGACCTCTAAAGTAGATAAAGTGAGAAAAATCGAAAGCAAGAGAAATGTTCTCATCATTCATCAATTCTGATGGACACATCTATAATGTAACACCTGAGGTACCATCAAGTCTGTGAGAAAAAGGCCTGGTATAAAACAGTTCTCAAAGTCTATTGAACTTCACCATCATGCTAACTTTACATGTGAGGTTTCCCAAAATTAGCAAAAGAGTATTTTCTTCCTCGTGATGAAACCATGTTGTTTTTCATAAGGTTATTAATAGCTCATTGCTCTTTGGTTACTTTATTGTTCCCTCTTTTTCCCCAGCTTTACATATTTTGCTTCTCATCATTGGAGTTTGCTGCTAAGTCACTACTGCATGGTATATACCCCTTTGATATATGAAACCTAGACAAATATATCAAACATTAAACGAAACAGATCTCAATATATGGAAGAGAAACATGATTTTTCTTTCATGTGTGTGCAAGCAGCCTGCCAACAATGAGGACTTGTGAAGCAGACTGAGGGGAACCCTCTGAGAAGCATTGCTAACAGGCATCCATCAGAGAGAGTCACTAGATAAGCACCGAGTCCTTTGTGAAAATGTCTCATTTAATCAAACAGGTTCTATAAACTAATGCAAAGTGCAAGGATCACCAGAGGTTACAGAGAAATCATTCCTCAACAGTACAATGTAGAGATCTTAAGGAAAGGCTGGCAAAAGTGTTTCCCCTTTAATGAACATAGACACAGAACATGGAGGATAAACCGTTCATTGTTATTAGAGAAGGTAGGATTAAAACACATTTTGAGAACTACATAAGACTCCATTGGCTTTTGCATTTGCTGTATACACATTTTAAAGCCATCTTTATGACTTGTAACCAAAGAGAATGAAAGGCCCTTTTCCATGTCTGGATATTGATCCAAACTTACCTCCTGAAAGTGAAGCTTGCATTGCTCTGATACTTCGAAGTCTACTCTCATCTTGCATACCCATGACAAGTTCAAATGACTGAATATGAGATGAGGGCTATGTGCTATCACAGTATTGGAATGATGACAATATACCACAAACCATATGATGTATTTAAACTGTACAGCAAAATCATAGCCTCACGTTGGCATCCAAGATTTGTGTTTCTTTTCTTATACAAAAAACTATTTACTACAAATATAAATTTAAATTCTGGTTTCTCATTTACTTCCTGGTTACACAGTTTAAAAAAAAAAAAATGAGATAGAGGTTAACAAAACCTAACAGAGAAAATAAGAATGAAAATTCATCACTGTATGGATGTGAAATCCCTCAAGTTCTGGATAGGCTAATAAGAGACATTGTTATTGTGACAGATCATTGTCACTTATTGTAACTAAAGGTGATTTCTCCTCTGTTGGTCCTAAGCAGGTAGGAATAAACGTTCATGAGCTAACATTTAGATTCCAAAGGGAATGACTGCCATCTGCTGGGCAAATTGAGAAATGGAACGACAAATATGCAAGCGTGTAAGCGGTCACAACTTCAGCATGCATCCTTGCTTACAACATAAAACATAACATTACTGTCCATAATTCTCTAGGCTTGAAAAAGTAATGTCACAGGATGGACAAGAGCATAGTGAGTGACTTTGTGTGGGTGTCATCATGGTAAATCCCATTAAAAGTAACTGGGCCAAAAGCAATTACACAACCTCTAAAAATAGTGTGTGCCTGCTGCCTGTGGCTTCTCTACCTCTTCATGCTGATGTCTGCAGCCTCTGGATTTCTATCAGCTTGAGTCTGGCCAGGTCTCTGCAATCAGTCATATAGGCTGTGCCAATTTACAGCCAAATGATTGGCCATTAGGAGAGTCAAACACAACCTAACTTCCACATGAAAAACAGTCCACAACACCAAGTGCTGCCCTTCCATGTCTCAGATAGAGCTTTTAAAGGCATTTTACATTTCAAAGTGATCTCTTAGTGAGATAAGAAGACCACAGTTTACTGAGGGCCTGATGTTATTTCAGTTAGATTACAGGACGATTCCATAAAGTTGAATTTTTAATTCCATTTTGCGATGTGATTTTCCTTTGTAGTTTAGTTTTTCATTCATTCATGCAGCAGCTTATCAGTTGTTAATTTACTTCATCTGAGCTCTTCCCGAGACATACACACTTCTGAACTTGCAGTAATTTTCTCAAGTCACACCCAAGTCACTGTGACTACAAACATGTGCCCTGCTCTGGCTTAACTTTGTTTTCTTGATGGAAAGCCAGAGTGTCAGATAACCATAGAAAGTTGGACACTTTCACAGAGAGTGTAAGCAAGAGAGCTCCAGCCCATGTGGTTTTGCAGGGCTACATGGTCTGTACAAGTACTACAAGGTACTCCAAGGGACACAGTATTCTTCACCTGTCACTTGTATTCTACTTGTGAGAATTCTAGTAAAGAGGTAGGTAGGTGTTTACGAGCACTTACTAAAGATCCTCCTCCTTCCTCAAGCAGGAATTGGGTTAAAGACGGGCAGACAAGAGAGTAGCCATAAAGATTTCAGAGACTTCTCCTTTGCTCAGTTTCTTCACCAGTATAACAAAGAAAAGTGGGCTTCACCATCGGGCTCATCATCACTCTGCCACAGCATATTCACAGAGCTGTAAACCCAGTTATAGGATATATTCACCATCAACTGGTGGAATTGGTGGAAAGAAACGTTATTTACTCTTTAGCATTTGGGGTTTTCTTCAGAATGCCACAAGGCAATGAACTGGAATGTCTGATCTCAGTGACAGGCATTTTTAGACACACATCCATTTGATATGTTATCTTTCTTGATAAAAATCATAGGAAATACTTTAGCTTTGTCTAGTCTTTTACAGTCTGAACATGAAGTCTATGTTCTGTCCAAAAGGTAAAATAGCCACATTTTGAATTTAAAGTACATTTTAAATGTGAAAACAAAACCAAAAACCTGGGAAGAATGGGAAAAGTTCATTTATATGCCCTTCAACAACAACAAACAACAACAAAAAATTACTACCATACCACACCCTTGAAATGCTAAAAGCTTTAAAGTTAAAATTTCAAACATTATACATGTCTCTAAATTGAAAAAAAAAAAAAAAAACATATCTTAGGCATAGGTTTAGGGCGTAATCCACAAGGAGAAAACAGCAAACTAAAATGTTTTCTGTAGTCACATTCCTCAATTAAAATATGCAGCCAACTGAATCTTGAGCTCAATACCACCACCTAGTGGACATCGGCCAGAAATGCTGTAGTTTCTTATTCACTCTCTTATATAGGATTGCTGCTCTTTCAATAACTAATACAGTGATCAACCGGAATGTGGAAACGCCCTCGAAATAAGTGTTAACTTTCCACAATACTGATTTGTTAAATGTATCTTTATCTTACTTACATCAGATACCAAACAATATGATTGTAAAAATAGCAAAGTATTGAACCCTGATCTCTTGATATCCAAATTTTTGTCAGACATCGACAAATGTTCTTTAATGGGGAAGAAGTGGACTGGTCAAAATGTTACTTTTCATTGAAAAGAATCTAAAGCAATAAAACCCTGAGCTACTGAGTCAAAGAGGCCTAAAGTAACCCAGCAGCATGTTCACTTGCGTTTACTAACTCACTTTGTGGGGAGAGAGTGGGTTTCAGCTCACTCATCCAAAACAGAAGAGGTTGCTTCATCTGTGGAGGTCTTTTAAGGGGTTAGATGCTATCCATATATTACTCATCCACTCAACCTTGAGTTACTACTTCATCTACAGCGTTAGGTTTCTACTTTGCCGCCGTCCTTATCTTCAGTGTTCTTGAATACAATCCTACAATCTTCTGAACTTTCCTCCTCCAGACACTAAAACTAAGGCCATGTGACACCAGAGGTCTCCATCCTGAACTTTATTCTTTCTCTTCTTCTCTCCTTATTTCAGATATCTTTGTTTTATACGAATGTGAATGGCTGTTTTGTTTTCCTGTATGTAGGTTCACCACATGCGTGCCTCACGCTCACAGAGGTCAAAAGAGAGTGTCACATTCCCTAGACATGGAGTTACAGACAATTATGAGCCACTATGTGGATGCTGGGTCCTCTATAGGAACAAATGATTTTAACTGTTGAACCATCTCTCCAGGCCTTTCCTTCTGTTTTGTTTGTTTTGGGTTTTTTTTTTCCCTGATGTTTCCTAAACTGACTCCCAAGCTGGTTGGAGCTATGGTCAGTTTATACAAATCCCATCACCCTATTCTATGACACATGTGCCTTCATTGTGCAGGCGAATACTGAAACAATCATCAAAGCTAATTCTTCGTGGTGGCAGGGCCAAGTTACTGACTTGGTTTTTTGATAACATGCCACTAGAAAGAAAACCCCTGCCAAAAACAGATGTTATTTATCCCTGATAAACAACTGAAGGCGGGGTGGACAAATGAAGAAACAGAAGGAGAGGCTCTATAACTATTTTGTGCTCATATTTTATAGACTGTACGTACATATGACCCATCCACTCAACAATGACCTGAAAGACTCTGCTGCCTCAGTCACCATACCCTATTCTTACCACTCCTCCTATTCCTCTCCCCCTCTTTCTCTTTTAACCTCTTCTTCCTTCTCGTCCTCATCTGCCTCTTTATCTCCCATCCTGTACTTCCTTCTCCTAACTCAAATTCCTGGGTGTTTATAATTAGATTGCCAAGGACAGAGGCTCAGTTACAAAGATCAGGACCTGACTCATTTCTCTGATACGTATTGCGATTAAAAAAAGTACGTTCTAACAAGCCACTGAAATTTTGGGGCTATTTATATTTGCAAAATGACACAACCAATTCTGATGGAATCAAGTAGTTAATTAAATTTTGAAAATACAGTGTAATCCATAAATTCATTAATGTGATATGCAAAACCAAATTTTAGTATAATGAAGGCAAAGAAGTGGGAGTATTATTTAATCCTTGGGTTGTACAAATCCTATGTCTCCAGAGGATACTGCATATTTTATATGACATGAGACTTTCTGACACACTGACTAAACAAAGTCAGAGTCTGTGTGTGGATAGTTAACTCCCTTTACAACAGCTGACTTATCTATAAAATCTTATAAATAATATTTTTACCTGCCTAAAAGAGTTTTTGTTGGTTTAATTATTATAAAGTTTATAATGCTACAGATAAAGTGGTACAAAGTAGTTCCAGTGGGAATGACCTGCAATGCCATAAGTTATTTCTCTAGGTTAAAGGGAATATAAAGTGAGGTTAGAGAGAGAATGAAGCCATCAAGGAATCAATATTTAAAGAGATGGCATGCATTTTGTACATTCACAAATAACCAGAGTGGGTCTGTGAGACTTAGCCTTCATCATGTTTAATATCTGACAAATGTAAGTCTCTGGGTTTCTTTCTTTCTTTCTTTGTTTTCTATGTGGGAGGATTGCTACCATTTGCAATGTCATCAGAGGTCTGAAGCATGTTTACATGGTAAAACTTAGGACATATTGATTATTAACACACTAATTAAATATTTATATACTGGAGATATAACACATTGAGTGTAGCTTTCAATAATGAGTAATGGGAAGGCAATGTGTCTTCCCCCAGCTTGTAGAGGTAGTGTAGTTCCTCCCCTTTTTGCAATTTTCTGCATCATCAGTTACTTGAATAAATATCACATCACCTTTTACAGTGAGATGCAGTGATAGCTTGTATATGCTCAGCCCAAGGAGAGGCCTCGTTGGAGTAGGCATGTCACTGTGGGAGTGGGCTTTAAATCCCTCATTCTAACTGCCCAGAAGCAAATATTCTGCCGTCAGCCTTCAGATGAAGATGTAGAACTCTCAGCTCTCCTGCACTGTGCCTGCCTGGATGCTGCCATGTTCCTGCCTTGATGATAATAAACTGAACTTCTAAACCTATAAGCTAGCCCAATCAAATGTGAGTTGCCTTGGTCATTGTCTCTGTTCACAGTAGTAAAACTCTAAGAGAGATGATGTTTTGATAGCCCTAAACTATTGGTTTTTGAGAAAATTTTAGATTTCAATGATATCAGTGACTTTATTCTTTTTCATCATCTTATTTGTCTTATCGATCACAAGCTTAATAGGACCTAAGTCTTACGTTAGCTCACCAGAGAGTTCCCCCAATTGTTTAGCTCTGACCATAAAACATATGAAGGTAAACACAAAGGGATTACTTGATTACCTACTATATAATGGACCTTGTCATAGAAAAAGTGTTGTGCTTCCATAGCACTGCATGGGGGGAATTATTATTGAACTAATAAGAAAACTGAGACTAAGAATAAGTAATGTAATTTAGTGATGCAAATACAGTATTTTCCACTAAATTGAAAAGCAGTACTGGATGGTAAAAAGGTTATCACAAAGATATGGTGGAAGAGCAAAAGAAACAATATCTTTGATTAAATTTGATATGTGTGTATAGCATTAATTTAATATTAATCAAAGAAATTATGTTAGGTTTTTATTGATAAATTAGCAATTATGTAGAGGAATTTTAATCCAGCAACATGGTTGCTCTGGCAAGGGATCACATCCAAAGGCCTTCTAGGTCTGTGTGATCTGGCTGGGATGCTGACACAGCCTTAGTACACACCTTTAATCCCAAATAAGGTTGGTAAGTGTAGTTTATAGAAGGACAAAGCCATGTTTGAAAGTGACCTCTAATTGAGGGTCAGACAAAGAAAGATTTGACTGATTTAATCAGAGATAGGACATACCCAACTATCAAGAGAACGGCACAGGAAAGAGAGGCAACTTAAGAGAAATGTGCAGAGGTATATGGAGAAGGAGATGGAGCAGTTTTACTGAGATGGTTTGTGAATGGTTGCAGGTGAAGGCAGAACCAGGGAATGAGCCTGAGAAGGAGAAGGAGCAAGGAGATTAGAATAGATTGCCAGAATTAGTTTGAGGCCAAGTCAATCTAAATACAACCTGAGCAAGGATGTTTCCAATAGACATGTTAATATGGAGAGACAATAAGGAGAGCTCAGGAGCCTCAGCCCTAGAAAGAAGAGTGTAGGCAGCTAAGGAATACTGAGTATTAGTTATCCTGGGGACGAGCCCTCCAATTGGGTATCCAGTACCAACTGAATGACTGAGCTGAGCGTGTTCATATGTTTAGGAATACACACTCATACACCAACAACAACAACAATAACAACATCAAAAACAAGAAAAAGAAACCATGAGTTTGAAAGATAGCAAGGTAGGGGGAACATAGGAATTTGGAGGAAGGAACGGAAAAGAGGAAATGATGTAATCATATTGAAATTTCAAAAAAATAACCCAATCATTTTTTAAAAATACTACAGGAGAAGGAGTCTTAGCTGAGTGCACAGTCACACAGTAAACCATAACAGGAAAGTTACAGTAAGCTTGAGATGTCGCATCACGTCATCATCGAGAACAGAGAGAAATCTATATACAGGCATATATCCTTGCTGGATTGCAGTGACCAGCTCATTTTCTCCACTCTATACTCTTTAGGATCCCTGCCTAAGGAATGATACCACCTACAGTAGGATTGGTCTTACATCAATCAATTAAGACAAATCCATCCTGACAGGCTCACAGGCCCATCCAATATAGACAAGCCCTCACTGAGACTCTCTTCCCAAGTGATTCTACAGTGTGTCACAGTCACAAATGGTACTGCTAAAAGAAAACTCTCCAAGATATAAAATAGATTGCATTCACTACCTGAGCTCCATCCTCACACTTGAGTATTGACTAGGATACCTAGTCAGCCCACCAGCTGTCACCTACTCAGTATTGGCCAGTGCTTCCAATTTTAAGCATTTTTAAATACTATGCTTAGACAGAAAATGATGACTAAAATGGATACCTAGAAGTCTCACCATTCTGTTGGAAGAGCAAAGGGAGCATTTTTTTTTACTTCTTTTTATTGCAAGTCTATGAATTTTAAGACATATATGGGTTTATGTAACCGACACCAAATTTTTTTTAAAAATACAATACAGTTTTGTATCTTCCAAAACTTTCCTCCGAATAATATCTTACTCACATTCCTAATCCCTGGCGACCAATGGCTTCTTTTCTTTTGCACTGTTAGTTTAAATCAGTTTCCTGATTACAGTTTCTCCTCCTTTTTTAAAAAAAATATTTTTATTGGATATTATATTTATATTTCAGATTTTATCCCCTAATCCCCCTCCCCCCACCACCCAGGAACCTCCTATTTCATCCCCCCTCTTCATGCTTCTATGAGGATGTGCCCCCACCTACCCCCCCATTCCCACCTCCCCACCCTCGAATTCCCCCCCACTCGGTGTTCATCCTTCATGAGACCAAGAATTTCCTCTCCCACCTATGCCCGACAAGGCCATCCTTCCCTTCATGTACAGATGGAGTCATGGGTCCCTCCCTATGTGCTCCCAGGCTGGTGGTTTAGACCTTGGGGAGCTCTGGTTGGTTGGTATTGTTGCTCTCCTCATGGGGCCACAAACCCTTTCTGCTCCTTCTGTCTTCTAACTTCTCCATTGGGAAACCCTTGATCAGATCAGTGGTTAGCTGTGAGCATCGGCCTCTGAATGTGTCAGCCTTTTGCAGACCTCTAAGGAGACAGCTATATCAGGCTCTTGTCAGCATGCACTTCCTGACATCTACATCAGTGTCTACCTTTGGTGACTGTACCTGGGATGGATACCCAGGTGAAATGTTCTCCAGGTGGCTCCTTTTTCAGTTTCTGCCCCACACTTTGTTTCTATATTTGCTCCCTTAAGTATTTTTGTTACTCCTTCTAAGTAGGACCGAGGCATCCACACTTGGTCTTCCTTTTTCATGAGCTTCATGTGGTTGGTCTGTGTGTTGAGTCTTGGCTATTCCAAGCTTTTGGGCTAACATCCGCTTATCAGTGAGTAAATACCACCTGTGTTCTTTTGTGATTGGGTTACCTCACTCAGGATGATGATTTCTAGTTCCATCCATTTACCTAAGAATTTCTCGAATTCATTATTTTTAATAGCTGAGTAATACTCCATTGTGTAAATGTACCATGTTTTTTTTTGTATCTATTCCTCTGTTGAAGAATATCTGGGTTCTTTCCAGCTTCTGGAAATGGATACCTAAAAGTCTCACCATTCTGTTGGAAGAGCAAAGGGAACATTTTTTTTTTAAAGAGTGGTTGAAGTAGAGAAAAATGGACAAAGCTGAGGAGGAGGGTGACTCCATAGGAAGACCAACAGTCTCAACTAACCTGGATCCCCGAGATCTCTTAGACAGTGAGCCACCAACCAGGCTGCATACACCAGCTGGTATGAGGTCCCTAACACATATACAGCAGAGGACTGCCTGGTTTGATCTCAGTGAGAGAAGATGCACCTAACCCTCAAGAGACTGGAGGCCCCAAGGAGTGGAGAGGTCAGGTGGGGTAGGGTGGGGGGTAGGGTATCCTTTTAGAAACTGGGGAGGAGGAATGGGATGAGGAACTGTCAGAGGGCGGACCAGGAGGGGGATAACAACTAGACTGTAAAAAAAAGATTAAAGAATAATAAAGAAAATGTCATTCTTTAATGGCAAAGTCTTAGTTGTTGTGCTGAAAAGCTTTAAAAGAAATGGCAGAAACAATTTCCAAAATGATAATATAAAATTGGATAGAAAGTGATATTGCTGTTTCTGCCATGGTCAGGATGTGACCACACTGTTGTTAATACGGAAACTCATCTCCATTTGTGCCT
The DNA here is from genome assembly GCF_011762505.2 of Arvicanthis niloticus. Taxonomy (NCBI): domain Eukaryota; kingdom Metazoa; phylum Chordata; class Mammalia; order Rodentia; family Muridae; genus Arvicanthis; species Arvicanthis niloticus. The sequence continues at coordinate 44,033,918 of NC_047673.1, forward strand.
CTCTCTTCCACGATGGAAGCCTGAATCAGTCTTGTGTGAGCCCCTCAGCTTGTTAGAATATAAATCATCACCTGCAGTGAACACTGAACACAGACAAGTCTGAGAATACATGAGTTTGCATCTCTTCAAGATAGGGACTGTGAGAATGAATGTTTGTGTAGGTAACTCCATTCCCTTGGCAATTGCTCCACTTGTCAACACAATAGCTATACAAAAAAAATTCTTCCACTATTCACTTTTAAGGCATATTTTCTTCTAGGAAAATGAAACTTTCCTTGATATAAGCACAAATATGTCCACCTTGTCCATGAAATGGGAAACCCAAATTCATCATTCCCTTTCCAATTCACAGAAGCCCTCACTTTAATGTTGGAGCTTGGTTCTAATGCTTTGATTCAACAGGGAATCTGTGTGTCCAAACTCTAAAGTTCTTTGTCTCCAATTGGTTTATAATTGATGAATAAAGATGCCAGCACCCACTGGCCACTTCCCTGATTAGACCTGGAATAGCAGGGGAAAGTTTAGGAGTGCCCAGCTTTTGAGGTAGCCAAGGCATTTTAAAATTAACTGCTCTGTGTGTGTGTGTGTGTGTGTGTGTGTGTGTGTGTGTGTGTGTGTGTGTGTCTTCCATTTTCGGATCTAAAGATTCCCTTGGATGGGTGGGTAGAAACAAGATTCGCTTAAAGCATAAAACAGTGTCACTCAAAATCACCACTTTAATACTGTGTGAGTCATGAACTAAAGAAGCAAATACCAAGAGCAATGCAAAAGGAACCAGAAAAAGTCAGCATACACCAAATCATGCAAGAAATAAAAGCAGCCACTACAGCTTTTATTTCTATAACTAGTCATAAAGCCGTGGCCAAACTCTATTTCTGCCTTTGACTATATTTTTTAAAACTGATTTTATTGTACTTTGTATTTATTTTGTGGGGGAGGAGGGAACACATGCTAAGGCAAATATTTTGTTTATTGACAGATTGAGGTTCTTTACTTGGTGGGTAGGCCCATGGTTTATTCCCCTTGACCCATACATAGAGTTCTGATATTATTGTAGGGCTTGCCACAGGTAGTTAGTTAGACCTATGCCTAATCTGCAGGCATAAGCTTTCCCTGTTGTTCCTTGTACCTTACATTTGTCCTTAAATAATTAAAATAAGAATCTTTGGTGAAGGGGGCTATAGTGCTAGAATATGCCTATAGAATCTAAGGCCTTGCAAATGTCTCATAATTTTCTAGGACAGAGAAGGAAACTGGATCAAGGCAAAAGCAAATGAAGATTCTCCTTAGAGCAATGGTTTTCAACCTTTCTAATGCTGTGACCCTTTACATGTGTCGTGGTGACCCCCCAACCTTAAAATTATGTTTATTGCTACTTCATAGCTGTAACGCTGCTAATGTTATAAATCACAATGTAAGCATCTGTGTTTTCCCTTGGTCTTAGGTGACCACTATGAAAGGTTCATTCACTTTCCCAAAGATGTTGCAACTCACATGGTGAAAACCACTGCCTTAGAGGAAATTCATCAGCCTTAGCAAGTCAGCATTTTTTACACTGTTATCTCAAATGTGGCCTCAAATTTTTTAAATGTATTTTGCTTGTATTTATGCGTATACATGTGTGAGCCTGAGTTCATGTTGGCTCCCTTAATCCCCTGGAGTTGGAGCCCAGTGAACCTTCTAAGAAATGACTCTGATCCTCTGCAAGAGCAGCTAGCATCCTTAACCACTAAGCCATCTCTGCAGATCCAACAATACCAGCTGAGGGTTGGTCTATTGCTATGTACTGGAATGCTAAATTCTCTACCTAAAGGTCTAGGCCTACGAGTGACATCTCTTGTTTACAAGCTTTTTGTTTGTACAAATCTCATTCCTTGATTTAAAACTATTGGTTAAACAAAATTGGCTACAGCTAATTACTGGAGGGCTTAGAGGTAGATGGGTTTGGAGTGATCTGATTGGAGGAAAGAGATAGGAGGAGAAAGAAGAAAAGGAAGAGAGGAAGCCACCATGAGGGGAAATGGACAATGAGCACATGGCCAGGAGAGACAGCAAGTATCTGGGGTACACCAGATCAGAAAGTAGCCAGGCTAGGAGTTAGAAGAGTAGATTAGGGGTTACCCCCAAGTAATTGTCAAAACTAAGTAAAATAACCAAAGTCTCCTCAGCTATTTGTAAACTAGTCAGAGATAAACTTAAATTGGTTGAAATAGAAATACATAAACCATAAGTCAGAGTCAGCAGAGGAAATAAAGATGACTTCAGGTATGAGAAATTTTGGAAACAAAAAAAAAAAGGAAAATACATAAAATAGTCAAATAAAGTCAACTGATAAATAAAATAGAATCAAATAAATGAGCAAAGACCAAGAGATTTTTTTTTTAAAGGCAGGTCACAGTTATAAAAACAGAAAGAATTTTAAGTAATAAATTGTTCAGCAAGCCATGACTAAGAAGAGAAGTAGGGACTCAGAATTCAGGGCTGAAGCTTGTAGAAAGCCTTGGAAATTAAGGTATTTACATGTCCAAATATGGCTGAAAAGAGTTAGGGTGGTTAACGATAGTGATGTGCAACACACATCACATAGCAAATCAAGATCTGAAAATAAATTTTAGGTTACATAAGAAGTAATGAGTTTCCCTGTGACATCTTCATATGTATGTATCATTAGACTTTGTTCTTTTCTCCCACTGCCCAGAACACACAGAGGGGTTAAGCTCTCTGACCAGCTGATTTCTTTTCCCAAGACAGTCCTCTCTCTCTGCTTTATTTTATCACACAAGTTCTATTACCACCTCTATGTCTATTTCTCCCTGTGTTAAAACCTTTTCCTCCCCTCTGAGTCATCTGTCTAGTTTCATGACTTGTGCTCCCTCTTCTCTCTCTCCCTCCCTCCCCCTCTTCTTCTCCCTCTCTCTCTCCCTGTCCCTCTCTTCTCTCTCTCTCTTTCTCACACACACACACACACACACACACACACACACACACACACACACTATATATATATATATATATATATATATATATATATATATATATATATATTGCACTATGCAGGACTCAGACAAATAACATATGTTTTCTTTTAGATGCAGAACTTAGATTACTATACATCGTATTTGTCTGAGTCTGGCTTATTTTGATTAATACATTGATTTATAGTTCCACCCATTTTCCTACAAATGCTGTGATTTTCTTTACATCTATGTAAAACTGTATGTAGATTTTCTATATGTAGCACACTCTGTGTATCCTTCCATCTATTGACAGACATCGAGGTTGGTTCTATTCCCAGGCTGTTTTGACTGCTGCAGCAGAAAGTGTGGTGCCAGTATTTTTGCTATATGCTGAAGTTCTTTGGGTATGGATCCAGGAGTGGTAGAGCTGGGTCATAGTTCCAGTTTCATTTCTCCACACCAGTTTTCATGGTAGATGTGTATGTTTATACTCCCACCAGTAATGGATTACATTGTTCCTCTTTCCCTACATCTTCAATTGATTTTCTTTACTATAGCCATTCTGACTGGGTAAGAGGGTATTGCTGAATACTTTTAAAAGGATGTGTTGGCAATTTACATTACTTTTTTTTTTTTTTTTGAAAATTATCTACTCAGACATGCAAAATCGGATATGGGAAAGATCAAGAAACCTCAGTCCTACACAGAGAACTACAAGGAACCAAGGAATGCTGAGAACTTGAGAAATAGTCTTTCTCAATCCAAAAACAAACACATATACAATTTTAACATTGTATAGGCTGAGCATCAGGTTATATTTAGAAATGTAATTGTGTATATATGTATATATATATATGTGTGTGTGTATATATATATATATATATACATGTATGAGCAATTAATGAATGAAGACTCCACAAATTTGAAAGACAACAAGGAGGGGCATATGGAAGGGTTTGGAGTGAGGAAAGGGAAGAGTAAGGTAATTATAACAGAATCTCAAAATTAAAGATAGAAAGAAAACTAGCTATTCTGTTTATTAGCCCATTTATTTACTGAATCTTTTAATATTTATTCTTTGCAGCCCATGGCATATCCTGTATATCAAGATTGGTAATCACAAACTGTCTTATTTCATGTTTGTCTTGAATGCCCTTATCTCTATCCATTTTAAAAGACAAATTTACTGGATGGTAGTCAATTCTTTTCAGGGCTTAACTATGTCCCTCCAGGGTTTCCTGGAGGGAAAGGGATGCTGCAGATGAGATGTTTGATATTACTTTGTCATTTCTGTATTTGAAGATGAGTTGATATGTTTCCCTCCCAGCTTTTAATATTTTCCATGGTTCTGTATTTTTTGTCATCTTGATTATAAAACGTCATAGTGTAATTCTGCCTTGGTAATGTCATTTGGGATTCAAAATACCTCTCTGTGTTTGAGTGTGTATTTCTTTCCCTGGATTGGTGAAGTTTCTTGCTGTAATTTCATTGAATAGATTACTCATGTCTTCCTTGCTGTAATTTCATTGAATAGATTACCCATGTCTTCCTTGCTGTAATTTCATTGAATAGATTACTCATGCCTTTAGTGTCTCTTTCAGCTCCTTCTACCTTGTTGGTCTTTATCTTGTTCTTTTGGTTGTATCACTGTATCCCAGAGTCCATGGATGTTGTGCTCATGTATCGTCTCCCTTATTGACAACTAGTGGAGTATTTTGTCGGTATTGCTCTCCACTCACTACTCTTTCTTCTGCTTGGGTGAGTGTATTTGTTTTTCTCTACTTGGATTTTACTCAAAATCTCAGCTTCCTTGGCTGACTTTTTCTTCGATTTGCTTTGCTGTCTATACTGATTATTTTTCCATCTGTTTTGCTGACCTTTCCCTTTCGATTCTCAGCATCCCTTCCCATGTCTTCCACTGAATTTACTTCTTTGTCTATTCCAACTTCAGGTCATTAAACTGTTACCAGAAAAGTTTTAAGTTCATCTTTCTGTTTTGCAGCATCTCTGAGTTGAGTTGTTGAAGAGTTGTAAACAGGGAGCCGAGCCCCGCTGCCTTGCTGTTTTACATTTCTTGCTGCTTTGTGCAGTGATTTTCACTGCTCTCAACTAGGGTGTGTCTGGTTTCATTTGGTGTTCTTATCAGCTCAGGTGTCACTCGGTGGGAAGAAAACACGCTGCTCCTGGCACACTGACTCTGGACTTTTAGCCTGTAGAGCTGAGTCAATGAATTCTTGGTGTTGAAGCCATGTAGTCTATAGATCTTTGACACAGCTGCCCAAATAGGCTGTCATCCAAGCACAGAAAGCATTTTTCTATTATAGGAGTAATATGGTCAGTGCATCAGGGACGCTGAGCTGAGAAGAGTGCTGGAGAATGTCCCAGAGACAAATGGCCCAGACATATTTAAATTTATTTGCATGTTCTCATACAGATGACTGACCAATGAACTAAAGGCAAAATGTCTGCCTGGATTTTCCTCCTGGCTGTGTAGCAAGATCATCAGATCATCATGGAACAGAGCCCAATTTACCCATCATGCAGTATGTCCATCACTGATCATGAGTCTCTCAATAGAGAGTTTATCAGTGTAGTCCAGTGTCCAGTAGCAAAAATGCCCACATCTTAAAACCAATTCCTTTACTCGGAATTTTATAAGATCAAAAAGAGGGGAGAGTGGCGAGAGTTGAAAAAAAACAATGAGATGTCTTCAGAATTCACAAAAAGAATTTACTTTTTTAAATCAAGAAATACAATTTAAGAGAGAAATGACCTTTGGAATAGTCGTGGAACAGCAGAATAAGACAATGATTAGGCTAAGAGAGACATTCTCAGGAGCTGAAACAGAAGGCCAAAGACAGATACAAACAAGAACGTTATCTTAAAAGCGTTGAGAGAACGTACAAGCCATTCTACTGTCAAGCTCTCAGTAATGCTTATCAAAACGTTATTCAGAGTATTGCTCAAGGTGAGAAAAGGTGTAAAATGACTAATTCCTCCAATCACTCACTAGGACACATCCATGAAGTAGATATTGAAAGGAATCTGAAAAACAAGGAGCAGTGGTGAGTAGGTAAAATGGGAAATACAGAAGGAAATGTAAACAAGAACAATTGCCATGACAACGATGTCCTACCTAACGGGGTGGGGGGCAGGGGGAATGGATGTGAGCAGCTTGCAGATCAAGAGCACATGACTGTGGCAAAAACAATGTAAGGGCTAAACTGCTGGGACAGCTTAGGGACTTAGAATACGGTCACCGGACAAAAAATTCAAGTCATGATGCTTATGTCCTGAATTCCTCTCACCCTTAACCACTAAAAGCTGCTAATTCATGAATCTATCACACCTGTGGTTAACATATCACGCTTAACACTAAAAGTTTTAAATCAATGAGTGATAAGACATAATAAAAAATAAGTAGAAGTTTCTTAATTCAAAAGAAAATATCGAAGAAAAATAAGCACAGAAACACATTATATACCAAACTCAGAGGGAGCAAATATGCCCACATATTTTGATACTCACCAATTAAGAAGAGTAATGTATCTGATCATACTTTTTTAATCTAGCGTATTGCTGCTTTTAAAGAGACATCTGAGGCTGAAGAAGTGGCTCAGTGGTTAAGAACACTGGCTGCTCCTTCAGAGCACCCTGGTTCAATCCCCAGCAGCCACAGGGCCAGTCACAACCATCTGTACCTCCAGTTTCAGGAAATCTGATTCCCTCACATAGCCTCCATGGGTTCAACACACACACACACACACACACACACACACACACACACACACACACACACGTAGCACACAGAAGTACATGCAGGCAAAACACCCACACATGAAAAATAATGAAATGGTTTTTAAAAAGAAAACACCTAACATCTATGGATAAGAAAAGGAAGAAAGTAAGAAGTGACAGGAAGTATAAGCCTCAGTGTCGACATATCTTACCGTCCTTCCTTACTGTACTGTTTTCCAGTGGCTTCTTTTCACAATGATGCCCCTTAGGGGGTAAACAAGGGCTCCTGCAGCTCAGCTGGCCTCGAATTCATGTCTCCTGCCTTTACCTTCTAAGTGTCAGGATTGCAGGTGCCTGCAAACACAGAGCCATCCCTCCAGCCCCTTCTTTAATGTTTTTAAATTAAATTGTGCACGTGTGTGCATATGTGTATGTACACACACACACACACACACACACACACGTTATCTTTGAGTTACTATTGCTGTGATGAAGCACCATGACACAAGCAACTTGAGGAAGAGAGGGTTTATTTGGCTTATACTTCTATATCATTGTTAATCATCAAAGAAAGTCAAGACAGGAACTTAAAGAGGGCAGATCCTGCGGCAGAGATTGTGGAAGTCTATAAATAGGAGACTATTTATAGACTTGCGCCGATGGCTTGCTCAGCCTGCTTTCTCATAAAACACAGAACCATAATTCCTTAAATGGCACCACCTCCAATAGGCTGAGCCATCCTCCACCAACCACTAATTAAGAAAATACCCTACAGGCTTGCTGGCATCTCATCATATAAAGTCATTTTAATAATTAAGTTTTCCTCTTCTCCGTTGAATTTTGCTTGTGTCAAGTTGATACAAAACTATCCATAACATATGCGCATTCGTTTTTCAGGATGAAAATTGTGCATTTTAGACAGGGTTGTAGAGAAATGAGGGCTAGAGGAAAGAGAGAGAGAAAGGGGAAGATAATGCACATGCTTCTACATTGTATGAAAAACACTGGCTGTTGTTTCTACCAGCTTAGACCACCAGAGGACGCCAAATGACAAGCTATGACCAAATGGTGAGCCTTTGTAGAAAAAATGAGAGTTGATAGAATATCCCCGAACTTTGCACAGTGTTTCTGGTTTGTGTTAAGTATTTCCAGCTCATTGAAATAAAATGGAATACAAGAGCCCAAGTCATAATGGCTGGGTACTTTTTTAAGTAAAGAAACAAAATTTGAAACCAAACAAATTAGGAAAACCAAGTGCTGAAAACTCACTTCTGTTTATGGCAACGTTTTACACACACACACACACACACACACACACACACACACACACACATACACACACACACTATATTCTCCAGATATTACCTGTGAAATTAATCCACACTATTAATTGTGCACATGTGTGTATTTGCATAAAAAGATCAGAGGACAAACCGCAGAAATTAGTTCTTTCTTTCCACTTTGTTTGCCCTGGGGACCCAACATAGGTCACCAGGCTGATCAGCAAGTGCCTTTGACCTGCCAAACCATCTTGCCAGCCCCACTGCTTGATTTAAAATAGTATTTACAGTGTTTCCAGTGGGTGTTGTCTTGACTTGGTGTCCATGTTCTTGGTGTCTTATTTGAAGGATTGAAAACATGCACACAAATAGCAAAGCAGTGACAAGTTTCACTTCTGAGCAAAGCAAAAGTCCAGGCCAGACACACAAGAAGAATTCTGCAAGTGCTGAGCGAGACTTAACAGCAGTGGGCTGCCATTTGAAGCATTCTCCTCTCCTCTCCCCTCCCTCCTTCCTTCCTTCTTTCTTCTTCTGTTCAGATTATAGTTACATCATGTCCCTCTTTATTTCCCCCTGTCGAAACCCTCCCATCTACCGCCTCTTGCTACCTTTCAAATTTATGGCTTCCCTTTATTTTTACTGTTACACACACACACACACACACACACACACACACACACACACACACACACACGTTCCTAAATAAGAAAATACTGGAAATCTAACAAACTAGCCAGGCTAGTAAACTCACAGCTCTTAGAGGAGAACCCTACAACCATGTTTCTGAACGGGGGATGGGGGTTCACTACCCTTTGGGTGTTGCATATTCAATATCCTGCATATCAGATATTTACATTGTGATTCGTTAGAGTATTGAAATTTACAATTATGAAGTAGCCATAAAATAATGTTATGGCTGCAGGTCATCACAACATAAAGAACTGTTTTTAGTGTCACAGTATTAGGAAGGTTGAGACCCACTGAGGCCAGAGGCTGGGTGGCCTTGTGTCTTGATCGATAGACAGGCTTGGGCAATGCAATCCTTTGCTCACTGTGCATGCCTTTTATCCATGATGCATACATCCTCAATTATATATAGGCATAAGGTGGAAAATGTGTAATTTTCACTTAAATGTTCACTCAAAAGATACAGTTTTCCTTATTATGCATGAGGGAGGTTTAAGCCAGTCCAGGATAGAACATTGGTGCATTGCCGCTTGATCCTGGATATGTTCTCACATGTATTTGACCACAAAGAGGCAGAGGAGTGTACTAACCATTCTAGGGTGCTGTGAGTGAGTGGAACTGTAAGGCTTTATTTAAAGAGGGGTGTGGATGCAGTTTAATGGAGTGGGTTCCAGGTTGCTAAGTGCTTTGCTGGCAAGGGAGTAGGTGTGGAGCTTAAACTTAGCAGAGGTTGCTAAGTTACCCCTGTTCTCACCTGCCTCACCACACTTCATTATCCCTTTGCCTTGGTTATTTTTACATTTTGCACAGAGTGTGCTTTGATTGTGTGTGTGTGTGTGTGTGTGTGTGTGTGTGTGTAGGTTAGATACCTAAGTCCCACAAGAGCAAAATCCACCCCAAGTCCCTGTAGTTCTGACTCTACTTAGCAGGCAGTGTACTAAGCAAACAGCACTCAGCAGCCATTGTTGACTGAATAAATCTCAATACAGCTATGAGAAATCCTGCTGCTTACAGAGTCACCTCTCCCATAATACATGGCTAATAATTTGAAAAAAATGAAATTAGGAGTTTTGTTAGGCTTCTAATTTTCTATTGTGATTTCAAGTCTGAGCTGGCTGCTTTTTCTCGAAGGATCCTGAAAGTGATTGACTACATGACGATAAACAATTTCCTCTAAGTAAGACCAATGATTTAATAGAACCGCAAAGTCCAAGTATTATTTTATGAAACTGTAATGCAGTAGGAGTGGTCATGGGAGTAGGAAAGTACTAAAGGAATCCTACTGTCACTCTCAGATCTCATGGAGACTTTTGGGTCTCTTTTTCTATATGGAACATGACTACCTCAGGAGGAGAGGAAGCACAGGACTTGCCCACGGACAATCCTTTCCTCTCACCCTTACTTCCTCCCTTCCCCCTTTCGGCCATTACACATTAAATATAAAATGTTAAAACTATGGATATAAAGAGAAAAAAGCTGAGTAAATATTTTAATTTTTAAAAAATCATTCTTTAATCTTTACAGTCCAGTCATTATCCCTCTCCTGGTCCACCCTCTGACAGTTCCTCGTCTCATTCCTCCTCCCCTGTCTCCAAGAGTATGTCCTGACCTCACTGCACCCTACCAAACCTCCCCACTCCCTGAGCCATCAAGTCTCTCAAGGGTTGGATGCATCTTCTCTCACTAAGGCCAGACCAGGCAGTCCTCTGCTGTATGTGTGTTGGGGCCTCATATCAGCTGGTGTATGCTGCTTGGTTAGTGGCTCAGGGTCTGAGATATCTTGGGGATCCAGGTTAGTTGAGACCGCTGGTCTTTCTATGGGGTCACCCTCCTCTTCAGCTACTTCCAGATTTTCCCTAATTCAATCACAGGGGCCAGCAGCTTCTGTCCATTGATTGAGTATAAGTATCTGCATCTGACTCTTTCAGCTGCTTGTTGGGTCTCAGAGGGCAGGTATGCTAAGGTCCTGTTTGTAAGCACACCATAGCATCATTAATAAGGTCAGGCCTTGGAGCCTCCCAGTGAGCTAGATCCTAATTTGATAAATATTTAATTTCATGATTATAAGCAAGTATAAAAATCCAGAGGTCTGTATAATACTACTCTTGAAGTTAAATGACATAAAGCACTTGAGGTGACACTGTTTATCTCTATAGGACCTTGGTCTTCTGATTGGGTTTAATAAGACATCTTACATTGTGATGGATCTCCTACACTGTTCCACATTCTGGATACTAACTATGGCCTTGCTATACTACAGAATCTGACGTTTGCCTCGTTTTGCTGACAGCAGTGACAATGTCAAATAGCTTTGGAGTTCTGTGCACTCAAAAAAAGGCAATGGTTTAAAACTCCTCACCTCTTATATTCCAAGTAACAGTTAAATTTATAAACCTCCTCCAAGACATCACTAACCCTCTATGGAGGGTTGGTCTGGTGCCGGTGTATTCATATGCTAAATTCTGTACCCCAAGATCTGGTTGCCCCAAGACAAGCAAATGCCATGTATACCAGCCTTTCTTGTGCAAGCCTTACTCCCCAATTTAAAACCATTGGATAAATAAAAATGGTTACAGCCAATACTGGGAAGAATAGAGAGAGAGGTACAGTTTGAGATACTGGGCTAGTGGGTCACAGGTAGGGACCACAGGCGCAGAGGAAGAGGAAACAGAACAGGAGGTCTCCATTAGTCATGATGGACCAGCAACACATGAAATGCCTCCCTAGGACACCAGACTTCTGGAGCAGAAATAACCCAGGAAAATTCAAACAGTCAGTGTTTGGAGTGTACAGCTGAGGAAGTAGCCAGTCTAGCATTAGAGAATTAGATTAGGGGTAATCCCCTAGTAATTGCACAGAGCCTAATAAATAAATCATAGTTTGTGTCACATTCCTTTGAAGCATAAGTTACAACCTCTTGTAACCCAATTAAGACTGAACATCTGTATGTCTCCTATTCATGATTTCCTTGCTGGCCTGCCTCTGTGAACAGCATCCTCCCTTCCTTCGATACATGATGCTGTAGACCTGAATGTCCTCTTTATCATCACAACCAGGATAAACGGCATCTTCAGTTCCTGGTGCTTTTTGTTATTCACACCAACTTTTGGTCAATTTTCTTATTGGCTGTTTACCTCTGGTCATTCTTACATCAGATGCCAGAAAAAAAAAAATGAAAATAAACTTTTCCATTTTTTTCAGGATTATTAATGAATTTCATGATTGAACTAAGAGAGTTCTCACGAAGCTTACCTTAAACACTAAGTGCACTATCCAGAGCCTTTGTTTCCTATTCCAGATAAGACACTGGAACAAGACTCGTTGCTTTATATGATAATTTGTTTAAAGGAGAACATGTGCTTCACCAACAGACTTTGGAATCTGTACTGTGTACAGTTTGGTACAGTTCCTGAAGCGCTCCACATGCTTGGTATTTCACGGAGATAATCACTCAGCTGTGCGCCAACAGCACTGGGAAGCCCGTTACACAAATTCCCCACAGCAATTCTGAAAGAAAGGCCTGGCCAACCTCTTGTTTCTGAGGAAAAGGCTGCAAAGCTGGGAATTACAGTTTGTAGTCTGGTGCCAACTCCAGAATTTGGATATTGGTTTAACCAACTATGTGCTAACTTTTAACAACTATTGGCTTTACTAGCTATTCTGATGGTTATGAGCAAATGTCTCACTCATCTCTACATCAGCGTTTCCCTCTTTAAAATAGGGATGATAATAGTATCTACCATATAGAATTATTTGGAATACTGAATGAGTTAAATACATGTTATATATGGTACATTGTAGTGGGATATTTTTCCCACAAGTTGGGAGGAGCTAAGGTGGGAAGAGTAAGGAGAGGAAAAGGAGGAGAAAAAGGAAGAAGAGGAGAAGGAATAGGAGGGAAAGGCAGAAATGTAGGAGGATGAAGAGATACACAGGTATGGAGAGCAGTCCTAGGTAACAGCTTATATTTAGGTTAGCTAGTTGGAAAACACCTCTAATTGTCTGGGCATATTGTTATTGAGCACTACCAAACATATAAAGCCTTTGATTAATATTTAAGCATTAGAGTCTCATTTCTTACTGGGCCCCTGTGAATGGTGGGATGATCTGGGCACTGCCCAGCCTTGTAGAGATAACATGGAAGATTGGTAGAGCCATCTCCCATGCTGGTGTCTCATGGGTGGCAGAGCCAGTTTCTCCGTCCCCTAAGCTGCAGCAGCAGGGAGCACACACCTCTGCCTCTGGCTCGTGGCCGCAGGCCTAGGCTAGTGGGGACTATGGCAGCTGATTAAGAAAAGCCAGATTGAATGACACCATTTTAAATATCTTGTGCAACAGTACATATGCATTTCAATCCATATCAAACATGATTAGGCAAAGAAATTTATGTTAGAAAACTACATATAATTGATTCAGGTTCTGATAGTGGCCAAGTGAAGGTACCAAAATCCAAATCCAGATATTTCAGACATCAAAGCAGATATATTATCTTATAGGTGTTACAGTATGGTGTGTGGTAAATAGCTATGATGGAAATTAGCTAAAAGAGCACTAACTAATTAAAAGCTGAAAAGGAAATACTAAAAAGTTGTTTATTATGAAAAAGATAGACATTTAAGCTACAATGAGAGGCAATATATTAATATCCAATAAGTCAGTAAATCAGACAACAGAAATTTGACAAGAGTTATCAAAGTTACCCCCCCCCAAATACACAGATATAAGTCTAACCTTTTAGCCATAAAGAAAATGTAAATGGTATAAGATAAGATAGCACTGGATAGGTGCCATCTTGGCCCAAACTAAAGTTTGCAAATGCCAACTGGAAGCAATGCAGAACTGAAGAATTTACACTTAGGGAAAGTTTCAGGATACAGATTAAAATGCACTGGCAGCAATTCCCTGAGATTCCCAATTTGAGGTGTATTCAGAAAGAATTGTTCTTCAGTCAGGAGGAGCTCAGGACTCTACATAGAGGCAGGGCTGCATTTAAGCATCAGGTGTGTTCTCCATATGCAACCCTTCTAAAGTGAGCTTCAGGTCATGTCCAAGTTTGAGGTGCACTTCCTACGTCTTCATGATTGCCCTTCATAGAACAAAGGCACATCTTACCCAGAATCTTACTATGGCGTAAAGCCTTGACAACAGAGATAATCAGACAATGAGCTTAGTAAGAGTTCCAAAAACTGCCCTGTGCACTTCTCTACACTCGTCTCACCATGACTTATATCCAGTAGCCATGAGTGTCTCTGACTCTTTTGTCTGCTCTTGAGACTCTTTTCCTCCTGGTAGGTCCTCGTCTAGTCTTGATTCTGAGGGTTTTCATCTTGTTTTATTATTTCTTGCTTTGTCCTGTCTGGCTGTTTCTCTTGGAGGCCTGCTCTTGTCTAAAGAGAAAATGGCAGGAGACTGGATCTGGAGTAGAAGGGCGATGAGAGTGGAGTGTGCGAGGAGTGGGGAAGGGGAAGCTCTGGTCAGGATGTACTGTATGAGAGGAGTATCCATTTTCAGTAAAATGAAATTAATAAATAAAAATAGATCCAAGAATAAAAAGAATACAGATTGAGCATCTTCATTTGCTTTTAGGCCTGTACTGCTATGTATCTGCCCAGGATCAGATACAAATATTTTGATGTTCTGACTCCTCTTAAGTTTTTATGAGAATTCCACAATATTTGCCCAGGTCTACCAGTGACTGATGAGAATGTCTAATTCTGAGAATAATGCATAGGCTTGTGGTGAGTCTTGCTCTTAACTGTATGACCTACTATTGTTGTTATAAGTAATGATACTGATATGATATATATTGTAAATAATTTATTTTTTCCCTCTTAAGAAATACTTGAAACTTTGGAGATAAATTTCAAAGAGATTAGTTTATATATACATATATGTGTGTTTGTGTGTGTGTGTGTGTGTGTGTGTGTGTGTATATATACATATGTATATATACATATATACATAAATATATATGTGTGTATAACTATGTGTATGTATATACACACACACACTCATGTAGGAAGCCGCTGTTAATGGTGGTATAATCTGCCATCCCAAGATGGCGATGGCCTCGTGTCTTCTCCAGAAGTAAACAACTGACTGCGCAGTTGCAAAAGGCAAAAGGCACGCCAAAGTCATGGCCAATCCCGAGGCATAATATTGGGTGGTGAGCGAACAGCCAATCAGAAGTGAATACGTCACTCTAGGCTGTATTTAAGCTAGGCCCCTTCCGCGTTTTCCTCGTCTGTGTTACAGAGTAAAGCCTCGTTTTGCAGTAACTACCCAAATACTGTCTCTCGTGTTTCTCTTCCACAGGCGTGGGGCGACATGGGAGGCGCGCATTATACACTCACATTAATGTTTTTCAAGTAGTTAACACTATCACTAAAGAAGATCAAAATAACATTCTCTCAGTATCATAGAGTAAAAGTTTGCTAAAGAGAAGAATATGAATAAAAGAGAAAAAAGAAACATGTTAACCATTATTGAAGAATTTATTAGAAAATGTTTCTAAGTTCCAGATTATTATAGTGCTTAAATTGCACTTGGGTACATTTGAATACATTTGCTAAAATTAATGTCAAAAGAGTAGTACTGCTAGTGTATACTTTAAAATGCTAACATGTTTCCCACAAAATGCCTTTAATTAATAAGACACAATGTTTTCAATGTTTAATAATGTTAAAGGTATTTTTAAATTTACATATAAACAAAACCAGCTAGAACTTCCTTTCCTAACAGAAGCAAACACTGACATCCAGTCACTGTCACCAGAATGCTCAGTCAACACCTATCAGTAGGACAGACCTACTACACATGGCTACTTGAAGACCATGCTGATTTGAGGTTTTCCCCGAGGCCCTGATATATGGAGAAGGAACAGAATTCCTTGTCTAATACTAAGAAATTGCATGGGAAGGCCAGTTATCGCCTGGGGCCAGGACCTTGGACAAGATGTGGCTTCATCCTGAGAATTCTTACCACCCTAGTGTGCTATGGTTATGTCTCAAGATTGTTGTGTACTCAGTCTTTGGGCCACTTAAGATAACCTGTGTTCCATTTGTGCAACATTGCTGGCTTAGCTTCCTGCTGATTTCATCCCATTGTATGTTAGATTTCTACTGACTTGAAAACTGTATATAAGATGCTGTATTTCTTAATAAATTTGCTTGGCATAAGATATAGCTTGTGGGACAGAAACTGAAGGAGGGGCTGTCCAGAGACTGCTCCTCCTGGGTATCCATCCTATGTGCAGACACCAAAGGCAGACAGACGCTGATGTAGATGCCAGGAAGTGCATGCTGACAGGAGCCTGATATAGCTGTCTCCTTAGAGGTCTGCCAGAACCTGACATATACAGAGGCAGATGCTCACAGCTAACCATTGAACTGATCATGGAGTTCCCAGTGGAGAAGTTAGAGAGAAGACTGAAGGAGCTGAAGGGGTTTGCAGCCCCATGGGGACAGCAACAATACCAATCAACCAGAGCTCCCAGGGTCTAATCCACCAGCCTGGGAGCACATAGGGAGGAATCTATGGCTCCAGATATCTATATCTATATCTATATCTATATCTATATCTATATCTATATCTATATCTATATAACTCCAGGTATATATATGGGAGAGGAAGTCCTTGGTCCCTTGAAGGCTGGATGCCTCAGTGTGGGGGAATTCAAGGGCGGGAGGTAAGAGTGAGAAGGTGGGGGCACATCCTCATAGAAGCAGGAGGAGGGGGGATGGGATGGGGGGCTTCTGGGTGGGGGGAAATGGGGAAAGGGATAACATCTGAAATGTAAATAAAATATCCAATAGTAATTTTAAAAAGAAATTGAAAAAAAATAAGACAGAGCTTGTGCAAGACCCCAAATTTTCTGTCTTCTTTATCATCTCATCAGCTGATTCTCCCCCATTAGAAGTGTCACTGAAGTGATCTATTGATCCATCTAAGTCAGCGTCCTATGGATGGATTGCCAGGGATGATTACTTAACATACAACAAAACAAATTATAGATCGGTACAAAAGACATAAATCAAGTATTTACATTTAGTGTTCAGTTGAAACAGCAAGACCCAACAATATTTCTATGGTAAAGATTAACATATCCATAACCAACTGAAATTAAACCACACCACAAATGTATGATGAATTATATCACACTACAAAGAACTCTCTCCCCTCTCCCTCTTTGTAAGAGGATTACCTAGTGCCATGTAATCCGGAGTGTTCCCCTGTAGAATTAGTAACTGTAATCCACTGATTTTTATTTGTGTGATATGGTTGGGCCAATAAATAAATAGGAATGATGCCTGTCACATTAGAAGGGCCACAACTTTCCATCAATTTTGTGTACCAAAACAAAACAAAACAAAATCCTTCTTTTCCAACTTGGACTATGAAATGGCAACGTGGTATTTAACCTACATCAACCCTCCTTGATGTAAGAAACACGTGCCTGTTTTCACAGACTACTGAGAGCTTTCAACGAATCAGAATGGTGGGAAAATGACAAATCAGATGTAACACTGGTGGAAAATTTCTAAGTAAATTTGAAAATTATTGCCTGCAAAAGTGAAGGCAGGGAGGGTGAAGAGGTAATTGAGAAGACTTGTTTAAGCCCCTTGAGGCATGCTAGTGGGCAATCTCTGTCCCTGCTGACCTACAATCAGGCCACGCCCCCCCAATACTGTAGACTTGGCTCATCCCCTTGAGGCACTTGAGTGGCCACACCCTGCCTCTGAGGACCTCCAACCCCCAGCCTCAGCCCACAGACCACTATACTAGAGTCCCCAGCACTTGTGGTCCCTGTAGACAAGCTCCATCCTAACGTTAAAAAGCCCAAGATCAGGCCATAAAATCTAACTAATCCCAGGGCCCCTCCCTCAACTCTCTATAAAATCTGTCTTCTGCTTCTTACCCACAGAGTCAGCTAACCCTTCTGTGTTTTTCCCTATAAATCTCTTGGGTGAGGTCTGTTGTGTGGTGTGACTTTGTGGTATTCCTTGGTTCCTGACTGCCATGATACCTTTCCCCTCAGAGCTATAACTCTTACAATGTGGAAAATAAGACCAACAGGGAGTGGTGTTGCTGTAATTATTGATTTAAACAGCAGCAATAGATACATATTTCAAATTATTCATTAAACTACATGTAAATGCCTCATATTTTATATTTCTTCTGTCCATCATGTTAAATACCTTTCTAAGAATTTGTTCTTTGACTAATCCTCTTCAAATGGAAAGAATTCTCTATTTCAAGTTAAGCACTTATTGCCCAGGCTAAGTTAAAACAACTTATTTTGTATGTGTGTGTTTGCATATGGTGTACATATGTATGAGTGTGAGTGTGTGTGTAAGGACACATGAGTGCAGGTGTGCAGAGAATGCTCAGAAGTCAGATTTTGCCCCAGCCCCTTGACAAAGGGTCTGTCTTGTTGGCACTGCTTATTCCAGGCCTCTGGTCCATCAGCTTCAGGATGAGTCTCCATTCTCTGATCCTCCACACAGGAATGCTGTCACTATATTTGGAAGTTAGCTGCAGTTCTCTATGGTGTTATATTACCAAGAGATAAAGTTGGGACAGGATCTGGATCTCAAACACGTGTTAGTGCATGTGTTGGGGCTCTTTTAATTGTCAAGTTAAAATTACTTTTGTTTCTTCTATAGTATTTAATGTAAGTTGCATTGATAGTACAGTTTCTAGTTGTGTTAGTGCATTGAAACTTGGCATGTCTGTTATGGGGGTCTATCAACCAGCTTTTGTTTTATTGCCCTGAGTATTACAGAACCTTGATATTCTGAAAAAAAAAAGCTTGTAAGTACTGGAAGAAGTGAGTCAGGCTTTAAGCAGAAGCAAGAGGGTAGCAATTGGGTAAATAACAGCTATAATTACATTAATTGCTAGCACCACTGCTTCTGCAATTGCTTTGACACAAGAAGTTAACACAGCTACTTTTGTTAATGTTGGATTCTAAGTATCCAAAACCAAGAGACACACTCCCCCCAAAATACACACAGACAGGACTCACTGCAATCGCATGAGGTTTATTGATACTGGTGCACCAGGGCTCCCTTGTATGCAGGCAAAAGAGGCCAAAATTAGAATTGGGGGCAGAATCTATACCATATTCACAGGGCTCATAAAGGCTGTTTTACCTCTTAATCAGTAACTATAAAGACTGACCTCAACAGCCGTTCCCAAGCCTGTTTGCTAAGTAACTCAAATTTTGTACCTTATCATTTACAACAGAGAGTCAGCTTAAGTAGCTTCTGTTTACCCAGGTTTTACTGTGCTAAAGGCTCATAAACTCTTATCTTGGGTCTTCTTCTGAAATGTTTGTTGAGCCTTTGGAATGTGCTTCTCCTGGGATGTGTCCCTGGGAGAAGTTAATATTTGAGTTTAAAACCGAAATTGGAGCTTTTTATTAATTTTAAGTTTCTACATTAATCATTTAGCAAAAAAAAAAAAAAAAAATGCTACTAATGTGTTGAGTATACAAGAGGATTTAGATAGGCATTTGGAACAATGGATTGATGCTCTTTATCCTATTTAAATTACTGAAAGGAGGTTCAGAGTTTAAGAGTAAGGAGCCATCTCAAGTGCCATGCCAAATACCATTGGATTTGTGTTACTTCTAAAATTTACAATGGTAATCATTATAACTAGGAAAAAGTTTAAAGATACTTGCAGGGTATTTGGCATAACTCTAACACTTCTCTGGGTGTTTTAACTTTGCATAGTGAGATTATAAATTTAAAAAAAAAAATGCTGCTTTGCTGAGTGTTGATGCTGCAGATATTGCTGATAAAATTATCCATGACCTGAGGTCAGTATTTCCATTTTGGTCAAGCTTCAAGAATGGCAAATATAGCTTGATCATGCTAGCCCTTTTTGTCCTGGGAATACTTTTATTCCTGCTCATCATGTTAAAGCTTGTCTTTAACATCAACATGTTGGCAGCCAAAGTACATGGCTTGAAACTGAAAATGGACACTCAGAGTTATTAATTTAAGAGGCTGACAAGCCAAGGATAGATAAGAGTCTGCACAGAAACTTACCAACCTAAGACAGCAGTGCATTGCTTTTGATAATGCATATTCCACGATGAGTAAGGAAGGCATTCTTGTCAGAACAACCCAAGACAGGCTCAGTCTTGTTTATGAAATAAAAAATGGGTAGATGTGGAGAACTTTTGTGGCTGCTTGGCAAGAATCTGACATTGGCCAAGAACAAGGAAGTGAACTTCAGGCAGAAATCTGACAGGCTAAAACAAATAAGTAATTTTAGGCAGGAATCTAAATCTTAGGCTAGAACAAAGAACTGGGCTTCAGGCATGAAAATGACTTTGGGCTTAAACAGGGAAGTAGGCTCAGATATTTGGTCATCCTGATAAGCCCTTAGAAAAAGTGATCACAATCACAGGACTTTGTATATTGCCTTGTTTGTTCCTTGACTATTTACATCTGTTGTATTGCTAGTTCCTCAGCCAAAATGGTATAAAAGCAGATTGGCAAAAAAATAAAATTAAAAAAACAAAACAACAGCAACAAACAAAATACAAACCATAGTGTCTGGCACTTTCTCTGTATCTCTGTCTGTCTGCGTGTCTGTGTGTGTGTGTGCATGCACACTTGCATGGGGTCAGGCCCACCAGTATCTGTACAGGTGAGGCATTTTCACAGTAAGAACTGTAGCCTTTTAGAAAGGACAGAGAGCAAAGGACAAACTATTATACTCAGCCAACCAAATCAAGTTTCCACATCTGTAGATCCACTCAAGTGTGTCAAAAATATTTGAAGTTCAACTGGTGTTGCCCTGTGCTATGTGGTTAGGACTGTGGCTGTTCCAAACACACATAAACTCTCTCACCCTTAAATAGCTCAAAATTTTACATAGCATTTGCATTGCATAAGGCATCATAGGTAATCAAGAGATAATTAAAAGTATAAGGAAGCTTACATATGCATTATATGCAAACACTACACCATTGTACCTGAGGATTCTGATGTCTTCAGAGTCCTTGAAAATAAATCTCCCAGGGATAGCTAAGGTCAATTGCCAATAAAATTTCCAAAACACACTTTCATTTCCTTACTTTTTATTAAGTCACACAACAAATAGGTATTTAAATGTCCTAACAGCTGTATATATACATATGAATATACATCTGCGCGCATACACACACACACACACACACACACACACACACACACACACACAGGTACAACAAGTGCTATAAGTAATTCTACTACAAAATAATAAAGTAATGATTCAGCAAAACATTTGCCAAGTTTGAGGCTAGCAAGGAAATTGACATTAAGGAAGAGCCATGTGTTTTGATAGTATGCTCAGTGAAACAAATCTTATACTTCTTATATCACAGCTATGGGGATAGAAGCTCTCATGTTTTCTTGGGGGGTGGGGGGGTTTCAGGTTACCTGTAAATATCTAAGTCTTACTCCTCTTTCTTCCAAGTCTAGAGATTGTCAGCAGTTCTAAACTTGTCAAACACTTTTGAACAGACTTCCTATAAGAATCTTTTACACACTTAAATTTCACTCAGTTTCATAAATAGCACCAAATAGAGGGTCAAAACACAAACTGGGCAAAAACCAAACCAAAAATCAAAACAAACAAACAAACAAACAAAAGAACCACTTTTTTTTTTCAATCTCTGGATATCATGATAAGCTACAAGGCTTGTTACAAAGCTTCAGTCTGTCAGACTGCTAACTCACCATCAGAAAATCCTCAATGCCCACGAATGAATGTGTGCACACACATATTAAAAGCACACACACAAACAAAACCATTTGTGATAACTGGTTGTTCCCTGCTGGCCAGTTTCAGCTGGTGAGCATAAACAGAAAGACCATTGACACATCTGGGGGTCCAACAACCCTTTAACAGGGGTCGCCTAGGACAATGGGAAAACACAGATATTTACATTTTGATTCATAAGAGTAGCAAAATTATAGTCGTGAAATAGCAAGGAAAACAGTTTTATGGTTAGGAGTCATAACATGAGGAACTGTTGAAAACCTGAGCTGAGTGAAAAAGTTAGGCTTCCTGCCTGTGGTAGAGTTGTTTCTGAGAAGTGACTGTGAAGGTCAAACTACTCCTCATGTGCCACTTCCATCAAAACTGGGCTATGTAATCCATTTACCCCTGGAATATGACAGTGCTATAATGCTAGATGCCAAGCCGAGGTGAATTTTTTTTCTTGAAACCTCCACCTGACTAATTCAAATTTCATGGAGATTTGAAGTCAAAGAATGTAAATCTTTGGGCAACAGTTCCCCATGCCAAACAACAACAACAAAAAACAAACAAAAAACCATAAAGCCCTTCCTCACATCTTGTAGAAAGATGCTTTAATAACCACAACAGCTACTACACAAGCAAAGAGTTAATTCACTACAGCTAACGAAATTTTGATGTTAGCTATCATGGGGCCTTGTGTTAACTCAGAACTTAACTGGACTCTCCAACATTGAGCAGAGAGCAGCCAGGAGGAGGTAGCAGTTCTGAGTTTGTCTCTCTTTGCACTCTACTCACGCTAGCCAGGTTGCCGGTAAGAAAATGGCAGCCACTAAAGAGTGGAAAGACAAAACAAAAAAAAAGTACTTCTCAAACGAACCCAGAAGACACCCACTGGGAAACATCTAATTCCCACCATACTTTGGCTGAGACCTATCTACACTGTACCCCAGAATTTTCTTCCTCACCACAGCCAGTAAATTCTTTCCCATCCCTTTTATTGTCATTATCTAGGGAAGTTGCGGCCATTTTAAGCCCCAAGCGAGGGCATATGCTGGATTTTCTGTCTCAGATGTTTAATTGTAATCCGTACCTCTGCTGCCAACTCCAAAACACCTACTTCCAAATACTCACAGATAAGTGCTGTGCAAAGAGGGCATAGGGAGAGGCTTGAAAGCTCCTTCAAAATTAGCATCTTTACATATATCAATACTCACGTTCCCATACTAGAGCGGTAAGCAGTGGTCATATGTCAGACAACATCATTGAAAACAGAATTTTTGCTTTAATGCTGTGCCAGGAAAAAGTACGAGGACAAGAGTAGTTCTTAACTCCAACTGACCAGCTCTCATGGCCATGTTTTCAGGACTCACCCCATGGTATCTTCTCTCTCACCTTTTTTTTTTTCTCCTCTCTTGTGGTCCTGCCTCAGACCCCAAGGCCAGGAACTAAAACATTCCCCTACCTCTCTTCTGTCCAGCTATAGGCTGTTGGCATCTTTATTCAACCAATAGCTTTAAATTTAGGAGCAAAGTCACATGTCATCACTTGATGGACCTGAGGATTCTCTCATCCATGAGACAAGTAGGACCAGTATTTAGCATTATAATACATAGCTACAGGCCAAACCTCAACAGTTTCGATAGATCAAGTTTTGTGTGTGTGTGTGTGTGTGTGTGTGTGTGTGTGTGTGTGTAACTTTACTGACATATGTTCCTTCTGAGAAATACTTCTCTTGAGATGCAGAATTGAGAAGTTCCAGACTTCAGTAGGTTCAGTGCTGTTAACTGGGTCAAGCCAGAGTTAATATGCCCAGGACCTGAGCCTCAGAAAATACACCGAGCTTTCAAAGAGTTGTACAGTGAGATTCATTTCTTCTGAGTAATAATACTTGACCTAGAACATGAGTATTGTACTTGAGTCTCTTAGGGCTTTGGATTATTTTCTTAATTACCCTTGTCACAAGTCATGATCTGTCAGTCCTCTTACTATGAAAACCTGGGACAGGGCAGTGACAGAACCCGGAGCAACACCACCAATTACTTTTGTTGGATAGTCCAACTGAGCTTGAAGAGAAAGGAGGAGAAATCAGGAGTGTGAGAAAGAAAAAAAAAAAAAGCAGTATTTACAAAGGGGATCGTGTACAAAGTGTAAGCTACATCTGGGTCACATTAGACACAAGCACTTCATCATTTACTGGGCACCTATCAATTGCAAGACACTGTGCAGAGTACTAGACAAGATACAAACACAAGTCTGACAGCCTTGTCCTAGGACGACCAGTCTAGTTCGGGAGCACACAGCCTCTGGGAACATCCTGGTCTAAGCCCCGTTGCACACTCACTCCTTAAATCTTAAGTGCACTACTTTTTTTCTTTTTAGTTCAGCAGCTTCACAAAAATGCATAAATCTGGAAGTCTTTAAAATGCATATTTTTACTCAGAAAAAAAAATCGTCTTTATTAGAAAAATGTTGAATATTTATTGTAGTTAAGAAATGTTTTTGCACATACATATTCAGCATTTTTTATGAATTTTCTTATGCATTTGTTTTTTTAGTAAACAACTTTCCAAATTTCATAAAAACTATGAAATAACTTTTTCAAACATACAACTTTGAACCACTGGCGGTCTTGTGTAAGGTACACAGGCTTGTTACTGAAAGCAAGAGAAGCTTTTGAAATAGACAGATGTTTACTTACAATCAAAGGTCACAGCTACAAGGTCAAAGTATCAGAAACCAGCCCTTGTACCAGCTCCCATTCAAAGCTTTAGATCTTTAAAGTCCAATTCTTCACATAAAGAATTGGCTAGCCAGATCACTGAAGAACCAGAAATCTGAACCAACCAGTTTTCCTGTTATATTCTCAACAGTTTCTGAAGCTGTTCTTCTCCTTTCAGCAGAAGGACACTGAATGCAACGACCAGACCCAAAGCACACACTTAAGACTTCTAGCTCAGACTAAGAAGGATATGCGGAGTGCTACATTTTCAAGTGAATTTCTAACTGCAACCTCTTTACTAAGATTCCTGCAATCATTGTCTTTTTACAGAATCACCTCTGGGCTCAGACTCTGAAGCACTGAGTCTCTGTAAAGATCTGATGAGACCAGAGATGCTTATCAAACATACAAACTTTAGGTTTTAGGATCACCACAAACTGATAAGGCCATGCTCGCATGCAACTGAGTTCCTGAGAGACAGGGCTAGTGGCATGCTGGAGCACTCATACCCCGAGCAGCTCGCTTAGTCTGGTAAAAGCAAAGGCCACTGTCACACTGGGCTTTCTTTACCAAACTCATGAATTGGGCTTTTCAGATACATAGTAATTCTAGACAATGTCAGTGCTAGTTAGTGTGTGCTGGACCAACATATCATCACAAAGTATAAGGAACTGTTAACTGAACTGAGGTCTGGCTTTAATGCTCTAGGCTTGTCAAGGCTCCCTTGGCTAGGGCACACCCAGATCCTCTAAGCTTTGACACTTGCAGATTTTACACATCTAGTATCTGATCAATGTATAAAGCTCAACTTTGTAGGTAGGTGTAAAATGTAGCAGAAGCTCAGATCCTTATGAACTCTGTGTTAATCTTTCCAAATCACTTTTCTGACTTCAGATCACTATGGTGATTTCCTGTTCACCATCTGCTGAATAGAAAACATTTCAGAGATTTCTATTGTAGTAAAGGATCATTTTATAGACAAAGAAACAGAGACCCTGAAATGTTTAAGGAACATGCTAGTACCAATCTCAAGGTGCACCTTTGGCCTTTCTGCTGGTAAGAAAACCTCATGCACATGCATTTGTAAGACCTGTACCACCACATACAACAGCTGTTAAAATGAATGTCACTAAACACATGAGGTAAACAGAACAAATGCTAATTTATGCGACTGCTAGTAAACAGCCCTTTTAGGTTACTGCAGGATGGACCTCGGGTCTACTCTTACATTTAAGAGTAGCCAATATGCAGATGCTAATTCTGAGGGTATTTATCAATGAGGAAAATAAATGTCATGTCAAATATAATTATATATTTAATCATATATAATGTATTTAATCTCTAAATTATTTTACAAAGCTATAGTTATTCTAACATGGGTAATGAATATGCACAAACAATGACATCACTGTGTAAGTTGTTGGCTGCTAGAAAATTAAGTTTCATACTCTCTCATTCCCAGAAGGAAAATGAGAGTAATGAACTACAATAAAATTATATGAATGTGACCGATGTGTAAACTGAGGTATAAAAGAAGTCCACTGCTTGCTTTTTAATTTGGGTGCAAGCCAGTAAGTTTCTGGGCTTCAGTTTCCTCACCTACAAAGAGCTAACATTTGCACTCGCTACCTCATTAGGACCACTCAAGACAACAGGCAACACATGAGAGAAATCTGTAGGTGGAGAAGCACAAGACTTATTATTCCAATTGTTAAAATATGGAGCTAAAAAAACTAGTTAGTCACAGAGGCAAGGTTCAGTGGGACAAATTGTAATCCATGCAAACATTTTCAACTTTCCATGGCAAAGCTAAAACTTTAGAGAGATATACAAAGAAGCACTCTGAACACACTGAAAGATACACATTTGTTTGCGTTGAAACTTAAAAATGAGCTTGCTAGATTGTACAGCATACAACGAGGTCCTTACCCTTTATTTGGAGAAAGCTGCTACACACCTAAGAAAAGCAAGCATGATGGGGATGTCTGTAACAAATGGATTAAAATCCTACCTCTCTCTCTCGTTTGTAAAACAGACTTTAAAGAACCGCATTAACATTTCCAGTAATCTAGCATTAGATCCACTTAGAGATACTAGAGAATGCCCACGAGTGAGTCACAACCACCTTGCATGAACACAGAACATACAATTCAGAATTCTTAGGACACCTGAACCTTTAACAGCCCTTTATGCTCATTTTTTGTTCCATAAGATAATGCAAAAAAATGTTTCAAACCCACACTGCTAACAGATTCTGCCTATGCAGTTGCCTTGTTCTTCATACTACTCTTCTCTGGGAGGCTTTTTCTGTCTGTCTGTTTACAAAGCTAAGCTTAAGCAGCTCAGAACCTTTCACTTCAACTGTGTTTTCTGATGTGAGGCTTTCTTACAGCAAAACAAAAAAACAAAGAAAAAGAAAAAAGAAAGAAAAAAAAATTAATGAAGAAATTGGGAAGAGATGAGATGAAATTCAACATGTATAAAAATATGTTTCAAATTCAGAATAATTTAGTAGCTCTTGGTTATCTCGTATGTATCTGGAAATGGCACAGACACATGTCCCGATCCTGTCACAAGAGGTAGAATTCCAGCGTTTGGTACAACATTCCAGGATAGCGTCAAAGTGACATTCCTGTTGCCCCTAGAAAAAGATGTAATAAATATAGGTTAGCAGAACTTGTCATTTAAGAAAAATTTCAATCAAGTGCTGTGGAACCACATACTTCATCTATAACTAGCTGTTTCTAATAGACAAAGCCTAACAATTTTTTTCATATCATTTGAAATCCACAGATATCAATAGAAGCCATCAACATTAAAATCACGGGTAGCCTAAATGACCAACCTAAACTCACAGCTGCGGCTAATTTCCAACAAAAAAAGCTTACATGAACACAATGAAGAGAAAACAAGACTCATCTAGGAATCCAAAGGCAATAATTTGAAATCTAATTTTGCCATTATTTGGAGTTGCAAACTGCAGCAGATCAAAATCTATCATAATCCAAATTCTTTATTTGCAAGTCCAAAGGTATGGTTAGGTAAAATTAGTTCTTTTCCTAAATCTTTTCTTATAAACCATAAAAGGTCAAAATGACCTGAGATCCCAATCATCAATCATTCTGATTTCCTCTTCTTCTGAAGAGTAAACTGAATTTTGGGGGGTTGGGAGGGGGATAATTTAAAGAAGCAACACTAGAAACCTCCTCATGCAAGCTCCTGACTCGAGTTCAGAGCAGAGCTTTAACATGTAAGTGAAAACCCTCCCGAACATGAGAAACCCCATGTCCCTGTACATCCAATAGTAACAGCTATTGTATGGGTTAGTCTTCTGTCAATATGACACAGGATATAGTGATCTCAGAACAAGGAATCTCAATTGAGGACCCCCATTAGACTGGCAGATGGTCAAGCTTATGGGGGGCATTTATAACTAATGACTGACATGGAAGGGCTCAGGCCACTGTGGGTGGTGCCATCCTTAAACAGGTAGTTTAGGGTGTATACGAAAGCAAATTGAGGAAGTTAACAAGAGACATTTCTCCACGGTGTCTACCTCAGTTCTCCTTGACTTCCCCTCATGATAAACTGTAACCTGTAAGCCTATATGAAGGCTTCCTCTCCAGCTGATTTGTTTTCTGGTGTTTTGTCATAGCAATAGAAAGCAAACTCCAACAGCTGTGGACTTCTATGTGACATCTTAGCATCACTAGAGAAGCGATCACTATGACAGATGCCAAGTTCTCTCCTTCCTCGGTCTTTCAGTTGAGCTCAAAATACAAAAACATTTTTCTCCCAAACTGCTGTACTAATATTTTTATCCCCTTCCCTTCTTCACTATCCTGGATGTTAAACCAGATCCTGAGCAGGTCAGGCCAATGCTCTTCACTGAGCTACTACTGCCCCAAGGACAGTATGTTTTTCTTTAAAATAAAAACATATTTCATCAGTCTTTCACCAATGTTACTTAAAAGTGTTAAAAACGACAAGGAATTACTCACTTGAGGCCATTTCCATCATCAAAGAAGAAATACTTTGTCTTCATATCTTTCAAAAGTAGCTTCGGATTATCACCTCTCAAAACGATTTTGTCCCAAAGAACAACTTGGTTCAGAGCCTGTATCAATTCAAAGTAATTAGATACGTAGTCAGGACCATTCTCATTTCAAAATCAAAGTCTAAGTAAGCAAAGAGCTGAACAACTGCATGGACGTGTACTGATTGCTCACCAAAGCAATAATTTAATTCCAAACTAGTGTTATCTTGCTGGTTTTACTGAGGTAAAGCAGAATTATAAATACAATTTAGTATACCCATCACAAAAGTAACATTGACACTCATAACTTTTGGATACATGCTTAATATTATTTATGTACAGCAGTTGCTCTTATTATGAAGAATACCTTTTTCTATTTTTAAAATATTTTGATGATTTTTAAATGCAGAGATTGAAACTCTTATTTTGAATAACTTTTTCTGCTGTCTTCAAAATGTTTTGTTGATTTTTAAAGTTCATTCACCCCAGTATGCCCGATGTCTAATGAAACATCTAGCATAAAAAATATAAACCAAAACTTAGTATATGAAGCTATTTAACATGCTGCCTGCTAAATACTAAAAGAAGTCATAAAAAATATAGACCCATCTATAAATAAAAATTACCCATTGTCTTAGTTAGGGTTTCCACTGCTGTAAAACACCATGAACAAAGCAACTCTTATAAGAAAAACATTTAATTGGGGCTACCTTACAGTTTCAGAGGCTCAACAACTTGATGGCAGACATGGTTCTAGAGGAGCTGAAAGTTCTATATCTTAATCCAAAAGTAGCAGAAGGAGACTGGATTCCACACTGGGTGGAGCTTGAGCATAGGAGACCTCAAAGCCCCACCTCCACAGTGACACTTCCTGTAACCAGGCCACACCTACTCTATCAGGCCCTACCTCCTAGTAGTGGTACTACTCCCTATGGCCAAGCATTCAAACACATGAGACTGTGGGGGATATACTTATTCAAATCACCACATCTACCTACAAGGACTAAAAACAGAATTGCTTTTGGCAACAACAACATAGAAGCAATGTTTTATTTGTGAATATCTCAACTTGATGTATTAAGTAAGCCACTCCATACTTTTCAGTATTAGCACTGTAAGAGAAGCTAAGGCAGTTAAGCAATAGTCTGCTGTAAACTTGTGCACATCTTTCTGGGCCCTATAATGCTAGAGAGCTACAAGGCATACACAACTTAAACAGGCCACTGCAGGGGAGAAAGCTTTCTCACCACACCCTTCTCTCTATTAGCTTGATTAAAAAAACAAAACAAAACAAAACAAACTATGCCATGAAGGTCAGATATTTTGAATATATAAACATGTATATTCTTGGGCCAGTGATACAACTCAGTGGGTGGGGTGCAATCAGTGAAATCCTTAAGGTAGGAGAGAATGGATTCTCCAACAAATAACTTTTTAAAATTATATTTCTTATAAGAAATGTTTAAAAAGAAACTATTATAAGGTATTTAGATAATACTTACATTATTTTTTGTTGAATACTCTGCTGATAAATAAAGAAATAACTGCTTAACATTCCAATCAAATATATTCTCTAGATGTAAACAAATTAAGGAATCTAAACACTGAAAAGCAGCACACAACTTTCAAACAGACCTTATTCTTACAACAACATTAAAATGAAACAGAACAAGTAGTCCAGGAATGTACCAAATCACTAATTTTAAAGAAATACGATATATATATACATATATATATATATATATATATATATATATATATATATATATATATATATTAAAATCTAGCCCATTGCAAAGGTGTCTGTACATGTGTGTAGATTACCATCCTCCCTGTTCCTGTAAACATAACTAGCTGACTTCTTTATTTAAAAAAAAAAAATAACCGTAAGAAACTGAAACTTTAACTTGGTCCATTGAGTTCAAAAGAATGAGGACTTAGTCTTTCAGAGAGAAACAGTTTCAGAGGGTCTCCAAAGCAGAACCAATCCTCACTATTCAAAGTAGCAACATGCACATGGCCACTGAGCTCATAACGAACCAAGTCCAGCATTCTATACAAGTTGATGCAGTTGCAGGTCAGTCCAGATCACAGTGTTTCAGTGTGTGTGGAGGGCGTAGGAGGGGGTCCAGTAACGAGGGGCAGGGTCCAGTAAAGGAACACTAATAGGGTCCCACTCATCTTGGAGAGGTACTAGAAGAAACTACAGTACTAAGCCACATTGAAGTCAGCTAACATGTGGATTTTTATGAAATATTATCTGTAAATTATTAATTTTATTATATGTATATTCATATTGATAGGCCGATATATATATATATATATATATATATATATATATATATATATAGTAGTAGTAGTAGTATTATATAGTCTTACTATAAGGGTAGTTTTAAAGTATACCCACTAAGTTATTGTTCAGAATTGAGACATCTACAGCAGTTCTTTACAAAAGAAAAGAACAATTTCAAATATGAAGAGCACATTAAGAAAATCTGAACACACTATAAGATTGATAATGTATAAACACAGTAGTTTTTGATCCTGCAATCTTGTCCCTTCCTTTGAAGTGCTAGGATTATAGGCATGCCCACAAGCCCGATTTATGTAGTGCTGGAGATAGAAACCAGGATTTATATATGCACACTAGGCAAGAACTCTACCAAATGAGTTACACTCCCAGTGGCTTAATGTGATTTTCTAGAATAAAAAAATACTACTTTTATCTCTGTCTAAACTCCTTCTAATCTAAGATTGTTAAAGTGGCATGAAAATTTAAACGTAAAATTTATCTTAAGATTTTTCTGATAAAATCTGTATTTCTAAAAAGGGTACATTTTAAACTAATTCCTACTCTGTGACTGAATCCAATAATTTGCTTCATTCAAAACTGCAAATAATTTAAGGCTGGACAGCAGGTAAACCTGTCAGACATATGCTTTGGTTAGTTGCTTCATACAACAGTCTCCGTAACCAATAATAAAAAAAAATAATAATACACTGTGAGGTTTGTAACCTGTGGCCTTACATGAGACCAAGATGTCGATCTGGTGAAGACAGAAACACAAGGGAAAGAGAAAGTAATTCATCCTTACTGATTAAAGGAGCTTCATTAAGATTCATCTGACTCAAAAAGGTGATAAAGCGCTGACATAAGTTATCATAAATGGCCTTCTGAATGAACCACTGCAAATGCAATGTCTTTTTAAACATATGGGCTGGTTGTTTGTTTTCTCTCCTAAGAGATGGGGGATTATTTAAGACTGAAAAATAGACTATTTCTAGGCAGGCTGAGCTCTGGTGAGTTTTTCCTTCTTTAACCAAAATGATTTAACTGTATTTTTTTCTTTCCTATCCTCAAATTAATGTTTAAATGAAGAATTAAGATATATGCACATAAGTCAAAGCCAGGCGTGGAGTCAACAGTCATACTCTTCCCCAAACTCCTACACTCGCATCTCATTTCAAACGAACAGAAAAAGCGACGACATGTTTTTTTTGAAGGATATCAGCTGTTATATCAAATGTGATGAATCCCAGGTCACTTCTTTCTCTAGGGCCAGTGAAGTCTTCTACATTTTTTCTAGAAGTAAAGATAAAAGTTTTACCATCCCTCACAGTATCACTCAAAGTGTAAACAACCTGAAACAGGAAGGGCTCGTTGTGTGCAGAAGTCAAACGTAAGTTTTACAGTGAAATAGTAAACTTAAGAGTAACCTTCTGTGTGAAAATAAATATTATAATTCAATACAGGAGAAGGCAGTCAGCTGTTTTCATCTGCCTAACAAGAAGCTCTGAGAACACACAAGGAAAGAGAAAAATAATAAAACTAAAAAGAAAATGCACTCTCTACGGAGCAGGCAGAATAAGCCATTGAAAACTGCAAGGGGCCATAAGATAATCTGGAATGCAGCATCTGTTTATAAACACATGCCATATGACCAGGGCCAACATGTATTCTCCATAATTATCTTAAGTCCATACAACAGTCCTTCCAGTGACTTTCTTCACTTACAACAAATGTTAACACCCTAAAGGGCAAGAAACCTGTTTAAGAATCACATCAACGTTCAATATGCTTCAAGTTCGTCTAGGCCACCACAGAACTGAAGGTGATGTGATGGCAGAACCGGTATCTAAACCACATCCATTTAAATCACCAATAGTACCTAACAAAAACGTGGGGAAGGGGTGGGGGATGAAAAATCAAAAGAAGTAGCAGTAGTAAGAGGGGACACTTGTTGGTGATTCTGACCAAAAAATAGTAAACCAAGGCTAAAAGAACGGGGCAGATTATAGAAGACAGTACACACAGAACAGACAAGAATTAAAACCACTGCATGAAAGATAAAAGTGACAGAAAATGGAGGGAAATGCTATAAATAAAACAGGCGGTAGGGAAACGAACAGTCATTTCGAAATTCTATTTTTAATGTCCCTGAAGACTTATCCCGGCTGCTGGCTAAAGAATGACATTAAAAATAACAAGGGACTGGGGTATTTAAACCGCCCCTGTGCGTCCTGTCCATCCTAACTTCCAGGCAGCTGCGGCAAGCTGTGTGTCCAGAAGGAGGAACAGCCAAACGTGTTAAGGGACTGTCAAAGAGAACCAACTGGGGCTGGACGCGACGCCAAAGCCACCCACCAAGGCGCCTGGGTGAAAACCCAGAGTGGGGGGCTGGGAAGCTGGCTGGGGACCCCACGCGCGCTCGCAGGCGGGGTGGCGGCAGGCGGAAGCGCGTGTGTGGGTGTGCTGTTGTGTTGCTCGCTCATTGGCCCGGGTAGGTGAGGGACGTGAAGAACAGGAAGAAAGGGGAGCGCTGACCCAGGCCACTCGGGAGACGATCGCGCAGGGCTGGGGTCCGAGGGACACCGGGACGCGCGTCCGCGGGGTGGACGGCCCGCGGGGACGCCCTCGGGGACGGAGCACATAGCCCCAGGCGGGGCCGGCCGCACTCACAGCATGATCCGCGAGACGTGCAGCCGCACCGGGACGCTCCTGTCTTTGAAGGCGGTGGTGATGAAGCAGCCGAAGGTGAGCGCCGCCATCACGCTCAGCGAGAAGGCGAACAGAGAGTTCGCGCGCGACAGTACGGTGTTCATCGTGACGGCCTTCCTTCGGGAGCCCCGGCTCCGACACCCGCACTTCAAGCTCCGGTTCCCGCGGCCGACCAGTCCCTCCCACCCGCGCACCCGGTGCGCATGTCCCGGGAGCGAGCGCCGCAGCCCCACCTCCCTTTCCGGTCCTCCGACGGGAGCGCGCACGCTCCCACCCACTGGGACACGCCCACCGCGCGGCTGTGCACGCGCTGGAAGGCGGTGCTTTAGCCAACTCACCAATCAGCAACGGGCACGAGGGTTGGGTTTTGCCACGG
The DNA here is from genome assembly GCF_011762505.2 of Arvicanthis niloticus. Taxonomy (NCBI): domain Eukaryota; kingdom Metazoa; phylum Chordata; class Mammalia; order Rodentia; family Muridae; genus Arvicanthis; species Arvicanthis niloticus. The sequence goes on from NC_047673.1 coordinate 44,067,472, forward strand.
GGGACCCGCCTCCTCCACTACTCTCTGCTTTCTGGGTCTCTGGCGTGGTAGGAGGAGCAGCCTTTTGCCAGTTGGCTTTCAGTTAAGTTTATAGGGACTGCGTCTCCTTAACTGTTTTGTGGTAGTCACTTTCAAAACGCGTGGTCCCAGCTCACCTCTATCAAAGCTGATAAAGTAGGACATTTTTAGAAAGGAGGGAAAATGAAGTCAATCAGGCCCCTAAATAGCAGTCAGGAGCACCAGTGTTGGCACGCCTTTGCTGCTGTACTAATTAGACAATTAGTCTGATTCCTGTTGCTTTTCTTTCAACAGAACAGAAGCTCTACTAAAGTTACGTGTTTTTATACCACAATTCCAAATATTTCCATTTAAAATACGTTGTTGTACAACGTCTGTTGTAAACCGTGAATGGTGTTAATGAGAAATGGTATTTGGTTAAACTCCTCTCAGTTGTAACCATTCAATTAATTTTCATACGGCATGTAGGCAGGATCTTTAAGAATTGCCTCGCACATATCATGAACAGTTCTAGGTCTTGAATGGAGAATGTAACAGGAATAAGCCCTGGCTCAAATGGCATAGAGCCAAGAAAGGCAATATGTAATAATTATAGTCAGAATGGTCTTTGGATGTGGTTAAAACATTTGATTTTTCAATCTCCCAAGTAGCCACACTGTATTCAGTGAAGGAAGGTTCTAATAAATAAAACTTACTGTGCTGTAAGTGAGACACAAAGGTATATTGATCACTTTCTACTCCACTGAGGTTTATAGCTGAGTAAAGTTATCAAAATCAAAGCAGCAGCCTAAATTATAAAACAGGTGTAAATACCGAGGGATGCTACATAGTGCTATAGACAAAATGAGGGAGCCAGATACGTGGTGAGATGGAGCAAATCTATGTGTAAAATGTGTAAGATCATCCCACACACTACCTAGTATTATTATAGAGTGAATTAGAGAAAATACGTCTGTTGTTACAGATGACAAGGGCCAGAATAAATGCTCTGAAATATACTGAATACATACAGGTAGATGGAAGACACACCTGATAATCTGTTTCCAGTAGATAAAGGACCTGTGAAGCAAAAGGCTGGAGTGAACCTGGGAAAGTAATGGCCTGTTGGATGCTGTGGAAATTGTAAATCTCAATTTGGGGTTTTAACCCTACCTTTGATCATTCAGTTGCCGGATAAATAGACACACACAATCTTTATATTTATAATAAGCCTTAAACAGCACAAGAGCTGGGCAGATGCTGTTAGAATCTCCTTTCCTATCAATAACCCCGAGTTATTACTTACTATGTTTTATCTGGGCTGCTCTTAACTCCAGTTGGCCAGCCCTCAGGGCCATAATTTCTTGACTCCTAACCCCTGACAACTTTCACTTCCTTCTTCCCCCATTCTTTCTATTTGTGGTTCTCCCCGATGTGCCCCACCCCAGGCCAGGGAACCCTAAAATCTGCTTACGTCTCTTCTGCTTAGCTATTGGCTGTTAGCATCTATTCACCAATCAGAAATAACTTGGGGTCAAGGTCACTCAGCTCACTTGAGTCTCGGTGCAGATTCACTCTTCTCCAGGTCTTGGGGGCCCACACTTAGAATTATAGTACACAGCAAAAGGCCCAACCTCAACAATCGTAGAAAACTTGTCTGTGAATACTGTGGAGCTGCCAAGAAAAAAGATATTAGGAACTTTGCACATAATGATACAACTAGAAAACATAATACCCAGGAAGATAACACCAGACCCTGAAAGAGGAACTTCACATGTTTTTAACTCATTGGAGGCTTCTAGGTCCACATTTTCCAATGAATACGTGGCCTGTAGAAACCAAGAAAGTAAAATAGGAGGATTAAAGGATGGGGGGGCTTGGGAGCAGTAGAGAGAGGACCAGCAGGGTACAAGTAATCTGATGAGGGAAATGGGAAGGATGGTGGTTCTTAGGGAGAGAGAGGGAGATAAATACAGAAGGTGAGAGGGGGGAAAGGGGAAAGGCAGAGCACAAGCGATCTGATACAGAAAGGGTAAAGGGGGCTTCTCTAGGGAGGGGAAAGAAGGTAAATTCAAGAAGGGAGGAAGATAAGAAAACCAGAAAGGATTTCTGAAAAGGCAAAAGGAAATCATACCCTTAAGTATTTACCTAAAATAATCTATTATGCATGTAATCCAATGTATAAATATACATATGTAGATTTAATGAACTTTTCCCTTCTGGACTGAAAATGGTCCCTCCAGGATCCAAAGACCACCTAATAATAAAAAAAAAAAAAAAAAAAAAAAACCCAATGCATGAGAAACCATTTTTTGAATTGTTGACGAGGGATTTCCCCAAACATACAACCTAATGCTGTTGCCCCTGGTTGGCCTCCAGCAGTAGAAATCAACCAAGGTCCTACCAAGCTGTGACACCTATGAATCACATCAATGAACCACATGGCACAGTAACCTTAAGGGGGTGTGGTTGTGGCATGATTGGCTTGGCATAGCCATCAGCCTTCTAATTGGATTTAAGAGCTCACTCAACAGGAGGGAAACTATGGTACTGGAAAGCTAGCTAACTCCCCAGTGCTAGTGAGTTATAGATATGAGAAGAATCAATACCCACTACTTTAGTAAACCAGCATAATCCTTAACAATCCATAAATATTTGTCCTTAAACCCACAGGTAAGTGTATTCTTCACCCCTCATTACAGAAACTTCTCTTTACAACTGATGAGGACCACTAGAGAAAACCAGAGTGGATGAAGTATAAGGTTTTGGAGCCCTTTCCCAATGAGTACATCTACAAAACAGTCCATCTCCTAGAGACCAGTGAAACATTGCAGAAGAGGGGAAGGAAAGATTGAAAGAGCTATAATATCAGAGGGGAGGGTGTTGCTGTGAAATTATGTCCCCTGGTAATGTCAGATGCTACCCCCCATAAAGTCTCACCACATGACTGACTAGATATGACTGGAACAGGAACAAGGATTGCCTTCAGAGGCAATGTCAGTAGAGGAAGCCACCCTAGGACTGAACAGTATAATTGCTGGGTTTGATAACTCTAGCTGATCCAATGTCCTCGATGAATGTCTCATATAATGTAAACATCCAGTGGGGTTGTGACACAGTGAACATGAGATGTGATCAGAGCATGTTCATTGATGGAAGATAACAGACTATTTGTAGGAAACATTATTTAGAAAGAAAGAGGAGGGATGGATGTTTGCTTTCTAATTTGTATATCATTATCAGTCTTTTAACATTTGTTTTTATATGTTGGCCCGTTTTCCAGTCATCTTGCTGTCTCCTTTCCAAATGCATTTTCAGATGCTGACTATGCTGCCTGATTTGTAGAGATCATGAAGTGAGAAATAGTGGTTTGAGGCTGGCACTGCTACCCAAAATTGCTGTTAATTAAAAGCAATTTTTTAGATGATGTAGTGTAGTAACAACTAAATTGTATTTTAATTTTATTCAGCATTTAGCCCATAAGATGCTTGTTCAGTGTGTTATGAATACTAAAGGAATGTATTTTAAAATGATACAACCAATACACACACACATATATACATGTAAATACAAGTCTAGTTTAGGACAAGTGTTGCCCTGCAAATACACTTGTATATTACTAAATGGGACCAAACCAATAACCATTTTTAATTCAGTCACCCTTGTTAAAGTGTAACAGATCTGTTTCATCTGCCACAAAATCCTGAGATTTGCAATGTTTTCATCCTATTTCTTATTTATATATCATTTAAGGTTATTATACCAAGCATTTTTGCCACCATATAATATGACCTTAGTAAGAATTTGGATTTTTGAGAAGATAATCTGTTGCAAAGGAAGTGCAAAATGATGGGGGAAATGCTCCATTACTGGTCTGTAGAATCAGCATCTCCTTCTGCTACTGAAAATTCCAGTAGGTACTCTATTCAGAAAACTCCTTTCAGTAAAGACAGTAAAAAGACCATGATCAGTCAAACTGCTTTTAAAATCCTGCGAATAAAGAGATCAACTTTAGAAACAGAATCAAACCTGAACTCTAGAGCCTGAGCAAACTGAATTGCTCCCACACATGTTCCTTGCCAAGCCCCTTGTCTGTCTGTCTTTTCTTGGACGAGTTAATGACCTTGTGGAAATTTATGGTAGCATTTTATAACTGGGATTAGTCAAGTTGAGATTTTGTACTCTGCAACCATAAATTTACTTTCCCTTCTTGATGCTTGTCACATAAAGTGAATTTTCTGATAGAGCAATGCTGGGAGGAAAGTGTGGGCCTAGTGTAGCTTTTCCTTTCTATGTCTTACTTCTCAGGAGATACCTTCTCACTAGGGCAGTGGAATTTACCATAAGGGGATCTTTCTTTGTTTCAGAAGAGCTACTGCAATTCCCTTTTTTAAATTCACTTTGCATCCCAATAGTAGCCCCTCCTCCTCCTAGTACCTCTTGAGTAGATCCTCAACCCATTATTTTCTCCCCTTCTTCTTTGAGAAGGAGGAGCCACCATCTAGGTATCACCCCATTACCCCACTCCTCCTACACTTAAGCACAACAAGTCACTGCAAGTCTAGGTACATCCTCTCCCATTGAAGCCAGACAATGCAGCCCAATTAGGGAAACAGGATCCACAGGCAGCCAAGAGTCAGAGACAGCCCCTGCTTCTTCTGTTGCTACTGCCATTCTTACAAGTAAATGTAAGGGCTGTCTTAGTTGGGTTTTAGTGCTGTGAAGAGACCATACCACTGCAATTCTCACAAAGGAAATCATTTCATTGGGGCTGGCTTACAGTTCAGAGTTTTAGTCTGTTGTCATGATTGTAGCATGAAGACACACAGAAGACATGGTGCTGGAGCGGTAACTAAGAGTTCTACATCAGGATTAGCAGTCACCAAGAAGAGAGAGTGCCACAAGGCCACTAGGTTTGGACTTCTGAAACCCCAAAGTCTACCCAGAGTGACACACTTCTTTCTACAAGACCCCACGTACTCCAAGAAGGCCACTCCTCCCTTTAGTGCCACTTGCTATGAGCCTATGAGAGTTACTTTCATTAAAACCATAATGGCTGCCGGGCAGTGGTGACACACGCCTTTAATGCCAGCACTTGGGAGGCAGAGGCAGGTGGATTTCTGACTTTGAGGTCAGCCTGGTCTACAGAATGAGTTCCAGGACACAGAGAAACCCTGTCTCAAAAAACAAAAAAACAAAACAAACAAACAACAACAAAAAAACCATAATGGCCAATATTCTGTTGGTAACAAAGGTAATATTTTGATTCTCATTTTTAATTTATCTTCTTTATGTGGAAAAAGAAAGATGTTAATTGGGCCCCATCAAGACTTTATTATTTTGTTGCATTGGCCAGGATCATTGAGAAATAAATGATCAAATATTTAACCTAGTGTAAGCTTTCCAAGGCTGAGCTTGGGCCTCAGACTGTCATGTGTGAAGAGTTTATATAAGCCTGTCCTAGAACTGACTTAACCTTTAGTCACAGTAGGCACAGAGTCTAGGCCTGGAGAGTAGTTTGAGATGCAGAGAAATGCTTTCATTTCTTTCTTTGATTTTTGAAAAAGAAAAGGAAGAAATACATGTAATCCTGCTTGGATTTGTCTTCACACCAATGCAATCATTGCATGATATCTTTAACAGCTTAATGGCATTTAAATTATTTTAATGAAAGGAACCCCCAAAGGCAAAAAGGATACATTTCTACTGAAGTCATAGTGCCACTCTGCTTGATGGCCTGTAAAGGATTTAATTATGCATGCCAGCTCCTCACCATGGTTCAGTTGGTTTTTAATTGCTCTGACCTAATTTAAGTTGTTACACTCAACTGGTGATCATTCTGTAGAGTCCACAGGCTAGTGGCTGTTCTTGGTGAATGAAGATAAGAGTAACTTGTGTGAGGAGCTCTCAACACACAGCACTTGGGTAGCATCTTTCTGGAGACCAGAAAGGTCTCCAACAAGAGTGATGTCTTGGGTCACAGGCTATTGCTGATTGACCTTCATATTCATTTTCTTGGCTACTGATATCAACAGATGTTACTATGCGTAGCACTGGAGCAAGATCTATTAAAAGCACAGGTCTTTCTATCCATAGACCTTTTAGAAGTTAGGAGACAAGATAAAGTTACTTTTACAATGCATAGTAGCTAATCATTTTGTTTGTAACAAACACTACTAAGATTCTAAACTTAAAATGATCTAAATTTTACATTTAAGTATAATATGATGGCTGATTGTGGTTGCACACTTGACTACATCTGGAATCAACTAAAACCCAAGCTTCTGGTCATTCCTATAAGGGACTTTTGTAATCAGATCACTTGAATCATAAAGGCCCTCCCTAAATCTTGGTGGCACCTTCTAGGGCAGTCAAGAAAAATAAATGACATGAAAGAAAACATTACTTTTTTTTTTTTTTTTAACCTGCTTGCTCTCACTTTCCCTGAAAGTACATCTATTTGTTACAGCTTCATTCCTTCACAGGTGTTAGAAACATCTTTGGGAATCCAAGGAGACTGAGGATAAGCGGCTCCAGGATTCCAGAGCCAGATTGGGACTGTTCAGATAGCTAGCCTCTGGGACTGAAAAACTTATGATTCTCAGCCTTTCTGGTGTGGGACAGCCGTTGTTGAACTACCTGGATCACATCCTGTAAGCCAGTCTAGTGAATCCCCATTCACTCTATTGTTTCTATTCATTGAGGTACTAATACAAAATGCAAGTTAAAGTCTTACTCTCAAGCAAAAACTTTGTGATTGTATGACCTAGCCAAAGAATCAAATACAAAGGTGCTCAAAGAATAAGTAGTCTTAAAAGGGTCCAGTTCATGAGTTTATTGGGGGTGATTTTGTGGAGCTTCACTAATTTCAAAACTAGAGATTGTTTAACAATAAAATATTAAAATAAAATGAAATCTAATGATATTTTGTTAGCTAGATGGTATTGTAGATCCAACTTGGGGAATAAGTTTGTCCAACGTCCTTTTAAAGTGAATGCATTTATAGAACACCAAAGTCAGAAAAAAATTAAACAGGTAAATAAAGTAAATTAAAATAAAAACATATTGATTGTTAAAACACAACATAAGGGGATTTGAAAGATGGCTCAGGAGTTAAAAACATTGGTTGCTCTTGCAGAGGGCTCAGATTCGGTTTCTAGAACTCACAACCGGGCAGTTCACAACCACTTTCACCTCAAGTTTCATAGGATCTGATTCCCTCTACTGAATTTTGTGGGTACCAGCACACACTCAGATATACACACATACAAATAAAATTAAAAAATTAAAAAACACAACATACAGTTGTTAATATATATTTATTTAAATACTCTAATGGGCTTTTGGACTAGATGCTTTTAAAATTCCAAGCATTATGCAATTGCATTTTTAAATAATCAAATAAACTTTCATTTAGAGACTATCAAATTATCTATGCCACTTCATTTTTATGATTAAGTTTTAAAGGTTGCTAATTTAAGCTCTGCTCATTTATAGACATACCATTTTTATGTTTTTAATTGCTTCCAGTTCTGTGCCTTTATGTAATAAATTTTAGTCATTCTCAACGTCCGTTTTCCTCCTCCATCCTCCTCCCTCTCCCATTAGCATCCTTCTTTTCAGTGAGTCTCTTCTTATTCACATGTCTTCTGTTTGTGTGTGGCATGCTGTGTTTAAGTTCAGTTACTTGGCCAAGCTGAGTGGGAAGTTATCCAATGGGACTACACCATTGAAGAAAACAAGATTCCCTCTGGCAACAAGCATTAACTGTGTATGGTCCCTCTAGTAGAGGTAGGCCTCATGCCCCAAACCCATCAGTGATAAAATATTGATGGGCCCAATCTTGTGCAAGCTCTGTGCAGATCGCAAAATCTACAGTGTGTTCATGAGTGTAATGGCTACAGCATGTCCAGAAGGGGGAGATGTACAACCCAGGAATTTTATATTTTTGATGCATAGCCTATGCCTGCTTCAGACATGGGAAACTGAGTAGTGTTTTGCTCCAGAGAGTAAAGTTGCATGTTAGGCATGTGAACCTTTTCACTATTGGCAGACTGACTATATCAGACCTTTGATACACAGGTATGGTTATTAATGGTACTTTGCCTCAATTAACATTCTCATCCTATGATTATATGTTTCCAATATACCTTTGCTGCTATAATTGAATACCATTTGCCAGGTAAGTCATAAAAATGAATAAAAATGTATTCTTATAGTTCTGGAAAGTGCAAGGTCAAGAGACTGAGTTGGGCCTACTATTCTTCCAAGGAGATGGACTCTGTTCCACGTAGGACAGACAGAAGAGGAGAAAAGACAAAACAGAATTCACTCCCTAAAACTCTTTATAAGACATTAAGCCAAGCCATGAGAATGGAGCCCTTGTGATCTAAATGCCTCTCATCTCCCAATGCCATTTAATTGGGAATTAAATGTCAAATTAATTTTGGCAGACACTAAGACCATAGTTCCATATTGTGAAAGTATCCTATAGTCATCCTTGTGCCCTACTTTTGTTTGACAGTGGTCTACATTTTAATCTCAAAAGCTACTCGGCAGTGAGTAAACGGGATATTTTGATAGATCTTGCATGTTCGATACACTAAAGAAAGCTTACCTTGTTGAGCTTTGGAACAACCTACTTGAACCTAAACTAGAGGGGGAAAAAATCTTAACTCCCCTTTCCCTCTGGATCTGCCCAATATGGGTTAGGCAGATTGGTCACTGAATGTGACTGTACCCAGAAAAGCATTCTTTCCTCTATTTCCTAGGTAATGATCACAGGGAAGGGTTGCCATGCTCTATATGAATAATGTGAAAGGTAAAGATTCTACCTTGACTGCTTGCTGAACATGAGGTAGCTTTCTTTCCTTGGATAGCAATCAGGTCTAGTCTGGTCAGTACACAGTCCTGGTGGAAGTTCTGCTGAATGGAGGTTTTGAGGATTTTTCTAATGACTAATTAACGTTTGGCCTGATAGGGTTCTAGATCAAGATGATGATGGTGACGATGATGACAATGTGTTGTGAAGAATGATTATTAAGTCTCTTCACAGTGTCCCACATGGCCCAAACTTAGAGCAGGTCTTTCTGTTTTATAAAGATTACTTTTTCTATTGCATCTAGTCTTTCATGGACAGAAAGTCTGAGTAGAAGTAGAGTATAATTCAGAAGAAGTTATGGTTGTAGTTATATTAAAACAAAAGAATTTTGTGGTAGTAGAATGGAGCATCACAAATGGGGACCTGGAAGGAGGAACACTTTTGATCCTATAAAGTATAGGAAGAGAGAAATAAGGCACATTAGGGATCTTTACACATTTATTTGTGTGTGTGTGTGTGTGTGATTTTGTGGTTTTTTTAAAATAATACTTGAGTATAGGGTCTCACTATGTACCTCTAGCTAGACTTGAATTTGGGAATTTCGTGTCTCCAGTTTTCAAGTAATGGGTCTGTACCACTGTGCTTTCCTTTATCCTTATTGGTGACTTTGCAACAGTTATTATTACCTGTAGTTCAAGGCATAGATCTCAACTGGAATATAGAGGTTTAGTTACCCCAAGATATATATTCTTATGTTATCATAAATTACATAAAGATAGAAAATGTTTCTTTTTTCCTAGAAAATTATATCATTTTTTCAGTGAGCCCTCTCACTCCACTGCAACCCCTGACAAGCATTCTTTCAATTTCTGTAACAGGTATATTGCTAGCTTTAATATCATAAACTCCTGCATAGCATTCAGTTCAACATATTTTGAAATCCTTCTATATTTGTACATAATATATTACTTGTATTGAGCTACTATACTACACTGTTAAGTAGACCAGTTTCTTAATTCATATGCTACAGATGACATTTGAGATGTTTTTGGCTTTTATTTATATAAATATCCATTTCATGAACATTCTGATCCTTAGAATTTGACCTTCCTATGAGATCTAAGAAAAAAATCTTATTTTAAGCCATGTTTATGTTATTAGATTTTCTTTCTCCAAGCTAGTCATTAGGTAACATCTTAGTCCTCATTGGTTTGTATGCTATTGTCTTTGTCACTGTTCAATTGCTGTAAGGAGACACCATCACCATGGCATCTGTTAGAAAAGAACACATTTAATTGGGACCTTACTTATAGTTTCAGGGGGTTAGTTTATTATTATAATGCCAACAAGCAGACAGGAGCAGTAGCTGAGAGCTTTATATCTTGATTCATAGGCACCAGGCAGAAGAGAAACATAACACCGGGCCTATCAGGACTTTTGAAATCTCTAAGCCCACCCTCCGTAGCACAATTCCTCTAAAAGGCAAACAGTTCAGTATGAGCCTGTGTGGGCTGTTCTCATTCAAACCACATTCTACTCCCTGGATAAGCTTGTAGCCACATTGTAATGCAAAACCCAACTTCAAAGGCCACATATTCTTTCACAGTCACAAGACTGCTTACAAGTCCAAAGTTGAAAATGTCTTCTGAGACTCAAGCTAATCTCTTAACTATAACATCCTTCCCCTATAAAAAGGAAAAATCAAAAGGCAGATCACAAACTTCCAGCAACCTACAGTGGCACAGAACATGCATTACCATTATACAAGGGAAGAAAGGAACGATAGTGAAGACCCCCATACTCAGGAGACCCTTCCCTCAAGTCTCAGGAAATCACGACCACCCAAAGATCACAAGAAACCATACCTGGATGCAATCAGAAGAGGCTTTATTAGAGAAGTTGGCCGGCAGTCAAACCACAAGCTCTCTCAAGAGTAAGGTTTGGCCTCGAGTGGCGGACTAAGGGGTCTTTTAAAGAGGAAAACCGCAAACCAGGGGAGTGAGGAGGGGGTGAGGGGTTGCCAAGGATACATACCATAAGAATAGCAAAACATTCCAGAGAAACCCACCCTGAATGGTTTACTATGTCACTGTGTCCCACCCTGTCATTTACCAACTATTTCAGATTAACTATCTTCACTTCTTCTGGCTATAGCCCCATCTAGGTGGCTTGCATGGTCAGGAATGTCTTCCTGCCTTGGGCCTCTCCCACCCATAGGTAGGCCTACTGCCTGAGGCTTGAGGAATGTAATTCATCCAGCAAGTGTCCTGGGGTAGTGAAGGCCTGAAATCTTATTTTCAGTTCTGCGTTCTGGGACCTGCATTTTTCTGCCCAGGTCTAAGGGCAAAGAAATCTACACATATTTCATAAAATGGACTTTATGATTTTTCACTCTACAATAGCAAGGAAATACTGGACCAAAGCACAGCCAAAGCCAAGCAGTACAAACTCCAGATCTGCATCTTCATGTCTGATGTCCAAGTGATGTTCATGTCTCCAACTTCTTTTGGCTTTGTTAACTGTACCATACTTCTCTTCCTTGAGCTCCGTGTATGGTATGTAACTCTTCTCAACAGGTATCCCACAGCTCTGGCATCTTCAACATCTTGGAGTCTCCAGTGCAATCTGGGGGTTACCTTTATAGCATCACATAATGGGCTCTCTGGACCTCCATGTGTGCAGTGACTCTCCTGTCACATGTCTGGTCTCAGTGGCTTTTCTTAACCACTGAGGAAGATTCCATGACCCCTTTATTCTGTATTTTTCTTTTCTATTTCTTTTTATTAATCGAAAATAGATTCTTTTATATAACACACCCCAACCACAGTTTCTTCTCCCTGAACCCTCCCCAACTCCTCCAGATCTACTCTTGTTCCATTTCTCTTCAGAAAAGAACAGCCTACAAGGCACAATAAACAAACATAACAATTCAAGATACTATAAGACAAGGTAACCCTCCTATGTAGGCTGGATAAGGAAACCCAATAGGAGGAAAAGCCTCCCAAGAGCAGGCAGAGAGTCAGAGACACACAATGGTTCCCACTTTTAGGAATCTTATAAGAACACAGAGCAAGAACCATGTGGCCAACGCCCTGAAGTTCTGCTTCCTGGGGCTGGAACTTGCCTCCCTTTTTGAATTACATTTGCATCAGGTTTGGGCCTAGGAGGTTGCCACACCTCCTAATCCTTTTAATCTTTCTCAAACAGTACACCAGCTGGGGGCAAAGCATGAAACTTTATAACCCTCTAGGGGCTATTCTCTTTCAGACCACAGCAGCCATATTTTTGTTGTTGTTTGAAAATGTAGGTTTTTAATAAATCCTCGCAAAACATTTTGTATGTGGTAGATGTTATTCAAAGTAATTTTTAAATATTAACTTCATCTTGGCAACTCCTCAATAGATATAGTTAATCATATCTCACAAATGAAAAGACAGAGGCACAGCAAAGCTAAGCAACTATCTAAGCTCACTGCATTAGATTCCCTGGAGACACTAATGTGTCCCAGAAAATGTTCATGTCTGATCACGAAAAACCACAAATATGCTCTCACGCAACCTTTGAAAACTAGTCATTAAAAATGATTCAGATGTCCACTATCCTGAACCATCACATGAAAAATGAATGCATATTAAATGTATTGGAGTAGTAAGGTTACTAAACAAAAGACAAGTCAAAAATAGGGGAAAGCAGACAATTTAAACAGCTATGAAATCCTAATTCTTGACTAATTAATACTCATTCACTTTTTAGAGAGCAATCTTTAATCTTCTCCCATAGATGTTGCAAGTCCACGTGACAGGTATGTGAGGCTTCAGTGTCTTGGCTTACCAGTACCCTCCATGTTCTCTTGATATCAGCCTTGCACTGATGTTTACAAAAATAATCTGATGGGCTAGAGAGATGGCTCAGCAGTTAAGAGCACTAACTGCTCTTCCAGAGGTCCTGAGTTCAATTCCCAGCAACCACATGGTGGCTCACAACCATCTGTAATGGGATCCGGTGCCCTCTTCTGGTGTGTCTGAAGACAACAACAGTGTACTCACATGCATTAAATAAATAAATAAATAAATAAATAAATAAATATTTTAAAAATAATCTGATATTGGTATCATGGACCTCACTGACCTGCATCTGTGTCCCTGCAAAGTAGTTTGAAAGCTTATTACAACCTTTGATGCTAACATAGACTAAGGTCAGATGAGGGAGTTCTCCAAAGAATGCTCCAATTGGAATTTGAACAAGCCAAGCAGGAAGCAGTTTCCGTGACAAAGTGAAACCAAAAAAAAAAAAAAAAAAAAGTAATTGAGGCTTGAGAATTGTTCAATCTCCAACTGACTAGGACAAGGAAAGGATATAAATTCCAAACTATTATTCAAGACAGCAGTCAGAGGAAAGCTTTTCTGGACTTTCTATTGGTTTTACAGTCTGAAGACCCCCAAACTCTGGAGACCCTTACTCAAGTCTCGGGAAGTCGAGACCACCCACAAACTCCAAGACACCATACCTGGATGCAATCAGCAGAGGTTTATTAGGGAAGAGAGCTGGCAGCCAGCAGTCAAACTGCACACTCACGCAGGAGTAGAGTTTGACAAAGCCAGTCAGTCTGAGGAGGGTTTTTAAAGGAGTAAACCACAAACCAGGGGAGTGGGAAGGGGGGTGAGGGGTTGTCAAGGATACATAACATAAAAATAGTGGAACATTTCAGAGGAACTCACCCTAAATGATTTAGAGTTATGTGAAAATTACTCTGCACACTCGTTCTTCTCAAAAATGTAGTTTTACCATGTCATTGTGCCCTACCCTGTCATTACCAACTATTTCAGGTTAACTATTTTTCACTTGTTCCAGCTATAGCCCCACCTAGATGACTTGCATCTTTCTCTGTGGTCAGGAATGTGTCTTCTTGCTTTGGGCTTTCCCTACCCTGAGGCTTGAGGAATGTTAATCCAGCAAGTGTCCTCTGATTCAGGGATAATGTCCTCCACCCAGAATGTGTCCCCGGGCAGTGAAGGCCTGAAATCTTACATTCAGTTCCGTGTTCTGGAACCTGCACTATTTCTGCTCAGGTCTAAGGGCAAAGAAAAAGTCTACATATGTTTCATAAAATGGTCTTATAATTTTTCACTCTACAATTCCATATGCTTAAGAAAGGAACAAAACAAATTGCAGAATTGAGAGAAACTGGACTGTTTGAAAATCTGGATATATTATTTGTTCCAGGTGTAGGGTCAGCAACTGATGTCAAGATTAGCATCAGAAAGACACAGATCTCACTTGTCTGCTCACTGATTTGTCTATGTAACCTAGCAACACTTGGCTCACAGGAACTTCTCAAAACTTTGAGTGAATGCAGGAGTTAACCTCTTGCTGTGCAAAGCAGAGCAGGGGATGGTTGCAGTTAGGTGTGTAACAGTGAATCAAAGTTTTATTTATAAATAGACATCATTAGGTTCACTTATTTTAAAAGCAATAACACTGGTGATTTTGTTTTTAAATGATACCAACATTTACTAGATATCAACAAAAATATTTAGCCAGTTTTTCCAAGATGCTTACAAATCCGTGAGAAAAATGGATATCCCTCTTTGTAGATGAGCAAACAGGATCAGAGAGATTAAAAATTTGTTGAAATATTATTTGCTCTTTTTCAAAAGTGAGATGTGCCTGGGTAGTGGTTCACGCCTTTACTCCCAGGACTTGGGAGACAGAGGCAGGTGGATCTCTGTGAGCTCAAGGCCAGCTTTGTCTAGGACAGAAGGACTCCCTTACATAGAGAAACCCTGTCTCAAGGAACTGAACTTTGGTCCATTGCAAAAGCAGCAAGTTCACGTAACCACCTTGCTTTCTCTCCAGCTGTGTTAATGTCTATAATGTGCCTTGACCTTCTACCTATTTCCAGATGAAGCAGTCTCATCAGGGATTAGCAGAGACCAGCCAGAGGTTAATGATGGTGGAGCACTGGAAGCGACCTACTGCAGAGCCTCTGCTGATTGGGCTTTGCTCAGTTTCTGTAACACTGGAGTGAGGAATGAGAGGGTGAAGAAGAACACAAAGCTGACTGTAGAATACTGTGGAAAGATGACATTCTAAGATCTTACTAAGTAATGAGTACTAGATCCATAATCCAATGGGAATGTGATTAAGCTATGATTTTCCCTGAAATTTATAATTGCTGCTAAAAATAAACTTATAAGCAACCAGACAATACTTCTGTTGCCAAGGAAACTGCAAAGGAGTGTTAACCAGAATCGTTCAAATATGCCAATGTTAATGCCCAACTGATCACAGTTTAGATTAATTATACATTTTATTTCAGGAGAAATGATAGTTATTAATTTATATAAGTGTCTAAGTATCATGATCAAATTTCCAGGCTGGACATACCTACAAAATGACCTAACCATGTCATTTCTAATATAGTCCCACTTTTTATCTTGGACACATGGTATATGGAAAGGTTACCTTACCTTTAATCTCTTAAATATGTGATTAGGTAAAGTGTCACAGTTAGAGAAAATTCTTAATCACAGGAGGGAGGAGTGGAACCCATTGGATTCAACCCTCTGCAGTATGCAAGTATTTATCCAAAGGCTATTTATAGCCCAGACATGGCACAAATGCTTGTTATGATCAAAGGGTGTGGTAAGTAAGCAGAGGGCAGTGGGTAAACTCGACACTGTGAGTGTTTCAGTGCTGACTTTTGAACAATAGCCTCAGAAGAATGGCTGTGAAAATGGAGTCTAGTGTTCCCACATCCAGATAAGCAACCTGCAGAATACCTGCTTTAAAAAAAAAAAAAAAAAAAAAAAACCCAAAAAAACAAAAACAAAACAAACAAACAAACAAACAAAACGCTCCTTCCTACCCACTTAACTTCTTCATTAAAGACTCCAGAAAATATATCAGGACATTTTCTTCATAAGTTGGATAACACTGAATTGAAAATTGATTTAATTAATAAGTAAGACTTTAATATTTTTTGTTACTTTAAATTCATATTAGTATTGGACTGAGCTGCTTCAGTTAAACCTGTACCCAGATTCTCAAATGAAGATAACTTGATGCTTCCTGCCTAAATACTGACCAGGTTTCGTTTTTACTAGCATGACCCACACACAAACCGTTCTTTACTGTTAATGAGAACCTAGATACTTTGCTTCTCCTACAGAATAAAAGAAAACTTCTAACTCCTCAAATCTATTCTCGAAAACACCTTTCATTGGCCTTGTTTGGTCAGGCATCCTTCCCTTGAACCAGAAAATTAGGTGACTGGAAAAAAGTTGGGTGACATATCCTTTAGAGAAATTCTATGCTTATAAACTAACCAAAAAATTGAAAGGTAAAAGCAATTCTATTGTAATATGCAACATTCTAAAACATAATATCTAGAATGTAGGAATACATTGTAAAATATAATATCTAGAAAAGCATTTAGCATAGAGTATTTCCTAAATAAATGCTCACAATAAGATATAACCGATTTTAAACTTATATGTATAGTTGCTGGCTTTTAGTCATTTTTTTCTAGGGCCACACGTAAAGATAACTATGTTGAACTTAAGGCAACTTTTAGTTACGTCTAATCAAAATGTTTGAGTTAGATATAACTCAAAGTTTAGATAGAATTCATTCTGTGTTTCAGAAAAAGTAAATGACATTCCTCAGGAGGCCTAGAACCTAAATTAATGATAATCTTGTGATGAAAATTTTCTGAGTGATTATCATAACACTAACAGATTTTTTGGTTCATTATACTGGTAATTGCTATGGAAACCTAACACAATCATTTACTCCCAAGTCCTACCTTCTAACAAAATAAAAGTTCTCACCCAAAGTCTCCCCACCAAAATATTTAAGAATAAATACTGCCCTAAATTCAATCCTAATTAGAATGTATCCTTAATCAGTCACTAATGGGAAGGGAGATGGGGAAAATCATTGAGGATTTGGGGGAAGAAAGAGGGAAACCAGAATATAGTCTCTTAAAAATTAGTGAATGCATACAATTCACTAATTCAGAAGGATAAATATTGTATGTTTTCTTTCATTTAAAGAGTCTATGTCTTATATGTGAAAAGGGCAAAAAAAAAAAAAAAAAAAAAAAAAAAAAAAAAAAAAAAAAAAAAAAAGAAAGGATATAAAGACATGAATATGGTCAAAATACAAAACATCCGGAAAAGACTTTGTCTTTGTGAGAGCTATATATGAAATTCAAAAAATATTTATAAAGGAAAAAAGCAAAAAAAAAAAAAGTATTTGACCCAGAAAACATATAAATCCAAGAAAATGGATGCTCAAATACTTTTCATGGTCTTTTATGTATCACCAGTCATTTAAGATGGTGTTTTAAAGAGTCTTTTATATGAAAATTAACATCTGATTTGCATTTCTGAGTTCACATTGAGTTATTTTATTGGGCCTTCAGATTAACAAAACCAGCAGGTGACAAATTTTGTTATGAGTGAGTGTTGCCTTCATAAAACAAAGAGGAAAGAATGAAGGAATTTATAAAACCTAAATTTGACACCTGGGAATAAAATTCTAAATATTGAGTGGTAATGTTTTGCTCCTAGTAAAGCATGAGGGATTTAAGCTTAGTGAACTGATGACGACAGCCTTAGTGAATGGAAGTGTTTCTTAGCTCCAAAGAATCCAGGCTGCTGAGTAGCTACTGTGGACGGAATTATTTTTAATAACACTTACTGGTAAGAGAAAGGGGAGAAACCTTAGACAGGCACTTAGATGTGACTAAGGCAGGTTTATTTCTGATTCCAAAGCACTAGAGTGGAAGTCACGCCATGACTCAGAGTATTGTGATGGGCCAGCTGTCCACAGGCTCCTCTCCAGCGTGTGTTCGAGCATCTCCATGCCAGACAGAAGACTCACCAGAATGTAATTGCGATGAGTTCACTTGCTTGACACAGTTTCCACATCAGTGGTAGAGAGGACCATGTGGTGGTTTATCTTCAGCACTTCCGCAGGAGTTGGCAGTGTCCCAGACAGCATGAGCCACGGTGCACAGACCCATTTGTTCTTGTTCTGCCTGCGTTGCTGCAGGGAAGGACACCAAGGACCACTCTCAAAGAGCTGGTGATTTCGAACACATCAATCTCTTTTACGTTTCAGGGAGCAAGTGGTTCCCGGGGGCAGAAACAGCTTCCTTCGTTTAGCACCTTTATTCAATGGCCATGTCTTCCTTGTCTTAGGATTACTTGGTGAAATCAGACTAATCTAATAAGATACATAGCATGAAAGTGACAAGTCATGCTTATTGGGATGCCACATCATAGGTAAAATCCTTTCTTCAGCTAGGGCCACAGTTGTCTGCTTATGTCTTTTGCTTGTTACTTTGAAATTTAGCATCATTAAGAAATGTTCCAAAATGAATAGACCCTAAGTCTGGGGTAAACACATATCACAATATTTTGTATTAGTGCATTTTTTTCAGTTAAATTTCTGAATATTGACAAGGAAAATATTTCAAAAGAAGAAAAGGAAATAAAAACAAAGGAATTCATGAAGCACTACACATTATTTTTCTAAATAATTGATTATATTTCTCTTTTAAGCTATCATTTATATGTGAGTAGACATAAGACTAGCCATATATGCCTAAGATATCCAAATATATTTTATTTCTGAATAGACCATAGCTATCCAAGATTATACGTCTAAAAATTACCGTTTAGGTGTATTATAACTAGGCCCATAATTAAGTTTAGATTGATTGTTTTTAAAATGTTGTGAAACAGTTATATTTGTTTAATAATTCTTTTGTGTATTATCCCCAACCTCCCAGGAAGCTCTCTCAGACTTTACTGTCAGGATTAGGTCCCTTTGGGTATGTTACCATGATGCCTTGTCTTTTATTTATCTAAGTTATTGCATTTTATCCTGTTAAACTCTGCTACACTAGTGGCAGAAACTGTTAGTTCTTCTTGGACAACTCAGCATAGAGAAAGCAGCTGATGGGTGTTTTACAGTGTTACACTGCAGTGTAGATCTATTAATAGATGATGGGACAGTCTGATCAGTTATAAAAACTATTGTATAACAACAAAATCAATGCAATCATTTACTTCAGTGGATCCTTTAATGATTTATTTCATGGTCAACAGAGTTAAAGCCTTGAGTTAAAACATTTGACTTCTCTTCAAGATTATACATATTATCATATGAACCATGTGGATAAGATAAAACTTACAATTTTCTTTTTAAGTTACAAGTATTCATTCATTTATTATTTATTTAGTGTGTGTGTGTGTGTGTGTGTGTGTGTGTGTGTTGTGCAGGCATGCACACACAGCACAAGTGTGCAGATCAGAGAACAAGAGGAAGTTGGGACCCTCCTTCCACTGTGTGGGCTCAAGTGATGATAGAGCTCAAGTCTCCAGGCTTGGTGCCAGTTGTATTTACTGAGCCCGAGTTGTTCTTGATAATTAGATACCAAAAAAGGAAAACCGCCGGCCTTAGTTATTTCAATATTCAACTCCTGAAAGCCAGAACAGAAAGAGGGTGTATCACTTTATACTGAGAATGGAAAGTCAGGAGGCTTGCGAAACGTGATTCGGTTGCTTCCATGGAATATTGTCAGACCAATAGGAGCTGGTGAAGAACTTTTATGGACAGTATAAATAATTTGAGCCTTAGACATCATTACCAGTTGATATTTTCTTTCCTTCGGACCAGCTGTTCAAGAGCATCCCGGAACAGAGCCAGACACAGTTGAGACTTGGCTGGGACCTAACACGAGGCAGATTCCTCTGCAGCGATGTCGGTGTTAGAAGAAAGCCGGCCGTTTGCTCAACAACTATCTAATGTCTATTTCACGATACTCTCCCTTTTCTGTTTTAAACTTTTTGTGAAAATCAGCCTTGCCATCCTCAGTCATTTCTACATCGTAAAAGGCAACCGAAAGGAAGCCGCGAGGATAGCAGCTGAGTTTTATGGAGTAAGCCAAGGACAAGGTACGTTTATGATAGCAGGCTCCTGTTTCAAGTTGAGGAGAACTATCATTTGATCTGCAATCCAAGAAAACATCACAGGTTCTCTTTATGGGATATTTTGTAAACTTCAGCGGAAGGGAGTTCTTGTAACTTACCTCATTGGCTTCATGAAAAAGAAAGTTGCTTTTCAGCATAAATGTTTGGGCAATATGAAAATACAGCATTAAGTATTGAGGCCCTCACCTAGTAGTAATCATTTAAAAACTTTAAATATTTCACTTGCCTCATCCTTATTTCAGAGAATAATGAAGAGATAACTGATTTGTTATTTCTCCTTTTGCATATGTTAGTGTTGTAATATTTTAAACAATATATTAAGTCATGTAGAAAAGTGTTGAATCAGACCTGGTGATGCAACATGTAATTCCAGCCACTCAAGTGACTGAGGCAGGAGGATTGTAACCTGAAGGCCTTTATAGAGTTCAAAAACAGCTAAAGTAGTTTCCTGAGACCCTTTCTTGAGAACTGGATGGAGGCCAGGGGTGAGGGGTGGGGTTGGGGGTGGGGGGTTGGTGTGCTATAGCTCAGCATGAAAGAGCCCGCCTAGAATTTGAAAGACCATAGGGTCAGCCCTCAGCACTGAAAACATAACTAAAATAAAATAACTATTACTAAAAGTAAAGGGTTTCAGAATTGTTTTTCATTACAATTTTTTAATTTTATTGTGAAATAAAACAACAATATTTTGGCATGTATTTTTCCAAAGGGATTGAAAGTGCTTTGCTTAGATTGTGGACAGTGTTTATTACTAGATAGGATCATGAATAAGCAAATTTGATGTTTGTACAGTCAAGTGTATCAGTGCTTCTTAGAGTAAATTGAAATCTGAGACGAAATGAAAACTGGTGACGCTATTACTACTCACAGATTTTAAGTTTTATAAGACCATTTATTGGAGATATATTCTAAATAGTAAAAATGATTCACCTGTTGGTTGGAAAAGTGACACTTTAATTTCTTGTAATCTTTCTATTTATTTCTGATTTTGAATCAATCAAGGCATTCACCAACATTGTGTTCCCTGATACCTCCTAGGCAAATTAAGTGTTCAGAATCAAAATTTAGCATCTCATAGTTAGAAAATATAACATTTTTAGAAAGAGCACTTTAAGCTTGTGTTGAAACCTATTTTCTTATTTGTTCTGAGTGTTTTTACGTAATTCAGTTTAAAATCTAGACCACTATTGTTGTGTTGGAATGTTGACTAAAGATGGGGGATCGTCATTGGTTTGTGGAGAGGATACTGTTTTCCCATATGAAAAGTTGCTCTTGTGTAAATGGAAGAACTTGTGTACACACACAGTGAGGAAAATCTAAGTGCTCCATGAAATTCTCGTAGGGAAAATAAACCCTAGATGAAAGAGGCAGCAACCCTGTATCCCCCAGCACTGATTCTGAATTAGCATTTAAAAGTAGCATCTTTACCTTGTGATCCAGTGAGAATTAAAACGTCATTTGGTAGATGCACTATTTGTATACCAAATGCAAACACAAAAATCGATTGTAAAACCTAAGTCACACTTCCAGACATGACTAAGCAAACTATGAGGTTATAAGATGATAAAAATGTATCGTCACAGGAACCTTACAGCTCCTTATTTCAGTTACACCTTGTTTCTGTTTTATGAGATTGATCTTAGAGAAAGCAATGAAATATTGGCTAAAAAGAAGAAAGATGTCTGTGCCTTGACAAACATGTCAGAGGAGACCAGTGAGACATCTTTCTGTGCATCTTGGCAAATAAGAGAACCAGTCATCCTCCCATTATATCATGGCATGCTCAATCAGATAATTCCTGGGCATATGTGAATTGGGTTTCATGTTTCATTGTCTTACTATAGTCCTTTCAAAAGTATTAGAATTGTAAGAGTTTGTCCCAGATGGTAAGATGGAAATCAATACTCACTAGTAGAAACACATTTCCCGAGAACAGAGTTTAAAAAGCTCTGCTGAGATGATAAGATTTGCTCTATTTAACAAAACTTCTCCTTTTCAACACCATATATTATTCACTATATATTTAACACAAGGGTGCTTCATCGTAATTATTACTCAGGATAAGCATAATTGTGCCCAGTTTTATTTTAACATTAGGAAAATAAGTCAATTGCCTTGAAAAAAAAAACTCTATTTATTGTAGGTTTTAAATTTTTTAAATTGTAATTATACTATTTCTGATTTGCTTAGGTCTAGTGTTGACTATCCAGGTTTAATTATTTTTGCTTAATCAAGCAGTTTCCTCCTCCTTTCTTAGGCTGTTACTATCATTCCTCTTTGAATTGTGTTCTTCATTTCCATTCCCAGGGTTTAGTCAGATTGCTCCCCAAAATTTCTAGAGTGCAGTTGCCAAATCTGTGAAGTAAGGCTGATACGTGTAGTTCATGTCTTTCATAATAGTGGGGATGTTATTGATTGGACCTTCAGTGTCTTCAGTAGGAACTAAAGAAACCCTTTGCTTACCCAGTTGCTATCTCCAGGTAGCTCACTGTGTTAGACAAATGCAGGCTATTCTGTTGTTATTGCTCTTGGTGTCATGAGTTGCTAAGCCCTGTTCAATCAAGCTTGAGATGGTCTGATTATAAACCAGAGACCTAATGAGCTAAATGATAGATGAACTGGCTGAAGACATTTCCTTCTTAAGCCCCGAAGAACTCCAGGAAGCTTCATAACCCTGCCTTTTCATCTCTGAAGTTTCTTGACCCCCACATCACATTGAAGGGATCATGTTTTGCTTACCTTCTCTACTTTCCATATCATTATTGCTGTTAAACCCTCTGATTAGAGGACTTTCAGAGGACTCCAGTTGGAAATTTGCACCATTCTTTGAGATTGACTGTCAGACTAACAAGAATTGGAATGTATTTTCACCTGTAATATTAAACAGTGAAGAAAATATAATATATAATATTGAAGGGTATGTTAACTTAATAAACATTCTCAAGCCCTTGAGAAATATATGAAATACCAATAAATATCCCAAGGACATGTTGAGATCTCTCTCTGGTCTTAAGGGCAGTATTTGTCAAGTTTAGTCAAAGGTTGTAAGACTTATAGAAGTTTTACATTCAAACAAATGGAGACAGTTCTAAACATCTGCTTCTCAAGTCCCCATGATATGAAGATGATAAGGACAGAAAATATGTTGCTCTTTTGTTTTTTCAAGAGATACAACACAAAACAATCACTCTCAGATACACTAACAGAAGTGAATCTAGAGAATTAAGGTGCTTTTTCACACTTGGACATTCAGAAATATTTTCCCAGAGAAGGCAGCTGCGGAAGGACCACAGGCATGAATTTCAGAATGCACAAGAGAGAAAATAGTCCTAGGAAAAGTAAAGAGTTTGTGAACTATAAAAATAACAAATTAGACTCATACATTTTGAAAGATTTTGAATATGAGACTTGAAATTTTTCAGTTTTCTGAAGGTAATCAGACTCATTAGAGTTTGGGTGTGAATGAAGTTGAAAAGATAAAAATAATGTAAATAAAGCCATAATTTATTACAGAGTTACATTGTAGTAATTGTTGAAGTTGTACAAGAAGACATGTTTGCAATAAGTAGACCAATTTGAACATTGCCAGAAGGATATGAAGAACTACTTAAGTCTCTCTCTCTCTCTCTCTCTCTCTCTCTCTCTCTCTCTCTCTCTCTCTCTCTCTTTCTGTGTGTGTGTGCATGTGTGTGTGTGTGAGAGAGAGAGAGATTGAGAGATTGAGAGATTGAGAGATTGAGAGATTGAGAGATTGAGAGATTGAGAGATTGAGAGAGATTATCACAGTGAAACAACCCCCAAAGAAATAACGTGAGAATGAATGAGATTAAGCCTAAAGCCCAACCTAGGTATTCTAGAATTACGTTAGCATGTTGATCAGAGTGGGCATTGAGCACCAACATAGGCAATGTTCATATCATAAAGAGGTTGTTTAGCTGTCTTTTGAGTCTACTGGGCTACCTACTTCACTACGAACTGTCAAGAGAAAGCAGAACATAGCAGAGCTATGGTTTTAGTTTTTGTTGTGTTTATTTTATATATGACTTCATTTATTTTAAAAATCACCAATTAACTTTCTGATTGTGGTTTGCTCCCTGCTGCAACAACTGGCTTTTCCTCCAGAGTTTTAAATTATCTGAGATTTTTAACACTTTGAATTAGAATATTTATCTCATTATCAGTGTTCTTTATTTTGAGCCATTGGAGTTACAAACACACTTTGGAAGCAGGAATTTGCTTCAAAATGTTTTTGATCCTTCAAAGCCATAGACAAAATTCTGTACTATGGAAAATACCTCAGGGTAACATGTCACTGTGAGTTTGAAATTATCTGGGGCCACTGAAGCTCACAAGGAAGTCCTTTTGTGGTTGATATTCTCTTAGGAATTTAAGATGCATGCAGATTTATCTCTGTGATTTTGAGTTTGTAAGTTTCTGAACTTAAGTTTGGCCTCATAGTTACCATCGACCATGTTGTTGTTGGTTTTTTTTTTTTTTTTTTTCACACATATGGTTGAGACTTGAAAGCAGAATATAATATGTATATATTATGCCACCTCCAGTCACATGTTAAAGTGAAATGTCATTTTGAAAAAATAATGCAAACAATGTATAAAAAGAAGTTAGAATTCTAACAACACTGAAGTCAAGATGTCATACAAGTGTAGTCCAACTAAACTATAGCCCTAAGCTACTTCATACCTTTTCTCTGTATTGATAAAGCCTGCGCTGTGTTTATATCCACTTTAATGACTAAACTTTACAGTAGCTGTTAGCCATGTCAGAACTGATATTCGTTCTATCATTTCCAAAGAATAGTGGGTTTTTTGCTACTGTGTGATTATTTATGAGCTCACTTATGATAAGAACACTCGTCATCTCAACAATGAATACTTTCAGGAGGCAACTGTGATGACTTCTTTAGTGATGTCCATTATATTAATGCATAAAAACACCCTGAGCACATGTACTTAATTTAGATAAAGTAGCTCTACATAGGAAGAACTGAAATCAAGACCTGCTCTTCAATAACAAATGACATCACATTATACTCAAACATGTTTTGATTTGTCCAAGCTCCATTATATTTTAGAATGGAGGGACATCTTTTCTAGAAGAGGCTATTGATCTCTTTTGAATTAAAAAAAAAAAAAAAACAGTTTGGGAACAAAGTTCCGAGTTTATAAATGACTGTCAGATTTTGATATGTTTATAATTCCTCCTGCTATCTTTGGTGAGAAACAGTAATTCTGCAGTTAAAGAACCTGGCTTAGCTCATGATAGCTTCAACAGGATAAATTTTGCCAGGAATTCTATCTTTTCTTCTTAAAAAAAAAAATCCTAACTGTTTATTTTTGTTTGTCCAAAGTCAAAGGTACTATATTAGTCTAATGTGGGAGAGATAAATAACCAAATTATTAAAGACATTATACATGATATTTTACAAAGTTAACCAATTGCTATGGGAGTATGGATGAAGAGGACATAGCCAGGAGTAATCTTGCCTGAGACACATCAGCTCCAAGCAGTACTAACAGTATTTATGTTCTCTGTCTCAATTGGGCACATGTTGACTTTCATGGTTTCTTCAGAATTTCTAATTCTCTACTTTCGTTCCATATTTCTTGTTCATTTATCTACTTGTCAATTCCGAGTCATATATCTCATACATAAAGCTTTACCCAAAATTCATTTCATTGCTTAATGTTCCTAGGAAGGGCCCATGCTGGTATTCTCACTTTTATTAAAAAATGAAAAAATGGCATGCTCAATCCATAAACTTATAAAAATTTCCCATCAATTCAGACAGGAAAAAAGTAAAAAAAAAAAAAAAAAATAAGTTCTTAACTTGTTTCCAGTATTACTACTTTGTTTAGAAATTGGTAAAGGCTTGAGCTATTTGTTTTACTTGTTAACATAATTGAAATAGTTCTTAACTTGTTTCCAGTATTACTACTTTGTTTAGAAATTGGTAAAGGCTTGAGCTATTTGTTTTACTTGTTAACATAATTGAAATAGTTTTCACTCAACTCAGCCCATCAAATATTGGATACCACTTTATTCCTGACATACCGCTGTGTTTACATTGTAATATGCATAAGATATGCCTATGTACTTTCTAAACACACAATATATTAAATGTTATATGTTTACATTTACAACATATGTGGTATAATAATTAATAATTTACTATGGGATAAAATGAGACAATGTCACTAAGAGCCAAATGTTGCATATATAAAATAACTAAAAAACAAGCAAAGGGGCAATTCTTAAAGTGCTGAATTGAACATGACCACATTTTGCAATTACTGCTATCTTAGAATTCAGGAAGGGAAAAGAGTGAGGTCTATATATATAGAGATGACATAGTTTAAGAGTGAGAATATATGCTTATGAAGAAGTATAAATAAAACTCTGTTGCTTACAAAGAAAAAGAGGGTAAATTAAAATGAGAAACATAAGAATTCTGGTTTATTTTTTTACCAAAGACTGAAGTATGAGTCTTAGAGGTAATTATGACTCGTTGAATAGATGATGCACCCTTTCTCAAATCTTGGATCCAAGCACTCAGTGTTCTTTTCAAAGCTCTCTAATGTCTTTACTGGATTAAGCATATGAAGGTGTCATTATCTGACAGTAGAAATAATTACCACCATAAGTACTTTGTAAAGTCCTCATTGTGATGATTCATTGTGTCATGTTATACAATGTGTGAAATACATATGGAAGAAGGTGGCTGGCCTCCTGGCTATGGGCATGTCCTCATAGTGGCCCCATGGGTAGTCCATAGATCCTGTCAAAATTTTAGTATACTAAGCACATTTTCTAAACTAGAGGAAGTTTTTCTCAGTGAACTCCCTGCCCAAAGTGCTGTGATCAAGAAGATATTTATTGATTTAGAATGTCTGTTCCTCTAAATCCACACTAAAGTGAAAGGGAAAGATGGAGGAAGGAAAGGAAAGGAGGGAATAGGGATGGAGAGAGGAAGAAATGAAGGAAGAAAGCATGTATGTATGGGCTGTGAGGCATGTATAGCATTTCTTCTTTACCAGGTACACAAGGAACCGTTTTTCTTTCCAGCTCTACCTTATTAATGCTACAAAGTAAACCACAGTCTTCTTTCTATACTGGGATTGGCCATTTGCTACAGATAGCATCTCTGAGTAAGAAGTTCATGTTAAGATCAATGACAAATTGAATGCTATATAATTCTGTGATCACATAAAACCCCACTGGTTTCTTTAAGAAAATAGTTTGAAAGTTACTATATTGTATTTAAGGGAGTTCTGAGAGAGGTGAAAAGACTAAAAGGCTAGGGTGGTGTAGGGAAAATAAGGTTTTCGTGAGCTCCTTTGGCTCTTTAGCTGAAATCTATCTATCTTCATGTGTCTTTCTAAACTGGGCAATAGGCAAGGTTTTCTTCAAAGAATAGGACAAGATAATATTTACAACCACATCCTACTCAATAAGATATAATTTAACTAATTGTTGTACATCATTTTTAAGGAACCCAACAACCTTATAATCTGGCCAACCATCACCAGACAGCCATTCACCAGTCTTTGGTGGAGATTAAAAGAACAGTTAACATTTTGGGCCCTTCAGGAATGTGCCTAACTGTGAAGTGGCATGAGGGCAGCTTTTCTCCAACAGAGCAGCTACAATTTCCATGGCACCACTATGTACCGAGGAAAATAGAAACCTTCAGAAACACATAGACTCTTTCCAGAAAGCTTATAGTCTTAAAGTCCGGGCAAAGAACAAACAAACTGAAATGTAACACTGGAATGCCTCTCGTGTTCTTAAATAGAAGCTCTGGCTCCTATCCCCTGTCAAGTGTGCAGCGTGAGTCAGAGAAAAACATGACAAATAGTAAACTAAAGTTTATTCACTGAAAATCTGTCGTTCTCCATCATAATGGCACAAAGTGCCTCATTAGAGCCAGCCAGGTGAGCCTGCTCAAGTGTGAGAGGAAGCCATCCACCTAAAAAGGTTTAATTCTACCACAATGGTGCTTGAACTATGAGATCAGAAGCAAGAATGTCCCTGTGAATCAAGCCAGTAACAAGTAAACACATCCTTGACTAACCACTGAGAAGAGCTAAAAAAGATTCATGTTTTCTGAATCCTATGTTGATTACTAGGAAAATAATAATGTTTACCACCCAAGTAAAAGCAAAAAGGACTTTTTAGAATGAAGTTGCATGGTATAGATAAATATGACTGGTCTTGGAAGCTTTGTGTCTTATTTTCTTCTTGAATTTGATTCACAACAGTAAATTTGAAAAATGAAATGCTAGTTCTTTCTTAGTTTGAATACACAGAAGACAATGAATACCATCTTCATAGAGGCTCTTCTAGAATCATAAGACAAAAAGTCGAGTAAAATCTTTGATTCTTCTTTCACATCTATCATTCCCAGTTCATACAATTATGATGAAATAACTCACTGGCTATGTTTTATGACTTCCTTCTAATTGAAAAAATAAAAGTCGACAAAACAAAACTCTTCTGAAAAGAATCTCCTGAACTCCTACAGTGACACTTGTGTACCTAATTGACTCAGTATTCTAAGAATATGAGAGATGGAGGAGTCTTTTTAAGTAAGTTGAGCAATTAGACTCTACTGAAACTAATTTTATTTTTAAAATTTTGTCTATGGAGGTCAACTGGATTAAGCAGTGGAAATAATTATTTAAAGGTCAATTGTATTATGTTATACAACTAGAGAATTTAATCCTATGGAGTTCATTCTGTTTAAGTCTACACAATTAAGATGAATACTTATTTTCATTTTTTGAAATGAAAATATTTTTAAAAGACAAAATATCCATGAGAAAAAATTGTACTTAGCACATACTTACTTAACCTGGTGCTCTTGGCACAAATACAACTCCTGCCAAGTGCTTAAGTCAAGAATAAGTGATCACAGTATGACAAAAAGCTGTTTCAGGACTATTCCTGTTCTGAAGATGGAAGTTATAGCTTCCTAGACAAAATTTCATTAGATATTTGAAATAGATACTCACAAATAGAGGAAAAGCAATGCCTTAGATGTCAAAGAAACTCAGCAAATACTTGTAAAATTAATGAAAGGCCCTAATAGAGAAAATGGAAATTAAACTTACATTATGGATGGCTGACAGACACGATCTGTCATGGTTCTGGCCTTCTTTAGGTATGTGATCCACAGGAAGTAGCTTAATGTCTGTGGGCCTCAGTTTCCTCTTCAGGAGAATTAAAATAACAATCTTTACTCCAATGGATTAGTAAAACTTAAATGAGAGATAAGTTGTCTAAAATTACCTAAACCACTTCCTACTATATCTGGCTTAGAGCTTACAGTACATAAATGATTCCTTTTTTCATATGTTGTTATTAAAAAAATTAAAAAATGGTATATAACGTGCTGTAATTTAGTAGTAAAACTGCTGATAGGTTATTCTATCTCAAGTGGTCAGCTCTAAACATGTGCGTAATGTGACATTAATTGGATCTAGTAGGGGTGTGTGTGTGTGTGTTCTCACACAAATGCTGGAGGCTACCCTAAACATGTCCCTTTATGAGCTCTCTTCATTAGACAACATCTACTGTTGTATGTGGTATTGAAGATTATGCATAGTTTTACTTCCCTAATGTTCTATTTACTGGTTCAGATGTGTTAGCCTGTAGTGCTTGCTAGCAATTTCCTATGCTGGGAAGAGCATAAGGTAAAAGCAGATACCCTAGGTCCCCCTTCTTGCTTTGTTCTCAATCTTGGTGGTAACTTTAAGGATAACACTTTATCTTTCTTACCATAAGTTTCATCATTAAAATGCCTTAGACAGGACAGTTGTGTTGAATCCCATCCAGCCACCCCCATTCTCAGTGACGCTTTCTGTAATGATCCCGAAGCTCACTTCAGTAGGTGATACTTTGTATGCGTCCTCTGTGTTAAGACACCATCCTGCCTTCCCCAGCACCCTCTGTCAATCCTATTAAGTTCGTAAGGCTTTTTGAAGGTATTTGTGAGTCTGGGAGTAGACAGTTCCTAACTCTGCTTTTAGTTATAACATGCCATAGTTCATATTTTGACTTGTAGTTAATTATTTCTGTCCCAGAAAAGCTTTCAGCCTAGAGAGCCGAAGTTACCTCTTGCTCATGATCTCACAGATCCCATTGCTACAGTGAACATTCAGAATGTCCTCAACAGATCTGCAAGTGGTGGCTATTTTAGGGCTCTTCCTGTGGCTTTGCAAATGATATATACTTCCATCATTTACTTCCTCTCTGTTATCTTCCACACTGAGTTGGAGCATGCTGTGGGCGAAATCACTCTTGTATTTGCATATGTTCTCATCACATCCACCAAGCACACTTAATGTGCTTAGAAAATGCTGCTAGGTCTTTGTGTGTGTGTGTGTTTCTTTTGCTCCACAAAGATGAACATTTATTTCTTGGAGTGCAAGGTGAGAAATACTATTTTTCTTATTGTTCTTACCAGTAGAGCAGAAGATGTAGACAGTTAGAGAGAGCATGGAGACTCAGTAACCCTCAACACGGAATGAAGGTGATCAGATAAAAACATGTGTGACCTCTCTTTTCCTTAATGGAGCTGTATGTTTCTTGATAATGGCTTCTTCTATTTTAAAATCATTCTAGCTGTGTTGCTGTTGTTGTTGATAGGGTACTTGCTAAGGCTTTGTGCTATGTTGCCTTCATTATGCTAGAACTACTCTTATTTTTGTGATTTTCTGTATGGAATTGGCCAGACTAGAGAACTTAGTGTAAGGTTTGCTAGCAGCATGTTATGGTTTGTATACATTCAGCCCAGGGAGTGGCACTATTAGAGGGTGTATCCCTGTTGGAGTAGGTGTGTCACTGTGGGTGTGGGCTTTGTCCTAGCTGCCTGGAAGCCAGTATTCTGCTAGGAGCCCTCAGATGAAGATGTAGAACTATCAGCTCTTCCTGCACCATTTCTGCCTAGATGCTGCTGTGTTTCCACCTTGAAGATAATGGATTGAACCTCTGAACCTGTAAGCCAGCCCCAATTAAATGTTGTCCTTTATAAGACTTGCCACGGTCACGGTGTCTGTTCACAGTCGTAAAACCCTAACTAAGATGCAGCATAACAAAGTTGTCAGTTTTACCCCATGAACTTACTGTGGGATGGTGGGTTCTATGGCTGCTTGTACATGCCAATAGTTCATTCAGACATCCAGATCTACAGCTAGCTAAGCTCCATCTGGTCCCCACCTCTATCCCATTTTGATCAGCCTGTGTCCCCAAGTCAGGCTGACAAACATTCTCAGTGACGCTTTCTGTAATATCCTTCACACTCAGAGAGATAAAGCTAATAGATATTTACAGAGGGAAATTTTAAGTATTCACTAATTAAATCCAGCAGGATGAATTAGCTTTCAACAGATTTTATTGTGAACATTTTCTATTTGAAATAACACCCTGGTTATAAATTGGGAAGAAAAATATGAATAATGTTTTAATGCACACAAATTTGCTTTTATAAAAGAGCGCAAACTTGTGACATTTCCCCCAAGTAAATTATTTTGAAGAAAACCACAGACATTTATCAGTTAATCAGTAGAAAATGAACAGATTGAATCCTGGCATTCCTGCATTTTCTTTTATTTATTTATGTTTTATTTTTGGCTGGTGGTCAAAGCTAGAGTCTTGTATGTACTAAACAAGAGAGTTCCAGACAGTTTCATTCTTAGGCTCTTTGATAGTATTTTGATAGCTTGGCCTCAGAAGCAATGGAATTAGAAATAAAATATGAAGATAATCAGGGATAATTCAAGAATGGTGAATTGACATAACTAAGTAATGAATCGGATTATGTATGCTTTCACATCAGTAAAAGCCTTGGGGTATAGATAATCGAATTTATTAAGACATTTCCAGTGTAACATATGAGATTACGTTTTTAAATACTTAATTACCAGTAGTTCTCTATTGATCTCAAGGACACCTCGGGAAATACTTAGACAACAGCACTCAATTCAAACCAGCAAACCTGTGGTAGACATTTTCTAGTTTAATTTATCAAGACCTTCTGGCAGTAGTGACAGGATAATAATCAGTCACTATACCTAAATGAAAGGAAGACATGATGGCTCCAAGGTGAGGCTGAGGAGAAGGTTTTAATGGTAGACAGAGGGAGAGTACAGCTGCAGGCATTAGGAAGAGCCCACAGCAAGAAGAAAAAGGAGTAGACTTAACCTGGCCATGAGAAGAGGTGGGTGGTGGTGGGGGGTGGTGGGCAGAGAGAGGATCAGGAGGACCAAGAAACCAAAGAGAACCAAGAGATCACAGACCAACCTAAATGGCAGGGTTATAAACGAATGAGAAGCTGGGGGGGAGGGAAGCCCATGAGCTGAAAACATTTAGGGTAGTGAGTAGGTAAGGAGGAGCTGAGAGGAGCCAGGGAGCCAGAAGCTTTTATAACATGGACTCGCTGAAACAGCCTAAAGACAGAATGCACTTTGCTATGCTAATAGGGACCCCAGTTAACCATTTAACCTATTTTTTAATATATATTTTTTTATTTTTTTATTTTTTTAAATATTTTATTTATTTATTTATGTAAGTGAGTACACTGTAGCTTTCTTCAGACACACCAGAAGAGGGCATCAGATCCCATTATAGATGGTTGTGAGCCACCATGTGGTTGCTGGGAATTGAACTCAGGGCCTCTGGAAGAACAGTCAGTGCTCTTAACCACTGAGCCATCTTTCCAACCCCTATTTTTTTTTTTTTTTTTATTTTCATGTACATTGGTTTTGCCTGCATGTGTTTCTGTATGAGGGTGTCAGATCCCTGGAAAAAGAATTACAGACAGTTGTGAACTGCCATTTGGGTGCTGGGAATTGAATGTAAGTCATGTAAGTCGTCCGGAAGGGCAGCCAATGCTTGTATCTACTAAACCATTCCTTCAGCTTGGACCTGATGGCAGCACCCTACTTATATTTGTTAAATTTTACCTAGGTTGACAAAATTTAGATCCTACTTATGTACCATGTCTTCTCAAAATTTTCTCCACCCATAATTAAATGTCTTTTGCCACACTGTTTATTTAGGCATAGGTTCTATCTTGTCGCTGCTATCCAGCCATCTTTTCTTTAAGTGTGACTTTTAAGGAACCTATGTCCTTTTCTACCCAGTCTGAGAGGAAATATCATGGACCACAAGACCGGCCACTGTAGGTTTCACTGACTTTTGAAACAGAGGCTAACTGTTAGATAACAATCAGTCCAGACACTCCTTGTGGGGATAGACTTGCCCTCAGGCTCAGTCTATCTATCCCCATTGAATCTCACTGGGCCACAGACTTGGAGCTATTCATGTTTAAATAAAATAGAATAGGGAGTAAGATGAAGCAAGAATGGGCCTCAGGAACATCTCCTAGGAATTGGATGGACACATGGCCTTGTAAGGAAGCTCCAACACGGACTCTTGGGAGTAAGCCATGAGGCTCTGTAAGGGTGAACACTTGCCACTGAGAGGTAAGACATTCTGAGGTGCTTCTGTGATGGCATAAAGTGAAGAAGATCTTGTCTAGTACTCACTGACCCATCAGTAATTTGGATGACTAAATAAACATCTCTTAAGGATGGGAATGTTAGAGTTGAGAAAGTGGAGTGAGGGCAGAGAGGTTGTTCACAGGGAAAAGTGGTTGTTATGCATGTCCAGCACCCTGAGTGCAATCCCCAGAGTGGTGCATGTGAGACATGTAGATATATATATACCACACACACATAACATACACACATAACATACACACACAACATACACATACAAATACACACATGATGCACACGCACATTTAAACACACATAGCATATACACACAAACACACACTTACAAACACATAACACACACATACCATATACACACATAGACATAAACATACTGTATACACACACAAACACACTCCATATATACAAATAAACACACCATTTTACATACATACAAACATATACCATATGTATATATATACATATATGCATACATAAAAACACATAAATATACAACATACACACACCACACACAAACACAAACCCTAAACATACACGCACATTCAAACACACATATACACAGACACACACAGACACAATACCATATATACACACAAACACACACAAACACATACCATATATACAAGCACACACAGAGACACACACATACACACATACCACATACACACAAACACAACACAAATGCACAAACACATATACTATATATACACAAACATAAGCACACAAACTCAACATACACACTCTTCATATACACACAAACACTATATACACACAAACGAACACACACATACACTTTCATACAAACACACACACAGACACAAGCGCACCAGATACACAAAATATAATAAAGAATAAAAGACACTTTTTAGTGTTTTGGGGGGATCAGAAGTGTATGTTGTATATATTATTTTTCCCAATAGTAAAGGTTATATAAATTAAAGTATCTCCTTAGAAGCAAGTTTATAAATTGAGCTCCTCTATGGAAAATAAAAACTGTCAGCCTATGCTTGTTTTTATAGTAAAATTCACTTTTCCTTGATTAGGGTACTATGATTATAGTGTGAAAAAGTTAGATACAGATGCCGAAATATTTATGGATAAAATGATATACTGAGATTTTCGCCAAATGATCCTGGAAGTGTTTTCAGAGGACATTATAGATGACAAGACAAGACAAACTATGAGTTGGTAATTGTTGGCGGGTGATAATGGTTTTGTGGATGTACTTGAAACACTGCTTAGTAAAACACCGGGAAGGCGTCAATCTCGATGGAAGCAGGGTCTTTTTCAAACAGTGGAAGAAAAGCTTCTCTGGATCCAAGTTCCATCATTCAGAAATGTCCTCAGAAATGCTAATCTGGGGATTGTCTGACATTCATTCACTTATCTAAACAGTACTTCTCAGAAGCAATAGTCTCTCCATGTGATTGGCTATGCCAACTTAACAAAAATAGTTTAAATTTGTGCCTTGAATTCAGATTTTTTAAGTGGTCAGAAGGTAGGCACACTTTCTATTCTTTTTTTTTTTTTTTTTAAGTTTTATTCTTGCCTAATCCTGCTTTACATTGTTATGTAGATCTCATCATAATGCTTCAAGTTTTAGCTTTTAGGCTTGTAGTGTCTGAAAGTAGGGATTTCTGCCCTATACAAGAACTTCCATGTTGTAGGCTCCTAGTAAAACTTGTCTCACTTTAACCTCAGTTTCTGATTGGAGATTGGTGATCACACCAAAGGTTTCTGTGTATTCAGGCACATTGGCGCTAATAAAAGTGGGAGTAAAATAGCTCCTGAGAATAAGGTCGGATCCTTCTGTATCCCAACACTATCCTTATAAATACTGGGTCATCTAGTCCAAAGTATATCTTTGTTGCTTTTTCTCTAAAATTTAGAAATTTGGAGTTCATCGTTTTCTATGGGATATAATTTTCCTTAATTTTCTTATTGTTTGGTTTTATCTTGATCCTTCTACCTACTTAGAAGACCAGCTTGTTTTTTTTCCATTGGAACTGGGGAAGATCTTAGACTCCTTTGTAAGAGAGGAGATTACAGAGTCCATCCTTATTTGCACACAGATAAGCAACTTCTAAAGGGTTCTGGGTCAAATCTTTACTGTGTTTTAATGAAACATGCAGCTAAGCAGAGCATGCATAAAATGATTAGACTCTCTTCAATCCTTTGTATTTTTTAACTGAATGATCTATAACACATCTCTTAATCTGTGAAGTCATTTTTTAAAAATCTACTTTTCTTCTGAATAATTTACAATAATTAAAATGGAAACAAAAATCTGCTTCAGTTTATCTCAAAGCCAGCACATAACCCAACTCAGTTAAGTGTATAGACATGGTCAGATCCAATGTTTTATGTTTTAAATACACATTTATTGATTAAAATAGAATTTTTTATCACACACACCCTCTGCTTTCTCCCCTGCTGCCCTCCAATTCCTCTAGTCATCTTCCTCAAGTTGATATTTTTGACTATTCTTCCCTCTCTCTTTCTTTCTTTCTTTCTTTCTTTCTTTCTTTCTTTCTTTCTTTCTTTCTCTCTCCCTCTCTCACACACATGTATGTGTGTATAAGTGTTTATATTTGTATATGTATATATGTATAAACATGCATATATATGTATATACACATATATACATATATATATATATACCTTTGAATATATAATATTTGATTAATGGTATGTATACAGTTTCAAAGCTGGCCCCTCTGCACTGGAAAACCAATAAGGGTGTTCATTCTTAGTAGAAGCTGATTCTCGTTCTCCCCGAAGTCGTTTGTTGCCCACAGTTCTTTGTCTAGGAGTGGGACCCTGTGATGTTTTCTCCCTTCCACATTGACACATCCACTGATGTTGTCATTGTTGGTGTCTTGCTCATGCAGCCATTTACAAGAGAACTGGATTCCCAGAAGACTTCCTGGTACTCCAGCTCTTGTAGACATTCCCCCCCCTCTCTTCCCCAGTGTTTTCTGAGTCATGTCGACAGGATCTGTCGTTGTTGTATCCATTGGAGCCAGGCTTCCCAGGATCTGTTGATCTCTCTATTGTGTGGTTTTCTGTGATGGTTTCCATTTGCTCCAAAGAGAAGCTTCTTAGATGAGGAGTGAGAACTACATATATCTGTGGGTATAAAGATAGTATTTAGAAAGTAGTAAGGAATTAAGCTGGTCTAGCAAAGTGTTGATAGTAGGTTGTTTGTTTTGGTTTGGTTGGTTGGTTGGTTTTATTTTTTTTTCTCCTTATTGCACTGGAACACTGGAAATTTGTTTCCATCACCAGAGCCATAGAGAAACTTCTGAGGTGTTCTTAAATTTCATACGTCAATTACTCTTTTAAGTGGAGTGCCATTTAAGAGATAAGGGCCTGGGAAGTAATGTAATCACTCAGGCTTTGTAATCATACTATACACAGTATAGACAGACAGTTGGACACAGAGATAGTTCAGTGTAATGCATTATATCTACAAACCTTTTAAGGACAAAATTACTTCAGTATTTGAAACGTCCTGTATTTATTGTACACTAGTAAAAAACATGGAGCTGAAAAATCCTGTGCTTAAAACTGAATTTCCTTTCATTGATTTAATTACTTTTTAAACAAAAAAAATATTTACTTTTATTGTAAAGAATCCCTGCTTTCTTTGTGAGACTAAACTATGCAATAATGACCCAGTAGTTAATTATCATTGACTCAGGTTGAACAGCAAAGACTAAATAGATCTTTCTAGCCTTTATTTCCTGGGGGGAATGGGCTACCCATGCAAATTGCCCAAGATGAGCTGTCCTACCTAGGCCCCTCAGTGGTAATCTATTGTTCCTAAAACTCATGTACTAGCTTTTCTTGTGTGTATGACTCATAAAAACGGAATCAAAGACTCTTATAGTTAGAAGACTGTGATAACAGCCACATGATCTATGGTATAGGAAATGAAGGTGGGATATCTTTAGGTGACATTTCCAGAGACATCCTAATAGTAAGCACAGAACTTGAGATAAGAAAAACATTATCTTTGGTATCCTTTAGTGACTCATTTGATGTAAATACCAGCTCTGTAATGTAGCAGCAGATGTAAACAGGTAGAGCGTGGAAACTCATTTTCTTTATTAAATAATCTTTTTCCCTCCTACTTGACTTACTGCAGGGAGACAGAGCTCTGGTTTATTTCATTTCATCTCTGGGCTGATAGCAGCTAGAGCCTTATCGATGATAGTAACAAAGTCTGATGTCAGGCTCTGTCGCCAGTATTCATCTGGGCAGATCTCTGTCTGTTAATACCCGGTAATATGATGCGCAGCTCAGTTAATCCTTGGAGTCCCATCACCGTTCAGTTGCTGTTCTTCCCTCCATCATGAACTGGGAGCCCTGCTCAGCTTTATGTGCCAGCAAGAGAGAACAGGCACATGTTTACTTTTTCCTCTCACCCCTCCAGCTTCTCCTTCCGTTACCTTTTAGGGTGAAAAATCTCAGCTGTATTTAAATTGCCTGCCGATGTCTTTTGGTTTAGAAATGACCTCTGGGAGAAAAAAAAAAAGACACAATAGTGACCTGAGCCTACATAAATAGGATGTGATTTTTAAATTCTAACCTTAGATTCTTACAAGCTTAAGGCATGAGCTAGATACCACTCGATCCTAATGTGCATATAATGCTTATGTCTGATGAGGATGGGGGCAAGTTTGATCGCTTCTGAGCCATATGACTGTGAAGTTCTGTCTGCAGCCATTATCAGTGGACAATTTTCCATTGGATTGACTTGCATATCACAGAAATAGGATTTGACCTCAAAGCAACCACTTACTCAGCTTCTGTTCTTACCAAGAAAAGCCATTTCCGTAATGTTTTTCCATTTTGGATCACACAAAGAGTTAAACATTTCTTGCTGCCGAGAGAGAGTCTTTGCTTTAAAAATAGCAAACGGTACAGCGTTTCTGGCCCTTCCCCCCACACCGCATCTACCAGCCCCTTTCCAACTATTTCTGAATAGCGTTCAATGTCGAAGCCTTTCTCCAGGCAGCACACGGGAACCTTTGTGAAAGTCTGAAGGGAAGGAAAAAGTAGGTAGAAAGCCAGATGCTGCTATTTCTTCTGGGTAGAGCTCTTGTTCTTGTGACACCTGCTTGTTACAGACCAAAAACACCAACCCAAGTATGTCTGCAGACATTGCTGTTGAAGGGAACAACGGCATTAAGCAAATCCTCATGAAAAGAAAGCTAGCAATTGTAGAGGAATGTTCTTCTAAGCGAAAAGCTAGCTGGGGTATTCTGACCAGTCAAGGTTAGTATAGCAGGCCTTGTAATAAACTATGTTGACCTCTTTTTGCAAATACTAACTTGAAACTGTGGGTGCTTTCCAGAATGTGGATTTTTGAGGTGTGACTGTATGGCATGACATAGGACTGCACCGTGTTCTCATCTTTTAGGTTTTTTTGAAAATGCATTTGCTGATTCTCCACTTTGATTGTATATTAAAGACGATGGTAAACTTTTAGAGTCTGGCTTAATCCTCTTTTCCTTTTATCAGGTAGCAGCTCTAACTGGCATAAAAAATGGAAACAGACTATTATGCAGGAAAAGACTGGATGCAAGCAATATGGACATTTTAAAATCATGTAAACTAGACCATAAGCTGGAAGGATGGTTTAAGTAAGAAAATGAGTTTGAGGACCTTGTAGGAATGTCCTCACACTTTGTGAATATTAATAATAGAAAAATTGTGTGAAGTATAAAGAAGGATGAACATGGCAGTTAAAAGTTCAGTGATTGGGGGAATTTTATGTTCGCAAATAACAGAACACCAATATAGTGCATAAAATATTTAAACCTTGGAAATGGAGAGTCTGAAACAAGGTGTCATCCCATCGTAACAGCTATGTTTACGATATGATAGGGTTTGAAGATGATTATTTATAAATGATGGTTAATTTTCAGACAAGCCATTTTTAAGTAGGAGCACATATTTTTTTTAAAAAGATTGAAACAAGTAATTGGCTTGTTTCTTCTCACTACAAGCCCATTTCCTTTTTAAATGTTATCAATATGCTTAACAATAAAATAACCCAGCGATATGAGTGAAAAGTTGACTACAAAGGAAACAGGCAGAAACAAATGAGCTATTATTTTAAAACATGAAAACCTAATTTAATGATGTACAAACTGTTATTTTATTGTGTGTTTATTGCTTGCTAAGGTTAGTGACAGCCCTCAAAGCATCAATAAGTACCTTCACAGCACAGTATGAGCTTTCATATCTTCAGTGACTACAGTGGTTATGGTAGACATGAAGATCTTCCAGACTTTTCCTAAATGGAGAAAAAAAAAAGATCTCTGTGATAGACCTCAGAAAGGAGTGATAATTTATGTGTGGGAGATGGCAAAAAATCTAGCATCTAAATTCATCTCAATGAGTCTCTTGCATCTTATGCTGATAGAAACACCATAGGAGGTTGAAAGTAAGCCATAAAATTACACTTGCAAATCTAACTTTGATAAATGACTTTGACCTACTTTAAACCTATTATGGTAATTATATTTATTTACCAAACTTCTATTAGACTGAGGTTCAGAATCTCAGGTTTTCCAAACCTGTTAATATGAGTGTAAATAGTTCCAAACATGATGCAGGTCATTTGATGATAAGGATTAAAATTTTAGGATTTCATCCTAAGCTTATATGTAGGGATAGTCGCAAAGGTACCTG
This sequence comes from Arvicanthis niloticus, assembly GCF_011762505.2. NCBI lineage: Eukaryota > Metazoa > Chordata > Mammalia > Rodentia > Muridae > Arvicanthis > Arvicanthis niloticus. Next base: position 44,107,539 of record NC_047673.1, read on the forward strand.
ATTCTGCTGATTTCCTAAATAGAGAAGCCATTTGAGGGCCAGGGAAATTATAGATAGGTATAATTTTATGACTTACCAATAAGGAGATTTTTAAGGCCTTCAGATCAAGGTTTCAGTTACATTGGATTGTCTATTTAGATATTTAAGGGGAGTCATTGAGTAGTCAGCTAAAAATGGAAACTCAAGTTGAGAGGGCAATTGGAGTCACCAATGTATGAGGAATGTTTATAACCAGAATAATGGTTCAGAGTATAAAAGGAATATGCCCCCCAGCCAAGCTGGTCAAGTTGGGTTTGGTTCTTAGAATCCACATAGTAGAAAGACAGAAATGTCTCCCCCAAGTGGTTCTCTGACATCCACCCACATATGTTGGCCTGAATGTACATGTGATACATATACATGTGATACACATACAGATGCACATTAAATAATTAAATGTAATAAAAAGTGTATTAATTATTAGTTGATATATGATGAGGTAAGTAGTTATATGACTATCATAAATGATATCTATCATATAGCAGTTATGTAAAATGTTATAGAATTTTATTTTGTGACATGAAACAATAATCAGTATAACTAAATGAAACAGAGTATTGGCATTGTAGGTGACTTTTGTAATTTCAGCCTACCAGAGGCTGAGGTAGGATGTTTGCCATTGAGTTCAAGGCCAGCCTGAGCTAGCTAGGGAGTTCCAGTATAGTCCGGACAAAACTATCTAAAAACCTTGAAAACAAATCCAAGTACATTGAAAACAGTGTGAACAGTGTGGTTGCATCTCAACTTGACATGCTAATTTTTAAAAAAAGTTATGACTAGTGGTAGAATTGCCATTTCCCAACAGCAGGGTTTTAGGGGCCTCAAACAAAGGATTCTCTTAAGTTGAATTGCCTGCTTAGACATGTAAATGAAGAAGTTGAATGGCCCGTTGGAAATGAAATCTCAAATTTGGAAGAGAGGAGTGGTCTAGAAATGCACAATTAGGGTACCCAACCTGTGAGTGATATTTATAACCAGGGGACTGGTAAAGATCTCATGAGTTAGTGAAGAGAGACACAAGCCTTAGCTTGGGACAGTGAAGACCCAAGATAGAGAGGACTTGATGAAAAGATAACATCTGGGCCAGTAAGAGCTGATTCTTATCAGAAAACACAAGAACTGTCAGTTCTTATGAAGTTCTTGAAAACCATAGGCTTAACCTGAAGACCATGTTACTATGGCCATGTGGATGGCAATTCTGTTTAAACCATTAGAGAAACAAAATAAAAAGTAGCTGCTTTTAAGAAAACAACGTGTTTGCTTTTAGAAATGCTTTGAGAGGTTGGGATGTTGTCTGGATGAGTGACCCCAATGAGGGCACCGAGGTTTATGAGGAATCAGGCAGGCCCCTAGAATATGGAGCTGTCCATATATGCACAATGTCCAGCACTGTGATCACCCCATATTCTACTCATCTCACTTATGAATTATAGAGAGCAAAGGTTAGATGGCACAAAGCTCCATAATCATGTTATTCTTTCTTCTGTTCATTATATGGCGCTAATTTGTTTCTTGTAAGAGGCAGTCACCCTGAGGAAAAATTATTAGGAGCCAGTAGTCAAAGCTGAAATACCATGCCCAAACCATCTCCCTCTGTATTTGCTTAGGCATGTCCTAACATCTACTCACACATAATAAGGAAAGGGGGATCAAATGATGCTGGGTGACAAGTAGAAACCACAGGAAATTTCACATTGATGGCTGCTAGTTTGGATGATGCTAATCTCTTAATGATGTACTTATTTATTCATAAACACATTAATTCCAAAAGCCCATATCAAAGCATGACGTTAAATAAATGTTAACATTTTTTATGTGTATGAGTGTATGAGAGTTTTCCGTGTATGTGTGTATGTGCACCGTGTGCATGCCTGGTGCCAGTGGTTTTCTATTCTGGAACTCTAGTTATCAATGCTTCTGCACAGCATGTGGGTGTTGGGACCCAAACAGGGTCTTCTGAAAGAACAAGTTCTTGTAACTCCTGAACTCTCTCTCCAGCCCCTAAATAATCCCTCTGGTTTCTCTGTGTGTTTTGGTTTTTGATATTTTTTTGTCTTATTGATGTATTTGGTTTATTTCTATTTTAATTTTTTTTCTTTTTGGAGGAGTTTCCCCTGTTTTTTAGTTTTCTTCCTTCCTTCATTTCTTTCTTTCTTTCTTTCTTTCTTTCTTTCTTTCTTTCTTTCTTTCTTTTGTTTTTAGAAGAGATGTAGGAGAAACATGAAATTAGCTGGGTAGGTAGGTGGGGAGGATCTCGGATGAGTTGAGAGTGGGGAAGGAGAAAGAATATGATTAAAACATATCATATGAAAAATAATAACAATTTTAAAGAAGAAAGTAGTAAAGTATGCCATCACTATTCGGCTTTCAAATGAAATGCGTTATTTCATTTCATGAGTTTCACATAATATTTTAATCAGTGATCATAAAAACGGCCACTAATGTTTATTGGTTATAATGCTGATCTGACGGCTGAGAAGAATCCATTAGCATCTATGATGATTTGTAATTATGGCCTAAAGATAAATTGACATGAGGTATAGTTATGTAGTTATAATTTATATATCTGATTCTAATAAACTAAGCAGTGGTGTTAGCAGTTTTCTGTGTACTTTTAATATATATATAATATATATTATAATATATATATATATATATATATAATATATAATATATATAATATATATTAGGCTAAGTACTTTATTAACACTGACTTCAACACCATGAAGGAGGTGGAGTTATTGAAACCTTTGCGATTATCAAAACTCAGCTTTCAGGTGCTGACTTCCGAAGCTCACATAGGTAGTTACATATGTACACTTGATTTTAAAAACAAGAATATCTTATCTGATGTCCAAAATCAGCATATGTGTGTGGAAGTGCCATTGATCTATAATAATTAACTGGTATGATTAGATTATCTCCCTCAAAATTAAAACCTTTTTCCTGAAAATTATCTTCAAATTCATAGCTCTTGATTTGGGGATAGTTAGAGAAAAAGATTGATCAGGGAAGACACTGAACATTTAGTTCATTTCCTTAGGATCAATGTAACATTTTTTTTCTTAGCTTTTCTATTTCTGTCCAACCCCATAGGCATACACTATCTTATGAGAATCTGTGTGACTCACAATAAACAATAATGAATTAGAATGAGTTGCATATGTATCTAATTCAGTATATCATTCTGTAGCAATGGAGGGTCCAGCTAAATCTAGGATAACATTAGTATAAGGAAAGTTTCATAGGCATGATAATAATAGCAAGACAAGATCACTCTTAGTTCTTGAAGACACTGGTTTTGACAGTTCACTTCCTTCTTAGTAAACACAAACTTGAGATTTTCTGTTAATTTTTTTCAAAAGCACACAATATAGCTCATTACATGTCTTATGACTTATTTATAAACCTGTAGATGGACTACATGCTGTTGGGCCTGCAGCTTACATGTGTTTGGGGACTTCTTTAAATTTTCAAGTTACAGAGTTTTACAAAGGATTCTTGTCAGCTATGGCTTTAAAGTTAAGTTGTCTTGAATTCATAGTGAATATATACCCATCGCAAAGAACACAGTTGATTTAATGTCTTATAACTAAGGTGGCTATAAAATGCCTCAAAGTTTCCCAACAAAATGAAAAAGTTATCTGAAAATGCCACTGATTGCCATCTGCTTATAATTTCCTGTTTGAGATAAGTGTGGTGCAATTGCTATTTGGGAAAATATTAGGAAAAAAAAAAAGCAGGCATTCCCAAACTCCCAAGTCCTCTACAACATTTCTCAGTTGGCTCTTCAGGGAGTCTAGATGGGGCCAAGATTTGGAACAGGCAAAGACTAAATAATATGATCTCACCATAGCCAAGGGCAGAAGTAAAGGTAAAATGCTTTCATTTCATGACAGGAGCCATGGTCTTAAGGATAAAAATAAGCTGGGGTTACTATTTCTCAAAGAGAGCACTCAGGGAGAGGGTGGGAAAACAGTTTTGAAGATAGATCAGATTTTCTAAGCACCAAGTCATCATATTACAAGGAGCTTTAAGGTCCTTAAAATGGCTGAACACAACTAGTAAACGACAAGTGATTTTTTTTTTTTCGTGCTGCTAAAAAAAGATGAGTCGGATTTACCTCAGCAGTGGCTGGCTTGAAGTGCCATGGGGAGATGGTGACTTAGGTATGGTATCGAACTTTATGAAACTGTATACATATAGATATTAAACCATGAGTGCTTTGCTCTTGCAGTGTGATATTTACAAAGCAGAGTAGGCTCTCACCATGTAATAATAAACCAGATGTCTGAGAACTCTTGCTGTTTCTAAATACAGACACTCACCCCTACATAGCTCCACAGACAGTAGCAGTATGAATTTGATTAACATGATGAAAGTAACAGATATTTTGTAAAACAATTTCATACCGATAATTTATCTTGATAAGTTAAGCTGAATATTTTTCAGGTAAGGATTTTATTGCCTTTATCCTACATACTCAAACGACAGAGAGTGAAATAGCTATATATGAAGATATTTATATCTTGTTTTGATCTTAGAAAAAGCATATAAAAATAATCTAAATCATGTCCATATGGAAAATTATGATACTTTACATTGAATGTATTTGAATAGATACTTGCAAATCATAGTTGCTAAGTTTCTGATATTGTTGGGAATAGAAGGGATGGGTAAAAAATGTTTTTAAAACAGAATTAGAATTTGATTTAATATCTTTTGATTCTCATGTTACCAAGATTAATTACAGAAACTTTCCTAAGAAATTAGAGGAAGCAAGAGATATGAGGTCAGTTGGGAATTAGCTAAATGGGATTTAAAACAAATCATTTTATTTTGTTTTGTTTGTTTCAAGACAGTTTTCTCTGTGTAGCTCTGGCTGCCCTTAAACTCATTCTGTAGACCAGGCTGGCCTCAAACATAGAGATCTGCCTGCCTCTACCTCCTGAGTGCTGGGATTAAAGGTGTATGCCATCACCTCCTGGCTAACAAATGATTTTTTTTTGTATTGGCTGGTATGCATATTATAAATAATTTCTTTAATAAATTGGTTCATTTATTGATTGATTAATTTGAGTAATCCAGAAAGAATAAGTGTAATGCAGTTCTTTATTTTGGCGGAGATGGGACCAATTGTTCTGAGCATTGACACAGTCACTCTTATGAACAAAACATTAGAATACAGAGGCAAGCCTGCTGGGAAGGCTGTGGAGGAGCCCTCAGCTATGAACCTTGTTAGCTTTGTTGCTTCTTAAAGGCCTTCACAACACTGGAAAGGGCCTGGCCTAAAATAAACATCAGGGGTCTTTTTTTTAGACCTTTGCCAATCTTAGCATCTGGTTGTCTTGTTAGAGACAGTGGGAAAATAGATAGTCATAATACAGCAGAATCATATAGGACAAATAAAAATAGTTAACTTTTATTACATTTTAATAAAAGAACTAAAAACTTGACATCGCAAATATCATACATGATTGAATTCAAGCACTGATCATTTGAAACTCATTGATTTTCTACCTCTCTGTGGATGAAATTCAGTGTAGTAGTCCCAATATGTGATCTGTTTTGAAAGCCAACATTTTTTGTTTGAATGCTCACTGAATTGATCTACATTTTGAAGTCCCCTACGTTTCATTCTGCACTCACATCTTTAGTGATGAAACAAACAAATGTGTATGATTTGCAAAGTATTACATTTCATCTTGGAATCTAGGTCACAGCACACAGAACACAAGGAGTGGGATTGGTTAGCTCCATCCATTTTGGGGGTTCCAGGGATCCAACTCAAGTTGGCATCACCCTTACCTGCTGGGCCACTTTACCAGCCATGAAATTGTCTTTTCTTGATTGACTGATTGCTTCCTTCCTTTTCTTTTTCTTCCTTCTTTCCTTTCTTCCTTCTTTACTTCCTTTGTTCATTTATTTTTTTCTTTCTTTTTCTTTCCTTCCTTCATTCCTTTGTTTATTTCTTTCTTTTTTCTTTCTCCTTCCTTCTTTCCTTCTTTCCTTCCTTGAATGTGGGGTGTCTGTGCCTGGGTGTTTGTCAGTTTGCATGTATATAGATGTGCATATGTAAAGTACTTAGACCTAGTGTCATGCACACTTAATATCAACCAATATTTTCATGATTTATAACAGTAAAGAGAAAATGTTCTCTTGCCCTTCCCACTTCAATATTTGTATTTTCAGTAAAATATTGTTAATGCCATTATATAGAAAGAGATTGTTGATTGACAAATGATTTCAACCCTCAATGACACAGTCTTGTGCTCTCTTATTTTTCTTGTCACATGTATCCAGAGTTTGGTTACTGGAATTATTTGGTCATCATTTACAGGGTTCTGGTAAAGCTTGTAGCAAAATGATAATACTAACTCATGGGTAGAATCAAATTGGAATTTTGAATTCTCTACTAGATGGAAATAATAAAATAACTTCTAAAGTACAGAATTCTTCTGTACTAATGCCTCTAATAATTTTATGATTTATTTAGACAGTGTTTCATAAAACTTGCATTTTTATGAACATTCAAGTGACTTTATAACAATTTATGTGGTAAAATTAATCAGAAGCCTTAAAAATTATTATCTTATGAAAAGTAGACAAGAAGATAGATATTAGTATTCATAATAAAAATATTTTATGAATATTTTCTCCTTAGTCAGTGTTGCTTTTATTTCTTAAAATTTATCTAAATGGGTGTTTTCTGGCGATCCTAGTCTGTTTAATGACTTTAAAGCCCTTTAAGTGATCACATTAAATCTATACTATTATAGATATTATCTATAATATCCAGGAAATTAAACCAACAGAGATAGAACTGCATTCATTTAATTGCAGCAAAATTATGGTGAATCAATCCAGCATCCCTTTTTACTGTTTGAGTGACCAAAGGGAAAGAGAGGTAGGAGCAGTTGATGTGTCTCTTGGAAGAGGAGGAGAGGAAAGTTCATGCAAGAAGACTGCTTTAAATAGTGGGTGGGGTATAAGAGACACTTGAGAAGAGGAAATTATGGGGCATGACCTCTAGGTTGGGAGCTAAGTGCCCTGACCCAACCACACCAAATACATGGAGAATGATGCTCACTTACAGTGAGCCTTTGACAATAATAACACTATCTCCAAAAAAAGCTGACCCTGTGTTCCCTCAGATAACACTTTCAGGAACCTACCTAGGCTATATTATGTTTGAGACTTGAGGATTAGCTACTTGACCTTCTTAGCAACATTTTGCAGCTCGTACACATCAGGACCAGGATGGTCTGAGGCCCATGGTTAGGAGGAATAATAGGACAGGCTTAGAGTATGAAGACATGAGTCTGGCTGTGAGCACTGCTAAAAATACAATAAGTACATTTATTTCTGGCTATCTATGGGAAAGCATGTAGTCCCAACTTTGGGACATTTTTGTGACCAATTCCTTTGAGTTGATAATTCAGTAGATACTATAAGTCTAAAGTCAATTCTAAAGCACATACAGCCATCTTGATTCACAGACTCCTAGCTGAATCCTTCAGCTAAAGATAGGAACAGTAAAGGGGTCACTTTGTTAAATGCTGACTGTGTATAATTTATATGATATTGTAACTGATGGAACCTAATTGAGTTTATGTTGACCCCCACAATTTCGTTGTCATTCTTTTGGACAGGATCCTGGGCAGATCGATCACCACTGCATGAAGCTGCAAGTCAAGGTCGTCTTCTTGCTCTGAGGACATTATTATCACAAGTAAACTATTACATTATACTTCAAAATAAGCTCACTTCCCATTAGCATAGAACACAGTCAAAACAAACCCACTCAAAAGTAATAAACTTTGTCACTACCGTTCCTTCTTTATAACTTGTATCAGAGAAGACAATAGTTTCTGTTTTACATTTGAAATTCCTTCATGAATGTTTTGTTATATCGCTGTATCTTCCTATTTCAACTTTCTCTTATAGTATATTTGGTCATTGATAAGGATATTTAGAATTTAGTGGTTTTATTTATGAATTACTTATTAAGCACCCTAAGCAAAATTCTGTGTAATATATACAGCTAATTATAGAATTAGTTTGGTCATATAATATGTCCAAGGGGTAATCAAATCAGATGTAAAACAGCATATTTTACACTATGGTAATTTATGAAATATAACAAACTGCTTATGAGGCAGGAAAATGTTTATTTCTACACATGCCTACTTCTGTGTGAGCAGAGGGAGAAAGAAAAGCAAGGATTCCTCCTGCAAGCAGAAAGTAACTTAGCTTGGATCAGCCCATTGCATATTCTCAGCCTCCTGTCTAACTGTAATGTATACTCAGTGTTGGGGTGTTAATAACTCCCTGTGTCACATAAAAAGGAATTCCTCGGATGGCTGTGAGAAAGGATAGTTCCTAACAACCTAGTTTGAACACCTGACACTTGAGGCAACCACAGCCTACCCGGAGTTTCATTTCCTCATCTGTAATATGACGATGTGTTTGAGGTGTTCCCTTGGAGTCCTGTGACAGCCATGTGACTGTTTTGCTCATCACTTCATGGTGGGGGGAGGACCTGTATAAAAAGGTCAGTGGTTTCAAGAGATAATCCTTTGGAGAGGGTCACATAGTGCTTTTATAGGAAGGCAGTCACAGTGTTTCTCAATGTGCCTCCCATCTACAGATATACTGGCCAAGGGGAGGGAGAGTCTCCCCTGAGTCCTCTCATATGCTTCCATCATCTCACACCAGATTGCTTACTAGGAACTCGAGATCTTGGAAAGGATGAAGACAGTTAAAAACTCCACTTGCTAGCAACAAAGATCAGTGTGACGGTCTATATCTATGGTTCTACGTGTTCCCATTACAGCTCATGACACTCAGTACTATGTTAGGAAGATGCTGTTGCCTTGAAAGGTCATATAAGGTTCCTAGTAAAATGACCACTAATGGACAATAAATTGCAAATGATCCCCTAGAAGGCAAAGAAACTTACATCCTAATAATTTTATATGGTTTAGCCTCATATTGTAAGCTAAACTGGAGCACAGTAAGTATTTATTAAGGTAGAAAATGGAACGAAATCTCTTATTTTCTAACCACTGGGAATGGTAATACTTGCTGTAAAAGTATTTATCCTGTTTAACTCTCATGATCACCCTAAAACTTAGAACTCAAAGTATTTATTCATGATTATTGTGTGGGTCACACTTTAAACACAAGTCTAATTTTGAAGACACAGTTCTCAACCCTACTGTATAACTTAATTTTATGTATTAAATGAATAACTGTTTAGTGACACATTCATAAATCAAGTTACGAAACACTATTTTCCTGGTCTAGATTTACCAACGATTGTACAATCACAGTCAAAACAAGTTATCCAGCTTATAAAAAGTCTTTAATTCTATAAAATAAAAAAAATAGAATCCGCACCACACCAAAAACCTTAAAAAAACAAACTTTAAAGAAAACGTGCCAAAATCTAGTAACAAAATGCTTGACATTATTAGGTGATGGTGTACAGTAATGGCGGGGTTCCTAAGTTTCAATCAATTTGTGAATGGGACATATTGAATGATTACACATTTATAGGCATGATGTGCTAAAATATGTATATACTGTATAATGATCAAAGGTAGTTAGTTTTTCCATATCATTCTAATGTCAATTTTGATCAATATTTAATCATTGTGTATATTTATTGAGTAAAATATAATGTTTCAACCCATGTATTCCCTGTGACTGGGCAAAGCAAAGTAATTGATTTATATCAGTTACTTTTCTCATTACTGAGACCAATTATTTTACAAAAAGCCACTCAAGGGAAAGCTTTCCTCTGGCTGACACTGCCATGCTGAGGAGGCTGGGTGGCTGGGGCTATGGCTGGGGTGAGGAGACAGCCAGCCACACCACTTGTTATATTCCCGTGCATCAAAACTGAGACCATTGAACAGACGCAGCAAGATTATAAGTCATAAACTTGTCCTGAATGAAAGGGCCCTCCTTCTGTCAGTTAGACATTTCCTCTAAAAAGCTCCAGGACAGAACCAGAAGTAAAATGAAATACAGAATACTAAATAAGCAATTGACACATATACCACAGGGAGAAAAGCTTTAAAAAGTTGCCTTGAAGACAGACTAATGATTAGCTGAAATTAAAGAAAGTTCTAGAACATAAGTCAGATGACATCACAATAACCTAACATGCATAGTGTGTGCAGCTAGGAGTGGGGGCTAAGGAGTTTCAACAACTGACTGGCTCAACTGTTAAACCAGAAACCAGTTAACTAGATTCTTTTATCTTGTAAAGAGTCTCTGTGACATTTACAGGGATAGATGACATTGGATACTTTGTTTTTTTAATGTAGGGTTATAACGTAAATGCAGTAACCATAGACCATGTTACGCCACTCCATGAGGCCTGCCTGGGTGACCATGTGGCGTGTGCAAGGACTCTACTGGAAGCTGGAGCTAATGTAAGTTTAAAAAGTAAATTAAGAATTCCATAACTGTTGACAAGTTCTCGTTTTTCCTTTTCTCTCCGTTTTTCATAGTAGTGTGGAAAACATAACAGTCCACACGAACAGTGCCCTAGAACTGCCTCAGGTCCTCAGGACACCCTGCAAAGGAATCCCAGCCATTGTGGAGAGTAGTGCACTGGGGCCCCTTACATCTGCTGCTTCTGTGGATCCAAATAACAAGGGGAGCATCTGGATCTTGTATCTTTGCTTATTTTCTGAACAAATCTCCAAAAATAATTTCTCAGAAATATTAATAATAAATAATAATATAAATAATAATATAATAAATAATATAAATAATAAATAATAATAGCTTTGGTACATGTCTGTATTCTTGTATCTTTGGATGCAGGGTAATGAGTTCAAGATCATCCTATATAAGAAAGTTGGAGGCTAGCTCAGGTGTCGTGAGATCTTTTCAAAACACACACACACACACACACACACACACACACACACACACACACACTCACACACAACCATGATATTCCAGAATACAACAAATATGCCATATTTAAGTATCCACTAGTAAAGTGGCCTCATCATAACGGGTCTCTCTCTCTCTCTCTCTCTCTCTCTCTCTCTCTCTCTCTCTCCCTCCCTCCCTCCCTCCCTCCCTCCCTCCCTCCCCCGACTTATTGTTGAATTTGGGTTCTATATCTGAATCTGTTTTTTTTCCCCCAGTGCATTTCAATAGTCCCGTGACTCCTCTTCCACATCTCGTTTCTATGTATCTCTTGGAGGTTTTTAAAGCTTCTTTCCTTGATGTGTATGAAGTAAATACACATTGTCATACTTACACCCCACAGTTTTCAATCCGCAAACCATAGAACTTTTGGCAGTGCATAAGCAAGTTCTTTAGTCCCACATGACTTTCAAATCTCATTCTCAGATTGTGGGTTTTGTTTAGGCAAACGCAATCACAATAGATGGCGTGACTCCCTTGTTCAACGCATGCTCACAAGGCAGCGCAAGCTGTGCAGAACTCCTTTTGGAATATGGTGCCAAAGCCCAACTGGAGTCCTGTTTTCCATCTCCAACACATGAGGCTGCCAGTAAAGGTTAGTTACGAGGTGGGGTTAAGTTAAAAAGGGAAAATATCTCTGGATAATGCATGTGCCTATTTGTCTTTCAATGGATTCTATTTATGTTCAAGAGGAGAGCATCAACAAAATGTAAAGCTGTCTTTCCTTTGCATTGGCAGGTCATCATGAATGTCTCGACATTTTGATAGCCTGGGGCATAGACGTTGACCAAGACATTCCTCACTTGGGGACTCCTCTTTACGTAGCTTGTATGTCACAGCAGTTCCATTGCATCTGGAAGCTTCTTTATGCTGGTACTTTTCCATTCTATCCATGCATGTAGATAATTAGCTGTTCATCTAACTAAACTTTTTTTAAAAGTCACATCTCATTGCTAAAAGGTTCTTATTATAAAAATTCTCACGCATATACAGTCTACTAAGGAAACTTAGACTTCATGAGAATACATCAAAACTTATAAATGAATATACATTTTCTACGAGCTGCAGCTGAGTCATCAGAACACATTTGTTACATAATTTAGTCAAAAAGCCTTTCTGTGCCTGGCAGTGGTGGTGCCTGTCTTTAATCCCAGCACTTGTGAGGCAGAGGCAGGCTGATTTCTGAGTTTGAGGCCAGTCTGGTCTACAGAGTGAGTTCCAGGACAGCCAGGGCTACACAGAGAAACCCTGTCTCAAAAAACAAAAAAGAAGAAGAAGAAGAAGAAGAAGAAGAAGAAGAAGAAGAAGAAGAAGAAGAAGAAGAAGAAGAAGAAGAAGAAGAAGAAGAAGAAGAAGAAGAAGAAGAAGAAGGAAGAAGAGGAGGAGGAGGAGGAGGAGAAAAAAGAAAAAGAAAAAGAAAAGCGTTTTCTTGAAAGCAGTCATAAAATTATGATTCTCTAGACTGAATATAATCTTGCTAAGTATGTAAATAAATCCCACAAAAATTTATGGTTGTAAGAACTTGAATAACTTTATTGCCTACTGTCTTAGTTTGGGTTTTATTGCTGTGAACAGATACCATGACCAAGACAACTCTTACAAGAACAACATTTAATTGGTGCTGTCTTACAGGTTCAGAGATTCAGTCCATTATCAAGGCAGGAACATGGTAGCAATCAGGCAGGTATAGTGCAGAAAAAGCTGAGAGTGCTACAGCTTCATTTGAAGGCTGCAACAAGAATACTGGCTTCCAGGCTAGAGGAGAGACTTAAATCCCACACCCACAGTGACACACCTACTCCAACAGGGCCACACCTTCTAATAATGTCACTGTCTGGACCAAGCATATACAAACCATCACAATTACCAACTATGGTAAAACTCTTGGGCTGTCCCAGAGTTTGTGCTTTCTGTCTTGTTACTTGAAAAGGCCTACTGCCTTCTCCATTTATATCAAAGTTCTTGAAAGTTCAGGTTTTACTCCATGAGAAATAATCCTAATCCATTCAGACTTTGGTGTCTGTATTAGTCAGGATTCTCTAAAGTTACAGAACTTATGGAATGTCTCTATACATATTAAGGGAATTTATTGTGATGTCTTAGTCTATAGTCCAACTAACCCAACAATGGTCAGCTGCGAATGGGAAGTCCAAGAATCTAGTAGTTGCTCAGTTTCACAAGGCTAGTTACTTAAGCTATTCTTCTCTAGAAGTAGAGTCTAACAAATGTGCCGGCAAGTATGTGCAAGCAGTAAAAGAAGAGTGAATCTTGCTTCTTTCAATGTCCCTATGTAGGCCTCTAGCAGAAAGTGTGGCCCAGATTAAGGTGTATACCACCATGCCTAGATCTGGAACTTGCTTTGTCCCAGGCTGACCTTGGACTCAGAGATCTCTTTGCCTCATTCTCCTGGTATTAAAGGCATGCACTACCTTCCCTGGGCCTAAGCTTTTCATGGCTACTATGCCTCAAGATCTCCATGTCAAGATGCAGGCTATGTCAACATGCAGAAACTTGTGTTTTCCAGCCTCAAGGGCTGGATCACAGGTGTGTCCTCCAATTCTGGATTGTAGCTCATTCCAGATATAGTCAAGTTGACCACCAGGAATAGCTACCACAGTGGCCTCCCTGCATTAGAGGTGAGAGCCCCTTCAAGATGGTTTAAGCCTCCCCTGGTCATCTGTTTTTGTTAGAAGAATGCCTCTATCACATGGTAGATATTTAGAATATACATAAATTAAACACAGGGCTTTTATGCTGCTTGTTTGGTTGTGGCTATCATTTCCTCCTGGTATATTCAGACATGAAATTTTAGCAGGCCCATTATATGCTGCTCACATGATCTTAGGTGACCTAAGGAACACAAAGGCAAGTCTTATAAGCAGGACTTGAATCACTGTTTTATTCACATTGCACATAGAGGCTTAAACATGAGTTCTGTTAATATTGATAGTTATTCCTAGACAGATTGCCCATAAATTTAGTATAACCAATATAGTATATGCTTTATTGCCCTTCTTCATTTTGCTAGGAACATATTTTTCACCAAACACTTTTAACATGTGTTAAAGAACATTGAAAAATTGCTGTTCGCAATGCTTAATTGGTTGCTATTTTCAGGCCCGCTTGCTCTCATAAAGTTGATAAATCCAATGAAGTTTATGATTTCTTTATGAAAATTTGCCCAAAAAACCTTTCTTCATTTTATATTTGTTTAAAAATACTGAAAGCTGTCATTTCTACTGAAAGTTGAAAGTAGCAAGAGGGCTATGGAGGAATTTAAGGTAAACTGATCCTTCTTAGTATCTATAATTTTACAAACATCAGAAACAAAGTCAGAAAGAATTATGATTTTTATTAGTAAACATGGTTTCTGACCATTTATATACTAGACAATGATATTACTATATTTTTGTAGTGATAAATATTATCTGCTCATTACATGGACTTTTATATGACTCTTATATGTCAGATTTGTGCTAAAATAAGTACGCACTAGAGAATTTTGTTTGTATAGGCTTATGCTTTTTTAAGGTTTATTTATTTAGGTACTTTTGCATGCATGCATATCTGCACAGCAGAATTTGGCATTAGACAGGTATAGGCTGCCATATGGGTGCTGGGAATTGAACTCTGGTCCTTTGGAGAAACAATGAGTGCTCTAACCATTGAGCAATCTCCCCAGGCTTATGTCTTTTAAGGAAAACATTCTCACATGTTTGTCTTTTTATGAAAATATCATTGAGGTGTTTTTCCACTACAGAAGTTTATTTTCTTTATGTATTTACTAGGTGAAACAACACAGGTGAAAACTGACAGGCACATCTATATACATTTTAGCTAAATGATTCATTAAATCTATATTCATGAGTTTTCAAAGAAACCCATGAGCTCTCATGCCTTAAATGAAAAAAAAATGAAAGTAATATTATTTCAAATCACCATCAAGAGCTATTATTGATGATAAAAAGTAAGATATGTGTGAACTTAATCATGATTTTAGGCTGGTAAGATGTCTTTGTGGGTAAAGACAGTTGCCTTGCAAGCCTTGTGATCTGAGTTTTATCCCTGGAGACCATGTGAAGATGGAAGGAGAGAACTGACTCCTTGAAGTTGTCCCCTGGCCAAAACATGCACACTGTGTCTCACACCTGCACATGTGTCGTCTCAAGAACACACACAAACACTAATGATAAATAAATATGACTCTTTTTCAAAATTATAACTCTTTTCTTCTCACATCTGGGAAGAAGTCATAAAAATATGTAGAAAGTATTTGAAAATAATAACTAATGTACACATTGCATCTCCAGAGGTACCAAGTTTAACAATTTATATATGCAATATTCATGAAATATGTTATGAAGAAAATGCTCATTGTCAATAAAGATCTTTGAGTGCCCTTCTCTGCATTGTCTTCTCTCTTTTCCCTTGAGAGGTAACTCCTCATGTAATGATTGCCTTTTCGTCATTCCTCCCTGGTCACACACAGGTGCTGATGTACACAAAGGCAAGTACTGGGACACTCCCCTGCATGCTGCAGCTCAACAGCCCAGTACCGAAATTGTGAACTTACTGCTCGAATTTGGATCAGACATCAATGCCAAGAACACAGAACTTTTGCGACCTGTCGACTTGGCTACATCTAACAGTGCTGTAGAAAGAACACTTCTTCAACATGAAGGTAGAGAGAAAATGTGGGAACTTACGAATGAAAAACTATACTTCCCCCCAAATAGATGCAAGTAACAAGTGCCTTGTTGCTGTATGACTTTTAACAATGGCATGAAATTCCAATTACTTATTGTGGAAAAAAAAAAAACTCACTTAGGTCCTATGTAAGAAAAATATGATTTTATGATTTTTATTGTATTTAAATATTTATATTTCTTTAGTAGAATATGTTGAATTTGTTTCAACAATGCATAATATGTAGTTTTCTGATGCAATATACTGGATAAATACTGCTAGACCTAGAGTCCTGGCTCTAGCATATAGCATAGCAGCACACACCAGGGCAGTTCTCTACCAATGAGCCACCTGAATTTGGGGGCACCTGAATACTTCCCAACTACTTCTTCCTTCCTGTTGCTTTTTGTGGGGTGGAGGGCAGAGTTTCCTGCATCTCAGGCTGGCCTGGAATTTACTAAATTCTAATCCTCTGCCTCTCAAGGGCTGAGGTTATAGACATGCACTACCATGCCTAGTTTATGCACTGCTGTGTCTCAAACAAGATCTCCATATACTCTAGCAAGCCACTTATCCAACTGTGCATCCCCAACCCATCCATGTCCCATTTTATAAGGCGTGGTACATGTTCTGTAGGAAACATTTTTACCTTTAAGATTTTTTTTTTCTGTTGTAATTTGTAAACCTTAGTTCAGAAATATAATTGTAATTTAAAATTTTGCCTTTTGGTATGTATCTCAGTTCTTTTGATTTAGATCTCCATCAAAGATCAGCATTTGTTCCGAAAAATTCAGTGAGACAGTAATTTGGCAGTCTTAAGATAATTATGTTTTTTCTTATTTATTTGTATGTTGTGTGTTTTGTGTGTACGCATGTAAGTACATTGAATGCCTGGCACCTACAGAAGCCAGAAGAGGGCACTGGATCCCCTAGAGTTGGAATTAAGAGTGGGTCAGCTATCCCGTGGGTACTGAGAACTAAGTCCTCTGTAGGAGCAGCAACTGCTCTTAATTGCAGAGCCACCTCTCCAGTACTATGACCGTTAATGCTTTAAAGAACATGTATGGGACATTTCTCAGTCATGAGATCTCATGATGTATATCTCAAGATTTCTTAAATAAAGGCAGTATAATAATAAAAGACATTTGTCATCAACCAAGTTAATTTGTTATGCTTTTAATTACTACATCTTACCATGTGTAAACACTAATTTTGTTTTTAATAAATGTGTTTCTGTCTCTTGTAGCTACTCCAAGCTCTCTTTGCCAACTCTGCCGACTCTGCATCCGCAACTACATAGGAAGACAAAGGTTTCATCTTATCCCTCAGCTTCAGTTACCAACATTGCTGAAGAATTTCTTACAATATCGATAACACAGTAAATAGTTTCACATTCTTCAGAAATCAAAATTTTCTATTTCATTTTCTTTTGAAAATATAGAATGATACAGGTGATCATACACATAAGTTCACCTAAGAAAACCATAAAATCTCAGTGGATTTTCATCTGAAGAGTACTCAGTGGTACTGTTTATCAATTTTTACAGTTTTTGGATTATGTTTAAAATATCTATACCATCTCAGCATTCTCAGTGTATCTTCTTGATTTAGGGGAAAGATGGGAATTTATTCATTTTATGTTTTTGTATTATAGAGTGGAAACAAAATTGCATACTTTTGCTAAAATTTTACTTTAAGTATAAATTTCATCCTGTGTTACATTTAATTGGTTAGCTGTAATTTCAGCTAGTGTCATTGGTTACCTATGTTTTTAATATTGTCAAAAAATTAGAGCAACTAATATGCTTTTTGAAATAAAGATGACTTATGTACTTGCTATTGTAATGATCAATGCATAAAAGAAAGATAATCTTTTCTCCTCTGCAGAAAGATATCAAATTTATTTTCACATAGTAAGTTTCATGGTAGACTAAAAGTTAGAAGGCCTGAAAGCAAGTCCTGCCCTTACACAGACAATGTGGGAGGCTAAACACCCGTGAGGGTTCTTTGAAGACCTTCTCAAGAGTTGTTTCTGAAGGGATGCCTTCACAGCTTTCGTATGTTACTGTAGTCTTCTAGTTCAAACACTGTCAGAACCTAGTGATAACACACTGAAGAAAATGGACTCTGTGACTCAGTGATAAAGGCCTGAGTTATATTCTGGGGCTATCAATTCATATAATATTAAGAGCCTTCTTTGGTGTAAAGATCCTTTTGATATGAATACATCCTGGCCCCATGGCATCTCTGTAACACTTGCTTTCCTGATACACTCAAGGCTTCCAGGGGACAGACGCTGGCTGGTGAACCCACATGAAGAGTAGATTCCCTAGAACTACTGACTTTTCAGAGGCAGATGTTCTTCCTGGAAAAAGTGGAGCAGAAGTGAGGAGGTTCGGATTAAGTAGGTCATCTGAACGGTTGCCTCCCAAAGAAAGTGAGAGATTATTGAATTGACTGAGTTGGGCCAAATTTCACTTGGGAAAGAGAGGCTTGAGATAACAAAAAGTAAGTTCTTTCTCTTTTGGATAGACTTTTTGCAAATATGAGCATGTAGTTTGTTCAGTTTTCACCGCCAATATATGGTTTTCATAGGTCAAAATTATTTTAAAATGTATTTGAGCCCTAAAGTCACTTGTAAGACCATCCTTTCACAGATGTTGCCTAAGACCATCAAAGAACACGAATATTTATATTATTTTAAATAAAAGTAGCAAAATTACAGTTATAAAGTAGCAACAAAAATAATTTTGTGGTTCATGGATCACAACATAAGGAATTGTATCTAAGGGTCACAGCATGAGGAAGGTTGAGAAACACTGTCTTAAACCCTTCCTGGGAAACTTACCCAGAGAAAATTAAATTATACTGACTTTAGAGAGGCAAGGGGAATTTTATGGTTATTGAAACTGTCAGAATTCCTCTTCTCACTGCACACATCTTTGCTATGTGACTGTCCCTTTACTATGACTTGTGTTTGGATGAGTCTTGTTTCTTGCCACAACTAAGAAATACCACTGCAAATTTCAGCTTCTGTTTTCATGTGAAGGACTTAAGACCAGGAAGGGAAGAAGGTTATATTACTGGAAGATGAGAAAGTTGGCTTTGTAATAGCCAATACCAAAGCAACCATCTGAGTATGGTGTGTTCGTTAATTTTCTATTGCTTTGATATAACTCCCTGACTAATGTAACTATTAGATAAAGGGCTTATTTGGGCTTATGGTCCTAAAGCGATGGTTCTTAACCTTCCTAATGCTGTGATGCTTTAGTACCGTTCTTCATGTTGTGATGACCCCCCCACCCCCCCTGACAAAATTATTTTTGTGGCTACTTCATAATGGTAATTCTGCTACTGTTATGAATCGTAATGTAAATATTTTTGGAGATGGACATTTGCCAAAGTGGTCATGACCCACAGGTTGAAAACCCCTATTCTTGTGGGAGAAAAGTCCATCACTATCAAAATAGGGTGGCATGATATCAGGTAGGCAGCATGGCAGTTGTAACAGCAAACTGAGAGTTCACATCTTGAACCACAATCAAAAAACAGAGATAGACTACAGGGGATGACCATAAGCTTTGAAACCTCAAAGCCCACATCCAGTGGTAGACACCCTTCAGTACGGCTATAGCCTCTAAATCTTCCAGGGACACAAACTGGAAACCAAATATTCAAGTTCAGGAATCCATGGAAGGCATCCTCACTAAAACAAGTACACGTGGCCCAGATGCAGTGGATAAAGACCTCAAGCCATATTAGCGACTTTAAGCTGAGACAACAAAAAGAAAAAGTTGAGCCCAGCACACATGCTGCTCCATAAGAGTGTATAGAAGAAATGAATTTTATATGATTTAACTTGTAAGTGTAAAAATAGTTAGTTCAATTATATAGTAGTAGATGCCAATATGATAGAAATATCCCATGCCAGAGGTTTATGAGGACTTCCATCTTATTTCTTGTCTTCACTACTCAGTTATTACCTTTTCTTGTAAGAAATTGTGAGGAACTTTTACAAGTGCACATGGGCTACAGAGTGTCTGCTGATGCTTAATGACAGCAAATTAAATGACAATTTAATTCAGTTAATGACAAATTAAAGTCTTGTCGTCCTACTGGCAAGAGACTTCTCTAATTTAACATCTTCAATCATCCAGTTCAGTAATGTCAGAATTTTGAAGTAACCCAACAAGAATAAAATGGGGAAACAAAGAAATAAAATTTTTGATAGAATGTTCTCAAGACCACTTGACACCTAGAATCCTCCAAGTTGAATCTGTGGTGGAATCTTCATGGACAATCTACAGAAAACCCAATATTCTCTTATCACCATAAATTCTGCTTACAGATGAGGATCGGATTTCTTTTCCAAAGAAATACCCAATCACAACGTCCATGATGGACCCTCATACTGGTGAAATACTGCCCAGGCTTCTCTGATTAATTTATGTTAGCTGAAACCATTTAAAATGTATGAATGTAGGTAATGTGTTCCGCTTACAGCATTTGCAGAGTGACAGCCATTGTATATCCTCCATCTCTCCACCCCCATGGCAACATCAGAGCATGTCAGATGGCAACATCAGATACATGACCCAAGAGGGCCCTCTACACCTTCCTGGCTCACTGTGCTTAGATAGTTTTATGTCAACACAATCTAAAATCATTTGGGAAGAGAGAAACTTAATTGAGAAAACAACCTCCCCCACCCCCACCAAATTGGTCTGTAGGCAAGGGTATGCGATTGCCTTGATGATTGATGTAGGAGGTCCAAGTTCATTGTGGGCAGTGCCATCCCCTAGGCTGGTGGTCCCAGGTGCTATAATAAAAAAATCCGGCTGATCAAGGCATGGAAAACAAGCCAGCTGGTAAACATCACTTCTCCATGGCCTCTGCATCAGCCTCTGTCTCCAGGCTCCTGTACTGTTTTTGCTTCTAACCTGACTTCCCTTAGTAATGGAGTGTGATGCAAAACTGTAAATTGATATAGGCTCTTGTCCACCTGTTTAGTAGAGGCTATCCTTGGACACCCAGTGGGGAAGTTCGAGTGAAGGGGAAAGGCACAGCAGGGAGGGGGAAGTGCTTCCACCACATGCTGCAGTAGCTGCTGCTGCTGCTGCTGCTGCTGCTGCTGCTCTAGTGCTGCTGCCCCAGCGCTGTTGCTGAGCCGAGCTGTCAGAGGGCTGGCTAGGGAGCAATCAGAGTGCAGGGGCGCTTCTGGTGGTGAAAGCTTCAAGAGAGCGAGAGAGCGTTCTCCTCCCAGGCAGTGTTACAGCTCTTATGACAGATGCTCTCAGATGATGGAGTAATTCTCACACACTTTTATTCCTCCTGGATAGGATCTTAGACACAGTTTTGTTGTGGGTTGGGTCTGACAGCAGGTGCTTCCTGAGATGTCTCATCTGCATGAGGAGGGACTGTGGGTGCTGCCCCTATGTGATTGAAGGCTGCAATTCTTTCTATGGGGGGCTGTGGCTTCATGACAGGAGCCTGGAGTCCTGAGTACGTGAAGCTCCTATCATCCCTTCGGGGTCTCTGGGGCTTCAAGCCCTAGCTTGATCTTACAAGGCTTCTTCTCACGGTCCACCACCCCACAGGTTCTTTTCTCCCTAAGTTGTTTTTGGTCTTGGTGTTTTATCATAGCAACAGAAACTCCCAATTAAGACAATCAATCCCTGAATGTGAAAATTGCTTCTTAAACCATGACACAAAGCACAAACAAAATGTTTAGGCCACGAAGACTTTTTAGTTTTTAAGGCTTATTTAGAATCACATACCTTAATAAACTGAAAGGACAAAATAAAGCCCATTTGTCTCCATTTAAGGACCCCATTTGTCTTCATTTTAAGGACCAGGCCTGATTTCAAAAAATTCCACAAGGCACCAGCTTCAGGAATAGACCACGAGTCCCAGAAACTAAGCATAAGACTCTAGGAAAAGACCATAAAATCCAGAACAAAATCATAAAACACCTTCCCCCAAAACAGCCTGGGGATAACCACAAAAATGGGGAAATATTTTATCTCAGAATGGGCCATCTGCATTGGACAGCCCTATTTCATTGCATGATTAAACACACGTGACATAGGAATGTAGACCACTGATCACCTGTTACCCCTTAACACCCACCAGTGAAATTTTAGATTACCTAATCCTTCTAGAGAGTTCTCCTGGTTCCCTATAGAAGAAAGGCTTGCATGCCTTTGTCTGGAGTTGCCATTTCAAAGAATGGTTGACACCCCCCCCCCCAGGCTGATTGTTCCTGCAGAATAAACACTCTTTGTATTTGCATATTATCTCAGTCTGGGGGTCTTCCTTCATTGATTTTGTACCCTTACAACACTAATTTTCTTATATTTAAACTTAAGTGATATGTGTAGTAAAGCCTTTATGTCTGGCTTTGAGTGAAATGTATCAGCAAAGCCTTTGCTATGTTTGGGTCAGTCAATAGAGGCTGAGAAATTGTTATGAGATTCTTTGAACCTTGAAGAAATGTTGTCTTTCTGGAAAGTTTGCACTTGGTGCTAGGTGAGGGCTTGCACCTGCACTAATCTTGGTCCTAAAAACCTGAAGTTCTTACTTCTGATTATCATCAAAAGCTACTGAGATTTGTGTGAGTTGTCTGCTCTCATGGGCAGCAAGGGCAAGATAACTTCGGTAGCTGGAACCTCTTTCAGCTCCAATTAACCTTGTATGATGTTTGAATAAACTGGAGTAAGCTAGCTAGGTGTCAGTTTTCCCAGAGAGGTTGTAAGGCTTAGGGTCTTGGTGAGCTTCTCTCTACTGCAGCTTCTACAACCATCACAAATCAATATTTAACCTCAGGTAATCAGAGTCCAATGTTGGGGTAATCTACCCTCACACATATTCTATCACCTAGCTATGAAGGTGTGGCCTTTTTTCCCCTCTATTATTAATTGCTATGCTAGAGGTGCCATGATATGTAAATGTTTGTAGCTACCTCATCTGCCTAAAAAGCAAGGCAAGCTGCCTGGGTGGGGAAGAATCTCCCCCACTATGCTAATAGCTTTTTTTTTTTTTTTTTTTTTTTTTTTTTTTTGTATGTGGCCATTTGAGGAGTAAAGAGCTGGAGGCTGGAGCTGGGGAGGAGAAAGGAAGAGAAAAACAGGGAAGTGGTTGCAGAAAGGGCACAGGGCAGAGAGGTAGAACAGAGAGAGAGAGAGCTACATGGAAAGACCCTGTGGCAGGGAATTCTGGTTGAGTGTGGTGGACTAGCTGAGGAACTGCCCCAGAAAACAGGCCAAAAGCTTTAGACTTTACAGATATCTCCATGTTTTGTCTTTATTATAAAACCCCAAGCTATCTTGCCCGGAAGCCCTCCAACAATACAAGATCCAATAGCTTAGCTTTGGCCACTCTACAGCGCTTGGTTCACTCTTCTAAAAACACAATTGGGAATTCTGTATAGTTAAGAAAAAGAAAGATATTTATTCCCACTGGAGTTTTCATTTGTAACATGACAGTTATAGCTCATTATAGTGTCTTCCACTTAGAGCTGATTTGCCATTTGTTGGAACACAGGCGGAAAAGAATGACCCATGGTGAGCAATGCCTTGGGGAACTGTGAGAGAAGCTTCAGGAAAAGGAGCAGAGGGCCTTATACCTCAAGTGAGTTTTGTTTTCTGGGATGTTCTTGGACTTTATTTCATGCCTTCTGTGACAAACTTTTACATTCAATTTATAAGACATGTTTATTCTTGTTGGATCTCAGAGTATAGCTATAGAACCCAATCTAGTCATTATACCCCGAACCTTCTATGGCTTTCAGCCTTGCTGTCATGCTTTCCCAGATATAATCAATTAGTGCATGCCAAACAATTATGTTTAAATTGGTCTGTACTCAGAAAATTCTTGGAAAAGACTACTCTGATAATATTTACCATGTGCTTACTAATGTTTATTTACATGTGTTTTTTTTTTTTTATTCTGTTTTTCTGAACTCAAACAACCTTCCTTGGATCATTGCTTTCTTGGCTATATTCATGTCTAAAAGTACACCAAAGCAAAAGTGAGATTGTCTGCAGCAACACACTGTAGTCTGCCCCATTCTTTCAGGTCCTTGGATTCCAGGTCCAGCAGCTAAGACTCGCACATGTTGGCTGAGAAGTCAATAGCCATTAGTCAACATTATCCAGTTTCATCTGTGTAGACAAAAGGAGGGATATATTTTCAAATATTATTGTGAATAGTGCTTCTGATGTGCCTCTACCTGGACATGGTAGAGTAACTCATTTTATGAGTAGATGAATGAATTTCTAGACATATTAGCTTCAAATTATTCAACCTTCTAATATCATTTGAGGGACTGAAATAATTAAGTTAAACAATTAAATCTTATAATCACCCTTAAGAAGTGTATTCTAACTGTTCCCAGAGTTTGGAGTCTTCTGCAGGATCCACAAAACAGGGTAATTCTCTTTAGATGGTCTCTACAGAAAACAGAAAATAAAAACTCCATAGAAAGAAACAAAACCCTCACACCATTCACAGGGCTTAACAGCATTGTCTCTTATTGTAACCTTTAATGTTATACAAGTGAACTGTTCTCAGTGATTCCAAATAAAACTCTTTTCCAAGAGTTTTTCTTGGAGGGATCCAGTAATCATACCCCATTTGTTGACCTAATTCAAGTGAGGGCACAAAGATGTTTGCCCTCTGCCCCTAAGCTCAGCAGAGATTTATGAGATTGTAACATCTCATGGATGGTCACACTATTCCCTGCATTTATGATATTATACTTTAAATGTTACAGCTCTGAAAGCTGCACATCAAGGAGCTAGAAATATCCCATTACAGCTCTTAGAGAAGTCACATCTCAAGGGGCTCACTGTTGATTTGGGGTGGAAGTGAGGAAAACTCCATTTTTTTTTTTTTTTTGGACTGGCAGGGAGGCATCCATTATGGAATCTGCACCACATCCATGAAGTGAGATTGTACCTTTTTTATAGGATGGGAATGTAAGTAGAGGTAGAAGCAGGGTGAACTATTGCATTGGCCAATCATATTTTGACACAAGGGGTTAAGCAAGGAAATTAACGTTGCTGTCTAGGTCTTATTCTGATCACCTGTTTTCAGAGTATTGATTCTGCAGTCAATTGATCTGCAGTCAGATTCCTTCCTGAACTCTGGAATTTAGAATGATCAGTGAACAAAGAGTAGGCAAGCTGCTTGTAGTCAATTAAGTCAAGACAAGCAATAATTCATTCACTATTTATGTGCCTTTGTTTAGATAATGGGATAACGGAAACTTCCCTCTTTATATCCTTTACTGGTTGACAGACAAACATGAAAACCTGAGCAAGTAGGACAGGATATGTTCTGGGTCCTGAGAACATAAACTCATTCTTGGCACTGCTAGCAAGATGGAACTTGTTCCTGAGATGGTTGAACTCAGGAAATTGTCTTCCAACACTTAAAATATTAACAATCCAACGAACAGGAAGTAGCTAGTTTCTTA
This sequence comes from Arvicanthis niloticus, assembly GCF_011762505.2. Taxonomy (NCBI): domain Eukaryota; kingdom Metazoa; phylum Chordata; class Mammalia; order Rodentia; family Muridae; genus Arvicanthis; species Arvicanthis niloticus. Next base: position 44,132,698 of record NC_047673.1, read on the forward strand.
GATGCCTTAGTAAAAGGTAGGTGAACTAGTAATAGTGGAAATCTTTTCTTCAGGTATCAGTCAGCATCCTTTCAGAAAAGAGAAGTTGTTCTGTGTACCAATCCCTGAGAGAACCTAATGTAAGAAGTGTAGTAAGCAGGTGCTTAAAAACTGAGTGAGCAAAACAGGAACATCAAATTACTACTGCTCTTGATGCTTCTGGAAGCATTACCAACAGCATTGTGGATGCTGAAGTTAAAACAGCCTGGAGCTTGGAGGTGAAGCTCTATAAACTCAGAATTCTGAGCAGAGATTGCCTGTTGTTAGTGCTATATTGCAGGGACTCCAGGGGACCATCTGAGAACAAAATCTGGGTCTCAAACTTCTCAGGACTACTTGAGAATGGTTTCTCAAATCCCTGTGAGAGTATGATCAAACCAGAAAAGAGTGGGGAAAAAATAAAGGAAAAGAAAGAAAAATTGGTTTGGATACAGGAAGCAATTGCCAGTGCCAAGTAAGGCTATGTTGTTATGGCAACATGGAAATGACTAGCAAGCAAAGGAGGACCAAGCAAATCCAGCCTCTCTTCCTCTAGCCTCCTGGGTTTTTCAGTCTCCATTATTAGCAGAGTTTACCCATGTTTAGCAAAAGAGATGTGAGAATCCTAGCTTAGCAGCATAGAAAGTATGTTGTACCAGAGATGCATATACTTAACAATGGACACATTATAGAAATAAAATTCTAGCTTCAGAGTAAGACTCCAGAATTAATCCTCAGTGGAGAGTTAATTTGCACCTGTAGGTTTTAGCAACCAAATCTTGTGTGAGTCATCATGCATAAATACTTTCTGTAAGCCTAATGGGTTACTGATTTCCCAATATTCATAAAACAGTGGAAATATCTATGGACATGTTAACATGGAAAATTGAAAATTTCATGGAGTCCCCAGACCTAGACAAAGAACTACAGGAAACTTCTAAGTGTTGAGATAAAATTAGCTTTACCCAAGGATGAACCCCTTTATTGGTTATCCAATGCAAAGTGGCCAGTTTTGAAATCATATACTTAGTTCAGGAGTGGTGAGCTGCAGGGATTGCCACTGCCTCAGTCCAGTGAGGTAACACCATAGGAGCTTCCACAGCTATGCCTGTACCTCCTCTCCAGTCTCCCCAAGTGGCTCTGTGGTGATGATACTTTAGCTAAATCTGTCTACAGCAGGGACTGTCTTCCATTTTTGTCCCATGGGCCTGATGTAGGAAAAGAGGGGTGAGAAAAAAACCCTCCAATCACTAAGCATCTCAAGCTCAGGACTTGGAATCTCACAGATCCTCACCCTGAAAGTCTTGGTCCTGGAAAACTCCACCCCTTAAAAAAATCTACATAAATCTCTCTGTATTATTAAATCCCTTGCTGTCTTTTCACAGATGCATAGGCAGCCATCATCCCGGGATTTTCCCTCCCAATAAATCTCTTGTGTGAATTTGTATTGGTATTCCTTGGCTCCCAACTGACAGGTACCTTTTCCTTCTAGACTTGCAACACTTAGAATATATGTACTTCTAAGAAAAACAAACTCAGCAGTGTGTGTGTGTGTGTGTGTGTGTGTGTGTGTGTGTGCGCGCGCGCACATGCGTGTGTTTATTAAATCACTTGCATTTAAGATACAACACTAACTTAGTCCAACAATCAGGAAGCAGCTAGTTCTTCAGATACTAGCATGGCAGCACTTGTCAGTGAAGGTGATTTTTTCACTTATATAAATATATCTGTACCTCTCCTAAGGAGTTCCCACAGTGGTAGAGCCCATATCAGTGTTATCTAACACGACAGAGAGGATCACACATTGGTCCTATGAAAGTAGGAACTACTAACAATGGACAGCGATGATCTACTTCACTTCTTAAAAGCACTCATTAAAGAAATGAGTCATTGATATGACATATCACTGGGCAAAGAGAAAACATACTACGTCATTTCTCTCATGTCTACTCTTTAAGAATTACATTTTTTAATGTGTGTGTCTGTATGGGCAATTTTGTGCCATGTGTTCATGTGTTGTCAAAAGTTGGTTTTCTTACTCTTCCATTGAACAAAATAAAGGAATGAGGTTTAGTAGCAAGTCTCAATCCTCTGAGTTGTCACCCCAGCCCTCATTTTAACCATATACAAAGTCACATTAGTCAATGTTATAAATGATCAAATATACAAATAGACATTCAATAAAATATTACATAGAACCACCAAGATCCAGCCCATGTTTACATGTGGGATATGTATTCATATTCAACATTGAATATATTCTTGCTTTGGAGATTTTAAGGGATTACCATTATCTTCCTGCATAGCTATTTAATTTGCAACTGCCTATGACTACTTTGTAATGATTTTTCATTTTCTACATCACTCACTAATAAAATAAAAATGTCTACGTCAGTTACTGGCACAGAAGAAAATCTCAGTAAACATTTGTTGAATGAAATTATACATCCCAGGATATACTGAAGTATACGAATGTAATCTATAAATTGTTTTAAAATACTCTGTGACTTTAATGTACATTTTATATAATCATTAAGGAAGTATGATAAAGTTTAAAGTCTTGTTTTCTTCTTAAAACAAAATTTTTGTGGTTTTCAGTTCTATCTCCCATGCTCTTCCCCACACCCCGCCCCCAAACAACTTTCACTGTCTTCTAGAGCTCTCTCACATTTTTTTTTTTAAAAAATGCTTTATTGAACAATGGCCTTTGGCTGGTAGACAATAATACATACAATATAAAATTTGTGAACTGGGATATAAAAAGAAAGTTTTTTTATTGGATATTTTATTTATTTACAATACAGATGCCACCCCCTTCCTTCTTTATGCTTTTATACCATTTTGATTACATGCATGTATTAAGGTCAGTTCTAGGTTGAGGTTCTTGCAGAAATGAACCCACGTACCTATAGTCACTTGATCTTTGACTAAGGAGCTAAAACCATACAGTGGAAAAAAGGCAGCATTTTCAACTGGTGGTGCTGGCTGAACTGGAGGTCAGCATGTAGGAAAATGCAAATCGATCCATTCTTATCTCCTTGCACACACACAAAAAAAAGTCTTGTGAAAGAAAGATTTTTCAACATAGTGCAATTGAAGCCAACAACTTACACTTGAAGCTCTGTCTTCATGTTAAGTTCCTCAGACTGTTAAGATTCAATGGATCCAGAGATTACTGACCCCAATACCTTGAGTCACATCCTAAACTTTACTACTGACAAAGAGCCTTCTTGGAGGCCGAAGCCCCGCCCCTCTACATTAAGGCCTCCATCCCCACCCTTATCAGGTCTGTTGTCATAGAAACCTCACAAAGCACCATGGCTGCCGCCGGCCAGACAGAAGAGTCTTTACCACAGCCGGCAGAATCATCCAAGACAACCTTACCTACACCACCAGCAGTTCCTGCCGGAAAGAAGCCTAAGAAATGTCTGGTGTATCCACATCCTCCGAGGAGCTCCCGCCTGAGTCGTTCTGTCCTGCGCTGGCTCCAGGGCTTGGATCTCAGCTTCTTCCCCAGGAATGTCACCAGGTGCTGAAGCCAGGCAGGGCACAGTGATTCACCCTCTCCTCCCCAGATCTCACACTCCCCTAGGTGACCTACAAACTCAGTTCAGGCTCCCCTAAGCCTGGAATTAGCAGCCTTGGCCTCGGCTTTTACTCCTCCCCACCCACGTCCCTGCTCACTCATGCCACAAGGCAAACGTATCAAGACAGGAAACTCCAGAAAAACATGTAACATTCTGTTCATTGATTCCATTCATCTGATCATTAAATTGTAGAGTTAAGCTAATCCGGAATGCTTTGACAATTACATAAGACAAGGTTTTTGTTTTGTTTGTATTAAGGATCAGTTTACCCTCCTGTAGAAAATGTATCTAGTTACCGGAGATTTTTAAAAGCTGCCGTTTAACGGAAACTACAGTGAATATAACTGGCTGTTACTATGGAATGAACAAAATTCCATAAAAATGAAAACCATAGATCTTTTGCAGGAAAACTAATAATGCCAGTATTGGGTTTTTCAAACATCTATGAAACTTTCAATAAATCACTTTCTTTAAATCACTTGGCAACGGTTGTTAAACCTAATAATTAGGAGGATTCATTAAATGAACACCAAAGCCTTAGTAATTTTAGCAAACTGCTTTCCCACTGAGAGTCCTTCTCAGAGAAATGAACTGACACAAGTTTTTCCAGATAGTTTGTCAATATGGTATATTAACTATTAATTATATAATTATCTTAACTACACTTTTCCCCGTTTCCTTATTATGTATCAGGGATTTTTCAAATGGCTACCTAGTTGCAGAGATATTCTGTATATATTACCCCTGGGACCTTCGATTATCATCCTTTGAAAATGGTACCTCCTTAAAAGTCAAGTTGGATAACTGGGCACAAATAGAGAAGGTAAAGCACCATATTGTCAAGAGTTTACTGTGAAGTTTTATTTGGAGAGTATACTATATCTCTGTGTGAGAAAGAAACAGAAAGACAGGAGAGAGAGGAGAGAGACTATGTCAAGTCTAGGATATAACTGATTAGTCAAATTCTAGTTGTTTATATATACAAAACTATAAAGTATGAAATTTAGTGTATAACAATTAGTGTGGTATATAATTGTGGCTTTCTTGAAGAAATAATAGTGAATGTTGATAATTAACATAAAGAATTAGTTCAAAAGAGAAAAGAGTCCATTGAAGTAAATTCATAGCATTTGATTATTTTCTTAGAACTTCTGATGATGAAATATTTTCTTTCTATTAAAGTTTCTTGCGAAAAAAAAATTTAAACTTCCTAAAGAACTAATCCATGGAACGATTCACTGTAAGGCTGGGGTGCCTGAAATACTGATTCAGGAGATTTACACTTTATTAACACATAAAGAGTAAGTAGTTTGAGATTTTTCCAACAGCATTACGTAATGTAAACTTTTGATGATACAAGGCTTGCTACTAAGACATAGTTTGCCTACAATATTTTCTTTCTTGTTTCCAGAATTAGAAGTGTCCAGGAAGATTACGCTAATTTCACAGACTATAGTTACCAAATGCGTTTGCCCCTGGTTCCCAGGACTACAGTATCCAAGTCTATTAAAAATAACATTAGGTTATCGGAACTACTAAGCAATCCTAATATGCTCAGCAATGAACTCAAGATAGAATTCCTCATCCTTTTGCAAATGCTGCAGAGAAAATTAAGCAGAAAATTGAATCCAGGTAAGCCTTCCCTGGAGACAGGTGAGTGCGTTGGAAATCAAAAACGCTGTTCCTAAGCTGAAATGAAAGAAAGTCATACAGTAAAGTGATTTATTATCACTGAATTGGATTACTTTTCAGCCCATTCCTTTTGTAGAAGCACAAGTTACAAAGGGATAGATACTGATTTTTTTTTTAAAGTTATCAGTCTATTCATTAAACTTTTACAGAAAACACATATCAACTGTAACTCAAGAGAGCTGGAAGATTTGACTAAAGTGATTCTTAAGGTGTTGGGAAAAACTTAGATTATCACCAATCACTTTGGATGCTATTGGGAAGAAATAAAATGGCCAGAGATCTTTTTAGCCACAGTATATTTGTTGGCATGTGGATGGAAGGGCAGGTTTCCAAAGGCTCGCCCAAAGTCATCTTAAACTCTTGTCATAATGCCCATCGGTTGTCCCAGGCAGGTGGGAAAGTAAGTGTAAGTGGTATTCTGTCTTTACCATTAGCTCCGTTTTTGCTTATTTCTTTTTATTTATCATATATCTTATCCACTGCCCATATTTCCCACATAGATAACAGAATTTCTATAGCCTACCAACTATTCAAGAAACATGCATGCCATTAGAATGTTTCTTCCTTTCAACTACATTTTCTGAAGGAAAGAGCCATTTTTTCCATGGTATCTGGAAGGTGGAAGGCTGCACCTTGAATTTTTCTCCCTATTAGGGCTATTTGGATAGCCCACAGGCGAATGCAGTGTGGGGTTTAGTCTACCCTTTCTGTGTTCATTTTCCAGACGCCTATATTATATTGTTCCTCTTCTTTGACCTTCTTCTTCTATGGTCTCTGATCCTATTCATGACTTTGTGAGCAAATGAAGACTACAAGTCATAAATCCTTCTGCAGAATTTTATATTCAAAATGTGAATGTTTTAAACATTACAATTTTGCTGCAAAATGTACTATACATTCATTGTATATAATACACGAACAATTTTAAAAGCTGGTGCTGGCATTAGGCACTTGTGCATCTCGATAGAGTTTAAGAAGTGGATTATTACCAACACCTCCCCTTCTTGACTGAGCTCACCACACCCTCCATCCACGGAAACCGATGCCTTCCTGCTTTTGTTGAAAGTTTCCTCTATTAAAATAGATTTAAGCTATGTGCACTATCATGTTATTCTCAATTTTAACCACACATAGACACACTTGTGTTTGCATATTGTGCATGTGTTGTATGAGCGATTGAGTCTGGGGCCTTATATATTCTAGACAAGTCCATTATCATGTAGTTATGTCCCCATACATGTATGCCTTATACAATATGTCTTTTTTCTTTTCTATGTGGTTTTTTTTTAATTTTTTTTGTTTTTCAGAGAAACTTTATTTTTTCTTTTATTGAAAAGTATTGTTCTTACAGCATATTCTGATATAGTTCTTCTCTCTCAATTCTCCCTAGTTTCTCCATGTTTTCCATCCCATTTTTCTGAAAATGGTTCTTTTCATAGAATATATCCTAATTGCAGTTTTCCCCCATCCCCTCCTAGATCCTCCCTACTTTTCTAAATCCCAGATCTATACCTTCCTACTCTCTCTCTTAAGAACAGACAAAAAGACAAAACAACCAAATAAAAACAAAAGCTAGGAGGATAAGACATGAGTCTCCACATCCCAGCTAGGTTACTTTTAAAAGAAGCAACCAGGCCCTACTGAATGTCTTATTTCATTTAAGAGTCACTCTTTATTCCTCTCTATATATCTATATCTATATCTATATCTATATATATGTATATGTATATATATATTAACACACCTTCATACAGCCATGATCACTTTTCTCCCTCTTTAAATAATTGATACTCAAGTCTGGTTGATTTGTATTTTTCATTTTGCAAGTGTGTGAGTGAGTATGTTTGAATGTGTGTATGTATATGTGTGTGTGTATGTATGTATGTATGTGTGTGTCTATGTACGTGTATGTATGTGTGTGTGTTTGTGTGTATTGTATCAGTCCAGCAGGTACAAAATCGAGCAGTCCTTTGAGGGGGGACATGAGGATTATAGCAAAGCCTGAAAATAAGACTCAGAGACAAAGCTTAGAAATTGGGAGGGCTTTCCAGTCATTCCTTCAGCAGCCTCGAGTTTAATTCTCATAGGCGTTATATACTTTTACAGTATCATGGGAAGTAAACTCACAAGCCAGCAGAGACAATGGCTGACATACATTTGATATATGTTCCCATCTAGAGGCTTCCCTATTCCTCCTTGTTCCTTCCTCCAAGATTGACAGAGCATTCAGCCCCTCACTTTGAGCTTCAAGTGTATCCGATCCTATGGTTCCATGCATCAGCAGGCCAGGAAATCTGTCAATAGACCCTAGCCTGACCTGACTCTGCCTGACAGTCAGGCTTTCAAAGAAACAGGAAAAATGGCTCTCCTCTCTCCCTCCCTCCCTCCCTCCCTTCCTCCCCCCCCCCCCCCCGCACCCCCCCCCACCCCCGTGTGTGAATGTGTTTAGGGTTGTGTGCAGACCACACCACACACGATCAGAGGAAAGCTATGTGAAATCAGTTCTCTCCTTTCACTTGAACCTTTCAACCTGTTGAGTCATTTCACTGGGCTCATCTTGGTTTTTGGTATTTCTGATTATAAAAGTTTTTTAAAAAAGTCTATCCCCAAAGCAGTTGATATCGATTGGTAGTTGATAGTTGATTGTTATAGGAATGCTGCTGATGGTGGGTTTGTTTGTTTGTCTGTCTGTCTGTTTGTTTATTTGTTTTCCTCTGAGAGCTTGAGTGGTGAGTGGGTAAACTTCCTGTACAATAAAATACAAGGATGGAAGGGGCCTTTAGAGGTTAAGAGAAAATGCTCAAGTGCTACATCTTATAGGATAAGTTTAAAATAAATTTGAAAATGTGAAAATAATTTTGTCCCAAAAGCAAATACACATCTGCAAAACAAAATAGATGCTGTATGATTTATTTACATGGACATCAGAAATAGGTAAACCTACCTTACTGTTGTCAATGTCCTCTTAAGATACCCTGGGCAGCAGTGGAGGGCTTAGAGGGCTGGTACTATGTGATTTATTTTGAGCTGTGTAGTGATGCTTCTGGTGTATTCATTCTCCCAAAAGATTGTTGGAATGAATTATACTTATGGTTTATCTTTTTTATATAAGATCTTGAATAAAGCCATATTAAAAACAGAAGGGGCCATTGTTGCGCGCGCCTCCCATGTCCCCTTTTCACCCGTGGAAGAGGAACACGAGAGGCAGAATTCGGGTATCACCACAGCGAGGCTTTAATCTGTATCAGCAGACATGAAGAACTCGGAAGGGGCAAAGACAGGAAGAGGCACAGCTTAAATACACCCTAGAGTGAAGTATTCATTTCTGATTGGCTATTCACTCATCACCCAACATTACGCCTCGGGATTGGCCAGTGACTCTGGCGGGCTTTCTGCCTTTGCACCTGTGCAGTTAATTGTTTACTAGTGGGAGGACACAATGTCCCCGTCATCTTGGAATGGCAGATACTGACATGCTTACTGTGGCTCCCAACAGGCCATCTAGAAGTCTCAGTGGGAAAGGAAGTGTGCAACAATGCATGATGACCTGGCCTTGATCCACAAGGAGGGAGTAGATTCCTGTAAGCCTTTCTCTGACTTCCATGGTACTCAGGAGCCCCACCTCCCCACAACACATACATTCAAATAAACAAATACAAGCAACAAAATTAAAAAAAAAAAAACTACAGAAACATAAATGTACTACCTTTAAAGTAATATTTTAAAACACAATGACTACTTTGCTCATCAAAATTACCAGTGGGGCAGGAATACAGAGATTTGGCTCAGCAGTTAAGGGCACTGGCTGATCTTCCAGAGAATCTGAGTTAAACTCCCAGCATGGAGCTATTGATTGTTAAAAAAAATTTTTTTTTAATGCCTTTGGTGTTTGTGTTTTATAGGGTGGTTTGATGTCAAACCGACAGTGGGAGAAATCACAATCGACCATCTTCCTGCCCATAGCTATAAGCGCAGATACAAGTCAAAAGTTTCAAAGGATAAAGCTGTATCTTCTTTACGTAAGTTTTGGTTTTAAGTTTTTTTGTTTTTTTCTGCTGAGCTTTTAAGACTGTTCCTTTAAAGTTTTAGAATAACTTCAACTGTTGGTTTGAACTTCACCTTACAACCAGGTATTAATTTAGCACTTTCCTACTTCTTGACAAGTGGAGTGGCATAGTCAAAGGTCTTCTTCCCCAACGCACATTCCCTAAACCACCTGAGTTCTCATATATCCTCAATCGAATCTGCCTGAAATACGGAAAGCTTCACGAAGCTCAGAATGTATTATCTGAGGAATGAGCCAGTCCAGAGGTGACTGGAAGACACTTGGATATCTGGACTTTCCAGAATCGGAATGACAAGGCAACACTTGTTTTAATTTAACCTTGTCAACATAGAAACCTCTGAATTACAACAAACCACAGTCCCTCAGAACAAGGTCAGCCTGTTCCCAGCTATTGTGTAGCTAATCAGTTAAAAAAGCCTTTATGTTTTACATTTTTTTATGGCTAGAAAAATTGAAACAGCTTTTGTAGACACAAGAACATGTGATGAAATTCATGTTTTTGTTTTGACAAACTACATAGGACAAATGTGCCTGCCCACCTTGCTTTCTGCCTGGTTGTGACTTCTTTTACTTTTCAGGGAAGGGTGATTGCTCCCAAACCAAGGCTCTTCTTATTTTACTTTTTAAAATTAATTTTTGTTTTGTTTTGAGATACAATCTTGTTTTATAGCCCAGGCTGGCTTTTAATTTATAGCAGTCTTCCTGCCTCCAGCTTTCTGAATATCTGGGTTATAGACATTTAGCACCACACCTAGCTGCAATGAATAACGTATTTGCTTATTATCCATTTTCACTTAAAAGATAATGATTATCTTGAATATTCATTTACTGAGTTCTCTGTATTTTATCTGACAGTTCTAAAATAGTAGCAAGTTCATTATAGAACATACTTACTCGTGTTGGAACAAGTTTCTTGAAGTGTTTAATTTTAATAGGTAGGCAATATTCCTTGTTTCCATCAGATATGACAAAGCAATCTCAATAGATCTATTAAAAAGAATTATGATCTCTGGAAGTCTGTAATACACTAATGTGTGTTGTAACTATTTTTAAAAATATTTCAATTCTTTTTTAAACTCATAAATTATTATTATTTATTATTTATTATTATTTAGTTTTGCTTTGTTTGATGTCCTTGTAGAACAAAGTATTCTTCAGAGCCCAGATTGTAATATCCACACATGAGGCTGCCCATCAGTCCTCCAACTCATCATCTATCTACCTGTAACATACTATACTTAGTACGTTAGAATCCAGCAGACGTGACTCGTGATGCTTCTTTGAAAAACATCCAGAGTTCCTCTTTGGATTCTAGACAGAATTGTATCTGTCTTTCAGCTCCCATAGCCTTCTACATGTGATTGAGAACTGTAGTAAAGGCTCCAGCTTGGTAGGGCTGTTAGTAGGAACAGTATAGAACTGGGAAGAAGGACTGGAAGGAATTATAGAATGGGACGAAGACCACAAGGAGAGTTTGGCTCCATCCTCATCTCTTGCTTCTTTTTTCTCATGGCTGTTGGATCTGACTCAGGATGGGAAATGGTGGGAGGGAGCAGTGGGTTCTCAGCATGGTTTTCTTCCTGTGTAAGAAAGAGAGGCAGCACGCAAACTCCTGGACCTCTACATTCCCACAGTGAATTAATTAATTCAGTGAGTTAATTAATTAATTAATTAACACACAGGAGTTAATTAATTAAAGAAATTTACAACAGGGTTTGTGTTGTGCTAGCTAGGTTTTTTGTCAACTTGTCAAAGGCTAGAGTCAGAAAGGAGGGAGCCTCCATTTGAGAAAATACCTCTATAAGATTGGGCTAGAGGCAAGCCTGATTTTTGATAATTAGTATTTGATGGGGGAGGGCCAAATCCATGGGGTGTGGTGCCATCCTTGGGGTGGGCTAGTGATCCTGGGTTCTATAAGAAAGCAGGCTGAGCAAGCCATGGGATGCAAGCGAGTAAGAAACACCCTTCCATGGCCTCTGAAGCAGCTCCAGCCTCCAGGCTCCAGCCCTGCTTGAGTTCCTGCTCTTACTAGTGATGAGCTGATATATGGAACTGTGCACCAAATAAGCCCTTTTCTCCCCAAGTTGCTCTGCTCATGTCATTTCCTCACAATAGGCATCCTAATTAAGATACCAAACAAAAACCCAAAGGCTTGATTCAAATTGAATTGCCAAAGGCTATGTCTGATTATGGTTATTTATTTTGTGACACTCTAAAGGATCACCCAAGAACTTAGAAAAACTGAATGCCAAACTAGGCGTGGTGGTTTCTGTCTGTTTTCAAATCCATCAGTTGTCAGGGTGAGGGAGGAGGAGTCAGAGTTTTAATGCAGTGTGAGCTACATAGTGAGGTGCTGTGTCTAAAGAAATCAATCATAAAGTAGAACATAAAAGAAACAAGGGAATGAAAACAACCTGTTCTCATTCCTTCAGAAAGCACTTCATGGAGGATGAATGTTTTGCTTTCCCATTGAAAAATGAACTGCTGCAAATCCAACGTCATCTTTTTCTCCAGTGTTCCCATTAGTGACTCTCAGATGCCCTTTTCAAAATGGCTTAAGGAAGGATACCCTCACTGCACAAGGGCCATTTGAATGGGATGTTTAACACACACCATCACTCTTTATGTTTCTCAATCCTGTTCTAGCTACTTAGATTCTTACTCTAGCCACACAAGGAATGCTGTGAATTTGATTTGGGTCATTTAATATAGGTAGACTATTTTCAATATTTTATTGTTTGTATTTAAGTAATTCCAGTTCAGTTGCTTTTGATGAAAAGTATACAAACTATCTCCTCAAGTCAGAATTCATTAGCTGAAAGTTAATAACAGGAGGAGAAATGAGTACTGCACTCCAGGAACTTTCCTGTTGAGGTTTGGTCATAATCTCACGGAAGTTACAGGCTGTTCTCTGGATTACAAAATCCCAAGTAACACTAAAACCAAGCTACTATTTTAAAAAGTTATGCTTTTAAGTTTCTGTATTTGTTTGCCTAAATTTTGTCTGAAGGGATAACATAGATTTCTTAGTTGCCATTGGTATTTCTTAGTTGCCCATCATATTAGAATGGAGCCTGGGCACCCAGAATGGAAGACAGAGTAATCAGAGCTCTATAAACTGTGTTATGAGCCATGCATGTTTGCCAAAGCTAAGTACAAAATCATGTCTCTGTTTGCTCAGCTGCCTTCTGAAGCAATGTCTAAAAATACATGAGTCATATCAAATGCACCAAAATAAATCCTGGGTATTTTTAGGCATTGCTCTTCCTTTGGAGGAGGTAACACACACACACACACACACACGAGATGTATGATTTAAACATTATGTTTATTAATTATAACCAAATGAAGAGGCTATTGTCTTTATGAATATTAGAGAAATAGTGATTGTGGTACAGCTATTTCATAACCACAAATTAATTCTTTGTTACTTTAAATGTCCCAGCAAAATCAGGCAATGATGGCAATCCACGTAAAGAAATCCATGTGAAGCAAAGTGGAAAACCTTGTGAGAACGTTGCAAAATCAATGACAAATGTGGAAGAAACAGTAAAGGACACGAAGGAAGTAGCTTTGAAGAAGTGAGGTCACTAATGTCTACCACAATCTGAGTACATAAGGACCCACCCAGTCTTGGATGTATTTAAATAATAAATAACTTAAATTGGTGTCTTAACCATAATTCATCTAGAAAGCATTGCTTTGTGTGTGTGTGCGCGCGCACACGTGTGTGTGCATGTGCGTGTGTGTGTGTGTGTGTCTCAACAAATAGGTAGCTGTAAGTAGGTACATCAAGAAACCACTGAACATAGCCAAACTCTATGGATAAGAAAGCAGCAAGCTGGTAAAAGTTGTTAGATTCCATGGGGGCAAATACGGTGGGAGGACTCAAACACTGGAATAGCCAGGTGGGTAACCATGGGAACTCGGGAGGCTGATCAGAAGCATTCAGGTGCCAATTGTGGCTCTAGGGTCAAGAGTGTTCAAGTATAACTGCTCTGGTTAAGAATGTTCAGGCAGCCATTAGGGATTTTCTGAGAATGGTTTAGATTGTTGTTTCTCAGCAAAATCAAGGCTCCTGGGAAAGCCAGGCCCAGGCAGGACCTGGCTGACCTTTAGGACATGCCAGAAACATTAGTAAGTAAAAGTAGGCTTTAAGGACAATGAAGAAAGGATTTGCCACTAAGAGTAACAACAAGCAGGCAAAGAGAGAAAGCTTTCTTCTTCCATGTTCTATATTTAGCTTGTCTGTAGAAAATGTAGCCCATATTAAAGAGATTGGAAGCCAATCACACACAAAAATATCTAGAATAGAGGTATATCTTACTTACCACCTTAAATTTTGGGGATTAAAAATGAATCTACCCATTTCAAGTAATTTATTTAAAACCTCTCATACCCAGCCACTGGTGTGTTAGCTAGTTCTGGATGTAGTCCAGGTGGCCAACCAAGAATAGCCATTACAGGAGGTGAGCAAGAGATTCTGAGCTTTAGTAATCCCATTGAATGGCAGGAATCTTAATTGGAGAAAGAATCCAGGGTCTATTTGAGTTGTTAGAGACAGATCTATGTCTTTGACTCCATGAAGCCTAGAACTGTTCTTGTAGTAAGGTAATAAGACATAGAGCCATCTGTCCTGGGTAGACAGCATGTGAGTGACAGACTTTCAAATCTACCCAGTTCCTCCATGGGGTGGTCTGGGTGATAGGATCAGCTGAATGAAGACACAATTTGTGTGTTCACTGAGAATGTATCTTGAGAATAAGAGAAAGTAGTCAGAGAGTTGGCTTCGGTCTAGAGAAAGTAGGTTTTCCAGAATAGGACAGCAGTACATTTACTCAAGGGAGCTGAGGGAATAAAGGGGCTGGTGCCTGCCATGTGTTTGAGGTAATAGAGTAAAAAGTGAGAGTTGACTCCAAGGAAGGTGAATTTCAGAAGACAATTTTTGTCAGTAAATCTATTAGCCTTCTTTGCTTTTCTGAGGATTGAGGGCAGTAGGGAACAGGAAGATGCCAGAGCTCTTGACACCAACTGGGTGACATGAGAGATGAATGCCAGGCCTTATCTGACTGTATAGATTTAGGGATTTCAAATGTGACCAAAATATTCATGAGGTGGAGATATACCACTTCTGTAGTCTTTGTAGGGCAAGCTTCTACCCACCTTGAGAAAATGTCTGCCACAGTAAGAAGATAATTTTTTAAATTAGGAAACAATATGTATAAATCTGCCAGTCTTCCCTAGAAAGAATACCCCCAAAATGATGTGGATTAAGAGAAGGGGTTGCATAGCTCCCTGTGGAAAGTTTGGGTACAGGGGTTGGGCTTTTCTGATGGATGGCCTTAAGAAGACCAGAAAGGCTGGGGTGGAGGAGGAGAGGTGGGAGGAAGCAGTGAAGAGGTCGAGGCCCACTATGAAAGGGAATGAGCATATCTGTAAGGAAAGGCTTTTCCTGAACATCAAGGAGAAGTATTTGTTTTGTAGAAGAAGCCTGCCCCAGGGACCTGCAATGGCTCTCATGGCCTGGAGATCTTTTTGTTAGGACTCAGAGTAGGTAGAAGTTAAGTTTGAAGGGGCCAAGAAGAAAATGGAGCAGAGTAGGTGGGTCTTTGATTTGTATATGCTCAGCCCAGGAAGTGGCACTATTAGAAGGTTGTGGCCCTGTTTGAGTAGGTAAGACCTTTTTTGGAGTAGGCGTGGCACTGTGGGTGTGGGCATTAAGACCCACATCCTAGCTGCCTGGTAGCAAGTATTCTGCTAGCAGCCTTCAGAAAAAGATGCGGAACTCTTGGCTTTTCCTGTACCATGCCTGCATGGATGCTGCCATATTCCTGCCTTGGTGTTAATGGACCTAACCTCTGAACCTGTAAGCCAGCTGTAGGAAGCCTCAGTTAGCGGTGATACATCTGCCATTCCAAGATGGCGCGGACATCGTGTCCTCCCAACTAGTAAACAACTAACTGCGCAGGTGCAAGAGGCAAAAGCGCGCCAAAAATCACTGCCCATCCCGGAGCGTATTATGGGTAATGAGTGAACAGCCAACCAGAAGTGAACATGTCACTCTAGGGTGTATTTAAGCTGTGCCTCTTCCTGTCTTTTGGTCTTTTCCACTTCTGCTTATACGAATAAAGCCTCGCTGTGGTAACCACCCGAACACTACCTCTCGTGTCTCTCTTCCACGGGTGAAGGGGACACGGGAAGTGCCCGGAACAGCCAGCCACAATTGTTGTTTTTATAAAAGTTGTCTTGGTCATGGTGTCTGTTCACAGCAGTAAAACCCTAACTAAGATGATAGGGGTGTTCATTGATGTCCTTTGCAGTCTTGTCAAGGAAATCATTTCCCATAGCTATATCATTGGCAGGGTTCTAATGACCTCAACAGTGAGTAACTATTACCAGTTTGGGAAGATAAGAGGCTTCCAGCTGGTTTAGAATACGAGCCTCATTAGTAATACATATTTCAATAGATATGGTAATACATATTTCAATAGATATTCTCTTGGTGATGCGGTAGCCTATCTCCTGACAGATAGATAGCATGGTGGTATAGAATATCAAATGTATATATAGAATCTGTGTATATGTTGATGGTCTTGCTTTGTGCCAGCATGAGGACCCTAGTAAAGGCTCTGAGCTCTTCCTTTTGAGAGTAGTGTCTGGTGGTAAATGGGGAGATTATCTGACTAGTGTGGCATAGACTTCTTTACAGGAGTCAGAGGAGCTGAGAGATGAGCTCTAAGTTATAAACTAGGTATGATCAGCATATAGTACAGGAGAAATAGAGAATTTTCTTATGTTTTAAGGCAAGCAAGTCATATGATTATAGGTGGGACTGTATAATTGTAGCCATTTTGGGAAGAAGTATAGCCAGGTTATAAGAGGTGAAAGTCAAGAGAAATGTTAAGGTTTTTTTGAAAGGTGTTTTGAAAGAGTTGCAGTTTGGAGGTAAAGGATAAAGTAGAGGAACTTAACGTAGAAACATTTTTTGAGTGGCATTAGGTCTTTGAGCCTGTGAGAGGAGATGACAGGGAGAGAGAATTCAAAAATGAGTTTAGAAGCTTCTTGGACTAGTAAGGGAGGCTACTGCTAGTGCCCATAGGCAGGGTGGCAATCCCCTAATGTTTGTATATAGCTGTTTGGAAAGATGTAACATGGTCAAAGGTGGGTCCTCTCATCTGTCCAAAGACTGCCAGAACCATTCCCCACTTTTTATTAGTATAGATAGTAAATGGTTTATAAAGACCTGTGAGAGATAAATCAGGAGCCTGTAGGAGTGTATTTCAGAGGTGAGAGAAGGCAGGCTCCAGGCATGTTTAGTTGTGTCCTGAGTCTCAGATAACACCCTTAGCCCCAGCTTCATAGAGGGGACATGTGAGAAGAACAAAGCTGAGAATTCAAACTCTGAGGAAGGAGAGACTCTCATTCTTAGTGGTGGGAAGACAAAGAGACTTCAGGTACGATCTGAGATCATCAAGAATGAGCTGGAGAGCCAGCAGAGAGCAGAAAACCTATGCACTTGACATGATGGATAGAGAGTTGAGTCTTGGAAAGAGAGACCATGTATCCTTGCCTCTCCAAGAGCTGAGGAGTTGAATAGTATGTTGTTGTAACAGGGAGAGCAAGTGGCTACAGAGTAGGAGGTCATCTACATACTGAATATGTCCCCTGGGTGACAGGCTAAGAGAAAGGAGGTCAGTGACTAGAACCTGACCAAAAAAGTAAGGGCTATTATCAGAAACCCTAGGGCAGGACAGTCCATGTGAGCTGGGACACTGTTCCCAGTCTGGATCCCCTCGAATAAAGGAAAAGATATTATATGAGTCTGGGTGTAAAGTGATAGTGGAAGAGGCCAATGAAGTAATAAGCAGTGGAGTGGTTCTGAGAAAGTAGAATGTACCGGTTAGACATCTCTGGTAGATAGGGAGAGCCACCGTGTTAATGATCCTGTGGTTCTGAGCAAGGTTTTAGAACAGGGTTTTATAGGACTAGTGAAAAAGTATTGCATAATAGGTATAAGACCTTGTCTATATTTTAAGGATATAAGATATTAAGGGTGAGAGGGAAGAAAGCAGAGTCTCAGAGTAAGATCCTATGGAGGTAAATGGGAGACAATGGAAGGAGAGGAGGTGTCCCACCACTTGGAATTGACAAAGGATTCTGAAAGGGCATGAGCTGAGGAATTAGGCTTGGTTGCTGGGAGGAGTAGCTCCCCAGAGGCCAGAAAAAGGAAAAGCTCTAGAAGGGGTTAATTGAATAAAAAGAGTTGTAGCTTAGCTATGATGATGCATAAACTTAATTGAGGTAGCTAATCCCAGTGAGGAAGGAATGCATAATTAGGTGACCACAGAGAGCAGAGAATTTGGACAGCAGCCCTAGGGTGCTGGGGTAGTCATCAACACCCATAACAGAGAGCTGAGAAGCTTAAGTTTTACCAGAGTAAGTGGGAAATGTACACCAAGTGGCTCCGGTATGGATATTAACTGACAGAGACTTACCTACTATCTGGACAGTTCCCTGGGATCTTCATAGTTTCAGTGGGAGGAGAGGGGTAGGGCATCCCAGGCCCATGTCAATCTTTGGTTTGTGGAGGAGGAACTTGAGAAATTGACCTACCTTGATGAGACAAAGGGGGACAGTGAAACCCTCAGTGTCCTGTCCTTCCACAGATCAGGTGCAGGTGCCTGGTGACAGATGAGGTGAGGTACAGTTCTTTGCTCAGTGGCCAGCATTGTAGCATTTAAAGCAGACCCTGTGTAGAGGTCTCTGCAGCCCTATCTCCTTTGGAGGTGAAGGCTTCAGGGTCACTTCCAGAAACCTGGAATTCTCTCTATCACACAAGGCCTTTTCTGTCATTTTCTGCTCCTTCCTTTTATTAAACACTTTAAATGTCTTAGGTAACAGATCTCTCTAAATGGGTTGAAGGCCTTTTGCTAGGCCCTTTAGTTTCTTTCTGATGACATGGCATGACAGAGACATAAAGTGAGTATTGTGCCCTCCTAAGAGTTTGGAATCTCATTTAGCAAAATATGGAGGAGCCTCTATGAGTCTAGCAAGAAATTCTTCAAGGTTTTCAACAGGCATCCACGTAACCTCTCTCTATTTGTCAAAATTAACCACTATATGGGAGGCTTTTTGGAGCCAGGAGGCAGACAATCATTTATCCCAGGCTGCCCTGCCAGGGGACTGATTTTCTGCATTGAACTGGTAGTTCCAGTGGGAGTCAGCATGAGGGACAGCAATTGTCTAGCAGGAGGGTCATTGGTGGAAATCATCTAGGTGAACCTGAACATCCCCAGACTCTTTCCTTTTCCTCCTGGATAAGGCTGGGTTAAAGAAGGACATGGAGATCATGCCAGGTGGGATCATTTGAGAAAAATCTTAGACATTTTTTTCTACTTGAGAACAATCAGATAAAAAGAAAGGATCATGGACATAGAAAGGGCCTTGAGTACCTGCCACCTCCCTGAGAGGGTAGATTCCATCATTGCCAGACCTGGGGGAGTCACTGGTAGATACAAGAGAGGTGTTGACACCTGGGGAGGAGGAGGAGGAGGTTAGGTGGCAATAGGTGAGGGAGATGACAACATGAAGAACATAAGCTTGAATGTAAGGAACTTCAGACCATGTCCCAGTGTGTTTGTTGACCGGAGATAGTTAAGATCTGTGAGAACTTGAATGTAAAATGTGCCATTTTCTGGCTACTGAGACTGATTATCAAGATAAGTATTGAGTGCAGCATAAACCACTGAACAAAGTCAGAGTCTGGAAAAGAAATGACAGCTTTAATGAGAACCTGACAGGATGTCTTGGCTATCTAAATAGAAGATAGCATCCAGCTAAGAAAGTGTGTGTGTATGTGCGTGCGTGCGGGCGTGCGGGCGTGCGTGCGTGTGTGTGTGTGTGTGTGTGTGTGTGTGTGTGTGTGTGTGTGTGTGTGTGTGTTTGTGTAGAAATTGCAGACACTGGAATAACTAGAGACTAACAGGGAGACCAGGAGTTGTAGTCATGGGTGAATGCTCTGATCAACAGTGCCCAACCAGGGCTTTCTGAGAAATATTTTAGGTTTTCTTTCTCAGAAAAACCAAGTCCCTGAGCAAAGACATGGCCTGGTGGTACTAAGGCCATTACCCTAAAATACCTCTATCAACTCTGACATTTTGAGAACCCTATCTTGAAGACCTAACATTACTAATAACTATTCTAGATACTGTTGAAAATACAAAAGCAGAAAAATTACAGATTGTTCACAGTTTCAAAAGTATGATGAAATATAGTTCACTGTGATAGGAGTTCTTTTGGATAACGTTATGAGTGGTGAGTCTGTATATTCCTCATTAGATGGTGAGCTTCTATTTGTTCTGAGTTCACACATCACATTCATTAATAAAATTTTATTATGGGCAATTTTTATTATATATTGGATTATATAAAAGTATTGCTTATCTCCAAGAATGTCCTCAATTTGAATACTGATAAGCAACATGACCCTTTTTTTGGCAATGAGTTGTAGGTAAGAAAAATCATGCTTTTCTTTTAATTTGGATCTGGTATTGAGATTTCTATTGTTGGGGTCCATACTAGCCCCACGTTGGGGCGGCCAAAAAATGTCGCGGCCCGAGCAAAATGTTGAGGCCCGGGCCGACTCACGTTTGGGCAGCCACTGTATCCAAGCTACCGCTCCAGTCCGATGGTCGGGGTTCAGCAAGATCGAGAGTGAGGACAGACTTGAAGAATGCAGACCAGACAGAGTGTAATTCAATCCCGTTTATTCTTCAGTCTAAGTCCTAAGTCTTGAGTTCCTAGTGCCTAGTCCCTAGCTCCTAGTCCCTCCAAGTTCCAAGTTACTTCTTCCAAGTTCTCTTCCATGTGCCTGCTACCTGTCTTCTCTCTGCTGTGTCTGATTCTCTCTTCTCTGTCTCCCTAATGTCTGATGTGTCTGATTCTGATCTGTTCTGTCTCTGCCTTTTATATATCTCACTTCTAAGCACCTTTAATCATGCCCTTAGGTCTTGTCTCTAAATCTTATCTCTAAATTACACTCTTAAGTCTCACACCTTTAATCTCACAGACCTTTAATCTCAAGGTATCTAAACCAAGATTATCGGAGTGTGCTCAGCTGTTGTAGGCTATTGTAATCCAAGTCACATGTCAGGGTATATGGCTCAAGATGGCTGCAAAGCTGATAGCTGCTTTCTGCTAAAAGTCGGCCCCCAACATTCTATTTAGTACAGAAGAAAATTTATAACCCTGGCTTCCCTTCCTGTATATGTGAGTACATACCATGTGCATGTGTATGGAAGCTGAAAGCTTAACCTCCTAAGATGATATCCACCTTCTTTTTTTTTTTTTTTTTCCCTAGTTTTATGTTTTCTTTTCCTTAGTGCAGTTTCTCACTGGCCTGGAACTTGTCAAGTAGCCTAGCCTGGCTTATTGCAAGCTTCAGGAATCAGGCCATCTCTACCTCACCAGTGTTAGGACTACAAACTTATGCCACCATTCTAAGCACTTGTGACATGGGTTCAAGGGGACTGAACTGAGGTCATCTTGCTCACATGACAAGTGCTTTACAGATCAAGCTATTCTTTCAGATCCCATACATGGTATCATAATTGTATATCGAGATAATGAGAGACCTATACTCTTTCATGTGTACTTAATAATTTTATGTTCATAAACACAAAGTTTTCCTTCAATTTCAATTTTTTATGTTTTAATGCTATGCCATTAAAAGTCTTATTTTACATCCTAGATATACATTACTAGTACTGAATCACACAACATGAGTATCAGTTTCCAAACATGTTTAGCTGCTTTTTTTCTCGATATTTTTTGAAGGCTTGATCATTTTAGCTCGATTTCCTACCTCTGGAGACTTTCTTGCTGAATGTTACGTTTCAATAAGTAATGTTTAGGGGTATAAAGGGAGTCCTGATGACATTGACAAATTCTAAGGAATGAGTTTAGAACCTAGTTTTATGTGAGTTAAGAAATCCAATTGAAACAAATGGCACGAAGAGATATAGATAACTGACCTATTGTCATGAATTTGAATGGGACAAATGTGAAATGTAACATTGTAAAAATAACATTTTAGCCATCAAATATAGTTATTAAAGTAAAGCTTCTCAATCACCTCAGTTACCTATGAAAACCTTTTGTAGGAAAGGATTTGGTTTGGATCAACAATGAAACAGAGTTTCTTAGCTCTCTTGGATGAACTTATTGCTAGGAGTCTAAGGATAGGAAATTCTCAAGATGCTGTGGAATCCATAAAGATTTTGGAAAATTTGAAATAGCTTATAGATTTCATCATTGAGGGGAAAGGACCAGGGATGGGAGTGGGGGTGAGAGACAGCAAACTCATGTGATGAATCCCAGGAAATCCTATTCTGGAGACTGGCATCAGGGTGCTGATCTGACTTTACTGCTCAGTCCATAAGCTTATAAACAGTGAACTAATGCCAAGCCACTAAATCCTTGGCCAGTCCTATCTTGCCACACTGTTACCATGCTCCAATGGAAGCCCTGCCTAGTGAGGTAACCCGGAAGGAGTCAGGGGGGATATCGTCAGCTGTGAGGAGTTCAGTGAAGACAGGGGAAGTCTGTCTTGCCCTGTACCAGTGTGTCTTGCCAGTGTGGTAGGTCAGGACTCTTCAAGGGGTAGCAGGAGCCTGTGGCTCTCTTTCCTACTTTTTTCTTTGACAAGGCTGACTTCCACAAACCCCACACATCATCTACTGAATAAGAGAATAAGAATAGCAAGTGCGGGCACAGTGGGTGGTCTCAAGATCTAGAGTTTGTGTCAACCTATGACAATGGTTAATTAAGACATATCTGAAAAAAATGAAACTGCTTCATTAAGGACATTTGAAAAAGAAGCGGTGACCTTTTCTGAGGCCTCAAGCAGTCCCTATTGCCACAGAACTTCTCAATTTCAGAATGCTTTTTCATGCGAATAGAAGATACTATGATGTGTTGTATGAATTGATTATTAAGCACTCTCCCCTTTTATAGTAATTTCAGAGTACTGAGCAGTCAGCACTTTTCTGGAACATTCCAATGAATCGAGTTTCCAAGTTTTTTTGAATGGGTTTACAAATTAAATGTTTAGGCCTTTATATTTACTGACAATGAGTTAAACTATTCTCTATATTGTATTTGTAGGAGTGAGACCTCTGCTCATCTTCGTAGGGAGCTACATCCCATTTGTCTGTAGTGATGGCAATTGTGTTAACTAAGGTAAGGGGGTCTGTAATATATGTAAATGTATAGAGCTGGATGGCAAGGAAATGTTGCAGTCTGTCTCAGTCATATATGCTATACTCACTCTGAAGTACATGTTTCAACAATGTAAGCATATATGCCTTGAAGGTATAGCACCATAAGCATTTAATAGTAGTTGACTACTACTGATTCACTAACAATGAAACGCTAAATTTTACAAGTAATTTGTGAGACTTTTACTCTAGAATTCATTTGCTTTAAAGCCAAAGTATACATTGTTCTTGTCATAAGGAAAACAAAACACTGTCAGTTGTTCTAATGAAATCAGGATCCTGGACACATATGGGCAATTTCACAGAATATCCATACGTGTATATTTATATGACTGTATACTTTGAGTGATATTTACACAATGGGATACTACTCAGCCATTAAAAAGAATGACTTCATGAAGTTCGCAGGCAAATGGATGGAACTAGAAAATATTATCCTGAGTGAGGTAACCCAATCACAAAAGAACACACATGGTATATACTCACTGATAGGTGGATATTAGGAAAAAAGCTCAGAATACCCGTGATACTATAAATTTTTAAGTGACACAATTTGAGCATTGAAGTACTTAGTGTGAATTAATCTCATATATTTTGAAATCATAATTCTATTTTAATTGCAATAGATTCATGTATTTCCTTTCTCCCGGTTTTATGCTCTGAATAAATATAAATAACAGATGAATAAAAATATTTTATAAAATATACTCAATATTTCAAATAGCATCCTATTTACAAACAAAAATTTATTTGAAACTAATTTTTATAAAGGGTTATGTGAGAGATTGTTGAATTGCAAATTTTCTGTCTATTCCATTCATTTTGTTATTTCAAGATATTTAAATATTCATTAAATACTTCTATATGAGTATATATGTCAAAAACTCATCCATATAATGTCCTATTTTATGTGTTTCACAGTTTTAACAATATGGTATTTTGTTGATATCCATGTCTCTTGAAGCCTATCTGCTTTGCAGATTATTTAGTCTTTGTAATTCAATTTAAAACTTCCCTTTAAATGTAAATAATACTATTTACCAATGAGAAAAATTTATATAAGTTTTAGAATTATATAAATACTTTATTTTTGAAATTAACAAAATTTTATATTATTCCCTCATGTCCTCCAAATATCAAACCACCTCCCAACCTATTATTCTTAGACAACCTAAATGAAGGTTATAAATACCCCAAATTTCCTTTTTACAAAACTACTAAGTCTGGAGAAAAATCTTCAGTCAAAATGGATTGAGTCGTATTCCAGTTCCTAAAGGCGAGAATGGATTCACCTTTGCCCACATCAGAGCATCATTCAAAGAAATAGCCGATTTCCCATCTTCCAAGAAATACACAGGACCCTGTGTGTAGAGTTGAGAAAAAAAATGAGACTAGAAATTTGCAGCATTGACTTAAAGTTTCAGAAGCAATCACCACACTGAGAAACTATTGTAGAGTTAGGCAATGCTAATAGAAAATTCAGTAATATAATTTAAAAAAGTATGTTTTTTCTTAAATGCTACCAACTGTAAAAACATCTTCAAATACCTCAATGATCCAGTATTCTGTCATGTCTGTTAAAGCATAGCTTTATGCTATAATTCCAATTCTTTGTATACAGCAGCATTATCAATTATAATAAATATTATTAATTTATTAATTGCTGCAAAGCTGACTTCTTTTATGAAAGCACACTGTGAAGTAACAGACTGGGATACTCTTCATTCTATTAGTTTTGTAGCTGATATTGGTGTGACTGGGAAGTAACTAAAGCCAGAAACTTAGATCCTTCTCAATAGAACAAGAAGTACATATTGCTCTACATGTGTGTGATTTAAAATTATACTCTGTCATATGACTTGAAAGACTATAATTTAGACCCATCAGTTATTAGCATACCCTGAGCAGTTTTGAGAAGTCAATATGTCTTAGCTCTTAAGAGGAAAAGCATGATGTAAAAAAAAAAAATCAATAAGTCATAAGAGCAGTACAATTCCAATTTTCTTGATTAGGCTCCAAATTTGTCAAATTCTAGTTGTAATTTTTTAATGCTAAGGTTTATTTTTTTTGCAATTTATCTTTGGAGTTGGCAAAGTTAATTATTAGTTTACTTTATACTAGTAAGTTCTTGAGATTCACAAAACACAAATATATTAATTTCAAATTAAAAATAGTCTAGGAGGGCAGTACTTAATCTACATTAGTTATGTGTGCATGGGATAATTAGTAGATTATTTTGTGGATGTGGGCCTGTGTGAAGAAAAAAAAAACGCAGCTGGTGTCTAGTGGTGTTTTGGTTATTCTGCCTGGAGCAAAAGGGGCCCCGCAGAACAGGGATTGAATGGTCTATGGGAGCAGAAACTGACTTTTAGACTTCCAAAGTTTCATGATTCACTACTAACCTACTGAGTTCACTGATTTGGTCTTCATTTGTTCATTTGTTTGTTTTTATCTCTAAGCACAAATGAATGATATGTGTGTATACAGTTATGTGTCTTATGCTTTGAAGATTATTGTGTTCTTGAATTGGTTGGTAAGATATAGGCAGGGTTTGTATTAATAACCAGTGGCTCCATGTATTTTGAGGGACTGGATCACTCATTAGCCTGACATGTCAGCATAATAAATATGTTTTAAATATTACATTAGAATGGTGAGGGGAGCACATTGTGACAGATTGCGTTAACTCACTTTGTGGAACTTGGCTTTTGTTATCGCACAGTGACTACTCAAAGATAATAAAGACTTCTCTGATTCTGCAAGATAATAACAATTCCCTTGGGTTATGCTTAGAGACTCTATGAATAATGGTTCCTCATTAATTTGGCTTCACATTAAAGAATGTTCTTTGGGAATTAGGCATCCTCTGTGATGAATCACAGTGAATTTTAGTTGTTGAAAGTTCAGTAAACAATGCAAGGACACCTGATATATCAGTAGTATGCATAATTAGTTTTATTTCATTGTGCTTATGTAATGCAAATGGAGACTAGAAAGTGAATATAGTCTTCTCTGATAAAATCAGTGTAATTGTTGGCTATTTCACTTACTTTTCACTAAGTTATGACATTTATTTACCTTAAATCATCTTTGTTGCTATACACATGTGTAAGTAAGTTGCTACTAAATGTATGTATTACACAATTGCTTCAGTGATAATAGCTCAGTGATCATCTCTCTGGATTTAGTTTAAGGGGAAAAAAGATCACTTGTATTATCAAGGAAGCACTAAGGGCAATATCTTCTTACTGAAATCTTTACATTTGCCAAGTTTACTGAGTTAATATTTGTTTTAAGTTACCATTAACAAGCTCATAATAGAAAGATAAAGTTAATGTCTGATAGTAGACTGTACCTGGATTTTTAGTCCAGTTAGACAAGAGATGTGAATGTCTGAATGGCTTGGAAGATTTGATCCAGTCACATAATCTGGTCCAGTAATTCCTTTAAGTGGATCTTCTTTCATTCTCTTTAATAAAGTGTCATAAATTGTTCTTTGTGAATCAGAAGGGGGTGTACATGAAGAATCTTCTGACGATCTACATTTTAAATAAAAATTCATATTTTATTTTTTATAGAATTATAGAGTTATTGAGATTTGGTTGAGGGATGGTATCTGATTAGTTCATTATCCTTCATAGATGGAGGCAAATCAATTTAGATTTAAATTATAAAAAACAAAAGACTATCCCAGTCGAATCCACCCACCATCCCAGAAAAGTCCACCTGGGACACAGCCTGTAGATGTGAGTTGCACATGGTCCACTGAGCCCCATTGTGTAGCTCTGGTCTTCCGCTTTGGTTCAGAGGAGCCTTGTGGGACCCTAAGAGCATCCTGATTCTTTGTGTAAACCTTTGGGAACTAACCAGCTTGGAACCCTGCCCCATCAATCCCATCCTATAATCAATAGACCCAAAGAAGTCAAATAACAAGAAGAGTCTAAGGGAGGGCGGTTGAATCTTTCTCAGAAGGGGAAACAAAATAGATTGATGAATAGAGGGGACTGGGAATAGAGCAGGGCAGTGCTGCAGCCAGAGGCAGTGGAGGCATCCTTTATAGGGGGAGCAGGGTAGAGAGAACAGAAATCGAAAGGAAGCAATCTCTAGAATGTGTCAGAGACCTGGATGTGGGTTAGGCCCAAGAGGGTCTATGGAGGTGGGGGTGACTCTAGCTGAGATTCCTAGTAGTGGAGTGCATGGATCCTGAAGTGGCCACTTCCTGTAGCCAGGCAGGACTCCCAGTGCAGGGATGAGGACACAAAACCTTTGACCCAAAATATGTCCTGCCTACAAGATGTGCAGGGACAAAGATATAGCAGAGACTGAGGGAATGGCCAACTAATGACTGTCCCAAATTGAGACCCAAGCCATGGGCAAAATTCAATCTCTGATACTATTAATGATACTCTCATTTGATTGGAGACAGGGACCTAACGTAAGTGTCCTCTGAGAGGCTCCACCCAGCAGCCAATGGAAAGAGATACAAAGGCTCACAATCAAACATTAGATGGAGCTTAGGGAGCCTTATGGAGGAATTGGAGGAAGGATTGAGGGATCCGATGAGGACAGGGACTCCACAGGAAGACCAGCATAGTCAACTATCCTGAACCCTTGGGGATCCCTAGAGACTGAATCACTAACATATGTAGCAGATGAGCAGCTTGGTCTTCATGCAGCTTCCAGCAAAACTGGAGTGGGGGCTGTCCCTGGGCCTATTGCTTTCCTTCCTGTGGATCCAGTTTCCCTTAAAAAACAGTCTTGTTTGACCTCAGTAGTAGAGGATGCACCTAGTCCCACAGGGACTTGATTTGCAGCGAGGGAAGGGGAGTGAGTGAGGGGGTGATACTCAGAAGGGTTTTCCTCTTCTCAAAAAAGAAGAGCATGTTGGAATTGGGTGAGGTCTTGTGTAAAGGGGTACTGGAAGGAGAGTGGGGCTGATACTAGGATGTAAAGTGAATAAATAAATAAATAATAAATAAACTAGAAAACACAAAAGACTTAAAAAGGCAGAAATTAGCATCACAACAAATTGGTACTGAATATATGCTAAACAAATCGACGAACTATTTTTCTAAACTTGATTCAACATCATATTCCTGACACTTTTGTTGGTAACCTTAAATTCCTTCTGCATTTGAATGTTAGACTGTATTCACTTACTGTTTGGCAGACTGTGTGCAAGCTTTCCATGCATCCAGTTCCTCAGAGAGATGCTCAATTTTTAAAGGTACGGACACCACTCGGTGTTTTAATAGCTGACTGAAACACGAGAAGGAATTGGCAACTGGCTTAACAGTAAAACACCAGACAACACAAAAAAGTTTAATAGCTGAAATTTTATCTATAACAGTTGTTCAACAGTGTGTGTGTACATACATTTATGTAGACATAGGCATATGTGTGCTCACTTATGTGATTATCATTTAAGTCCTGGGTAACTCTAATATGCTCAAGACATGTGGTTGGAATGTGAGTCTAGTTAAATGCACTGTGTAGTGTATGGGACAAGGTGCGACAAGAAATGTTCTGGACTGAAGAAGACCTTTAATATCTCTTTTCCCCAGCCTCTTGTGTTCCTACTGCAGACATGCTATAAGGAAGGCTAGCATCTATCTTGTAATTGTGAGACACTCACACAGCAAGAATGAGCTAAGAGTTCCAAAGTCAAAAAAAAAGGGGGGGGGGGAAGGTACAGAGGGGAAGATCCAGGTCTTCCGTGGAATTGCTGGACCATTTTATGAGTTCAGAGATGCCTCTCTGATGTGTCCTGATATGCAAATGTCAACACATCCTATGTATTTAACTTTCTGTTAGCAGTTCTTTTCTAGACTGGTGCATTCGCGATTCATATACTTCACACCTGCTGTCCTGCAGAGCTCATGCTGAGTGAGCAAGTGGACTCACAGAATAATACACTCAGTGCCTGTGATCCTCTTAGAGACTGTTTATCTTAGTAAGAGGAATTCCTCAGTAAAGTGTTTTTATTTTTACCTCGTGTACTCATAAAGTGCTGGAACAATGTTTTGGTACTCTCTCCTGATCGCCAGTAAGGCACCAATGTAACCACATAATATAAGTAATTCATTTCGAGCCCTAAAAAAAAATACATTTATTTTTAAAGTTTACAATTTGAAGCATAGGACATTATTCTCTTACATATTTAAACATGTCTATTTATATTATTAGAGATGATACTTACAAAATACATTTTATAAAATTAGAGGAAATAATTTTTCATTAGCTAAACATTCATTCATAATTCTTATTAAAATTAATGATATAACATAAAGTACAATTTAAAATAACTGTCTTAATAGCATTTACTTCTTCTCTGCTTATTTTACATATTTAACACTTTTGTCTTTGAATGCTGGAACTTGAACCTGAGTCCTCACACAAAACAAGTACCCCACTGTTCATAGTTAATTTGCACCCTGAGGCCACCCCTGGCTTTCTCTTCTTGTCATTTATTTCTAAGTAATTGCTTTTGTCAGATTTAGGAACTTGTGACATATTATGTTGACTCCAGGAAAGTACCAGCAAAATCAGTTTTGCTTCCTGTGGGTTGAACTTGGCAATTTTCCAGGCCGTTTCATTGAAAATCTCTCTTGTAAATTAGCCTCAACTCTCTGAAGACTTTTGTTGTATTAAAAAAAAAATTCCTAAGTAGTCCTTGAGTTTAAGGAGGGTGTCATTTTCTGTCTTCTAGCACATGTAAATTTCTCTTATTTAGGCTTAATATGATTTTTATGTACAATAGATACTGAATAAATATGACCCTTAGTTTCTTATGGACTCTATGCCTATAACCGTCTAAATGTTTTCAGCTCAGCCTTCTTGGAACAACTGTGTTTAAGCAAAACTACAGATGTGCACATAAACAAACACATGCTAGCTATTGTTAATAGTTCCTGTTCATTTCAAGTTCACTTTATTGTCTTCTCTTATTGTTGTCACAATAAAAGCAATAACGGAAAGTATAATTTGTTTATAAGTTCAGCTACCCAAGATGATTCTATTCCTTGATTTGAACACCCAAACCAATATTGCCATTTAAAATGTTATACTGAATATTTTCATGTCTTGAAGAAAAGTACTTACTCAGTGCACGTATGTAAGAGTAATTTTTCAGTACGGATATAGCTCATTAGGTCAAGCACAGGGTGAACAGTATCTAGAGTCCAGTTTGAGTTACTGATACATCCTGGCAAAATAAAACCAATGAAATGTATCTTAAATTATGGTGTCAAGTTTTGTTTATCCAATTTTAAAACTTATATAATCAACTCTTTGTCGGTTAATCATAATTCTGTATTTTGTATCACAAACTATTGGTCCATGCAGTGTCTCTAGGTCTTCCCATAACATAAAATCAGGAGATAGGTCATGTTCTATGTCAGTAATCTTTCTCCTTGTGAAATTTGGAATGACTTGTGTTTGCTGTTCAGGCAGATTATCAAGATGAATGAAAATACCAAATGAATGAATAGATCTAAAATCCAAACTAGCAACTAGAAACTTACCTTTGACAAAGTCAATGCCAATAGGAAGAGCCTTCTCAGGTTCCTGGCTTAGTAAATAATACTTTATAGTTTCAAATACATTGCCATCTGCCCGGGCTGTTTCAGCCAACTGAATGCATTCTTCTGCTGGGGGTAGATTGCACTAAGAGATAATTTGTTGAAAGACGATATTACTAACATTCACATGGATCAAAGCCATAGTATAAATGCCAATTATTGCTATATTCTCTGTCTGTTTCATTTATTAAAGTTGCCCCAAAGATGTGTGAATAAAATTTTTTATAAATGAAATTATTTATGGAAAAAACCTTTAAGATCAATGAATGAAGGTGAGGTGATTAGCCAATAAGTCAGTCACTGTCACCACACAAATACCCAATAAACACATAGAACTACGTTTTTCTGATCATAATGCTGTGATCAGTACTCACTAATGCAGCTCTGCAAAAGCAAAAAATAAAACAAAAACAAGCCCACAATGAAGTCAGCTGTTCTAGAGTAAATATATAACACAGACATTGTCAAAAGTAAATTAACTGTAACAAGTACAAAACCATATCATCCCCCATTCTCTTCTCTCCAATTGAAATTAGCCTTTGAGGCAAAAGAACTTTATTCCAAAAAGACTAAACCTATGTAAATTTTAAAGCTTGAGAGTTTAAAATGCACAGTGTGGACAGTCTGGGTCTCCAAAATTTCATTATTACAAATGAAAAACAATGCTCATTAATATGAAAAATAAACCTTTCTGTGGAAATAGAAATTATGTCCTCTTAGTGAAGATGATTTCTTTCCATTATGTGGATTGAATGAACTACCTACCATGTATATCACTTAAAATGTGTGTGAAAATGTGTGATTATTAAAGATGAAAAATGAAAGTGGCACCCATCAAATCTCAACAGTATTGCTACCTCAATAAGATCTGAATAATTCCAACAACATTTCGCAGTTCAATGTAGATGGGGGAAATCACACAGGCCCTATCCCTAGATGAAGAGCTACAAGCAATTGATAGCTGCAAGAATGTGAAGAATCAACCTTCCCCAACAATGAGGCACAGACTGGATAGTCAATACTGACTACCCTAGAAATGTATATACATCTGGGCCACACTGGGCAGACTATGCAGGCTGTGTTTATATCTTTGTTCTTCTTTATGTATATGGAACAACAATGGTTAAAGAACAGAAAGCTGTGAATTTGGAAAGAAGGTACATACGGGATGAGTAGGATTGGGAAAAGGATGTAATAATATTTTAAATGAATTTTAACAATGCTGAGACTTACTCTTAAGCAACATAATGGATTAATGCTTTAAAATGTATTTATTAATGTGGTTATTAGTTTTACATTTTTTATTGTTTAAAAATTAAGTAGAATGAATAGTTTAGGTCTCTCCCTCTGAAAAATTTGCTAAGAATCATCTGTGTGTGTGTGCACGTGTGTGTAATATATGCCTGTTATTATTGCTTTGCCATTATTATTTTCACTCATGGAAAACTTAACCAGGATAGTTACCATATTTGATTGAAAATTAAACATAAAAATAATAAAAAGTGATTGTCACTGAAATGTCATGCTCTAGTATACAAGATTAAGTCCAATCCTAGCATGAAATTTCTCAAATAGGTTAAAATCTCAACAATATTTTGAGATAAATATTGCAAAAAGTGTTTCTGCTTTGACTTTGGTCTTAACATTACCTTAGAAAGTTTCAAAGTTATTAACAACTTTACAATCACTAGTTTTCTGAAGAACAACTAATAAATTCCTATCAAAGATTCTAATCATATCTTTTAGAATGTATAATGAATATTGGTTGCATTCACGGCCCTATTATTCTCATGAGAAGAGTGGCTAATCCTGCTGTCTACAGCTCAGAATCACAGCGAAAAGGAGTAAAATAAGTTTTGTTCTGCTGCATAGCATGGTGGTTGCAGTTAATAACACTGTATCCTGCAAAACACCTTGAAGAAAGGATTTTAAGTGATTTTACCTCAAAGACAATAAATATTTGAAGTGGTTGGTGTGGAAGTTTCTCTGATTTGAATTAATACATGTATGTATCAAAATGTCACATTGTGACCTGTAAATACATTTTTTTTGTTGATTTAAATAAGCCAGGATGTATAAACGTAGGTGGGTCATTTGTCCTCCCTAGCTCTGCATGATAATACCAGAACTTCTTGCCTCTGAGACTGTTAACACATATTTAAACACTATACAACACATATCAAGACGAATCCCATTGCCTCTTTCCACATCCATCTTTGACTAAGAGTTTCTTGTGGTGTTTACAAAAATAAAATATAGATAACTTTTATTTATTTTTATCTCAAAGATTTTGTCTATCTTTAGATTTTTATTATATTTGTATTTGTTTTGTGTGTGTACTTTGTGAGGCATGGCACACATGTGGAAGTCAGAGGGTGACTTGCATGTAACATTTTACTCCTTCTGCCATATGGGAAATAGAGATTGAATTCAGGTAATTAGAAATGAGGATAGGCACTCTTACCCACTGATCCATTTTCACGGTGCCCATAGCAAATTTTATACAGGAATTTAGATAATAGAAAGTGTATATGGAATATTTGAAATCTCCAGTAATATCACATATTACTGTTGGAACTGAATATTAATCCTTTCATAAATATTTCTATAATAACAGATATGATTTAAGCCATACCACAGTTATACTTGCTGAGAGCCATGCAGAAGGAACGACAAATGTGTTTAGAAATCATGGAATTTGGCCCATGGGTTACCACAGCCACAAGAGTGGGCCTTGGTATGGCATGGCCCCAGGACTAGGTGTCCTGAGGGCTTAATGCTGTTATAAAGTTCGCCTCTGCTTGCTGCCTTCACATCCCTCTTAATCTAAGAAATCTATGAAAACTTTAAGAGGGCTTCCAGTCCCTCACTGGGCAGTATCTCTGGCATTTACAATATTAATGCCTTATCTCTTTCAGGCATTGCTGCTGATTAATGATTCAATCACCACCCTAGAGAAGAACTTAGAGATGTAAATTGTCAACAATGACTACCACCATTAGAAAACATTTGGAAAAATAAAATTGTTAGTGAACCTAGGTTGAGATATTATTACAACTGGCTCTGATATAGAACATCTTAGGGAACAATATGAAGTTCAGAAAGGCACACTCTTATTAGTTAAGCGAGGGACCCTTTATGGTCAGGGAACAAGAACAATGGCAGCACGAGCTGACGTGACTCTCACTGAGGCTGATTTCTCTCTGACGATTGATTTCTTATACCCATTTTTGTCCTCAGCTTCCTGATATGATTTATTAAGAATTGCTGATAACCAGACATATATTTGAGAATTTAAGGTAGATACAACTGATTTTTATATAAAAATCTAGATTTGCAATTCTTTAGGATTCTTACTAGATTACCTTTAAAAGTAAACAATAAAATAATTTCTCCTTTCTTTATAACCAAAAATTGCTGCCTGTCAGTAAGAGAAACTGGCTGAGAAAACTACCTTGCTTGCTTACACTCTGTTAATCTACAACAAGTTGCTTGGTTATAGACGTATGTGAGTTTTCCTTTTTTTTTTTTTTTTTTTTTAAGAATAATTTGCTTTCTTTACCTGTACTATGTATGTTATTTCTTGTAAATGTATTAGAAAAGATAGTTTTTTTCATACTCATTCACTAGAAGAAAATTAAAACTTAATTCCATTGTAATTGTATACTGCTTAAAAGATTTTGCTGGGAAGAATATAATATGGTGTGGTTGAAACATTGTTTCTCTCATCCATCAACTACTGCCTATGTATAAAGTTTGCTGGGGTTGAAACATTGTTCCTTCCATCCACCAGTTGTGTATTAATGTATGTATATGTGGAATACTTGGATTCTGCTTGCTGGAACTTTGCTTTAACCATTCTATGTGTGAATGTGTATATGTCTGTCTATAGGACTGTATGCATGTCTATTTGTGTATATGAGGCTATTGGACTCTGCCTTTTGTTTCATCCATTCAGTATGTGTGTGTGTGTGTGTGTGTTTGTAAATTTTCTCTCTTCTCTTTCTTGCCAGCCCCACAGAGTTAAGAGTTCATAATTTTTCTGATGGCTATGGAGAGTGCCAGCCCTGGAAAATTAAGCTTTGTTCCCACAGAAAAGAATCTGCTGAGAAATTTCTCTAATTGCTGGATGCCTTTGACAACAGCCCCTGTAGGCATCTGGATTCACCCTGGTCAGCGGCTCTAAGCACTGACCCCTCAACAGCTGCCTGCCTTGGTTCACCCACCACATGGATGCCAAAGCCAGTTGTTGGCATATACGCACCCATTTATTCACTCTTTTGGCATATCTATTTTAACATAACAATAAGTATATGCTAAATAATGAGCATTATCAATGGGGGGAAAAACTTCATGTTTTAAAAAAATGAAACAACATTTTGTCATTTTGAAAGTTAAGAACAAAGAAATATAGTTCTATTTTTCTTTTGCTTAAAAATATATTTTTGGCTGTTCATAGTGGTATAGTTTTAATTCCAGAGGCGGAGGCGGAGGCAGAGGCGGAGGCAGAGGATCTCTGTGAGTTTAAGGCCAAACTTGTCTGCTTAGTGTGTTTCAAGGACAGCCAGAGCTACATAATGTGACCCTGTTACAAACAAACAAACCAACAAACAAAATAAAACAATTTAGTGTATTTTTACATGCGTTATAACATCTGTATTAGTTTCAAAATGAAACGTTATGTATGTGCATTATAGACATCTAGTCACATCAAAAACAGTCTCATGTTTTTTGTTTTTTTTTTTAAAGAAGAAATGTACTCTAATTTGTGTAACTATCTCTTCTGTTAAGCATTTTGGCTCTTTATATATTGGTAAAGATTCCTGAAGTCTTTGAATAAATATATTTTAAATCACATTTAAATAATGCATATGAAATTCATTGAGTGTTTTTTAAAGCTATTAATGGGGTAGTGTGATATCTCAGTGAAAGCACATGTCTTGTGGTCATGAGGTCCTGAGTTTGTGTCTCCAGGGCATGCAGGAAAGCCCAGCCAATCAGTTTTGCTTGTAATCCCAGCACTGCAGAGCTGGAGATAGGAAGATCCCTGGAGCTCGCTGGTCAGCCAGTCTAGACAACCAGTGAAATCTACATCCCATAAATGTTTATCTCCAAACAAAGGGTGGGAACAACAGAGGAAAGTTTCAGATAATGAATGACATGTGACCTCCTTGTGTTCATGTGTGTGCATATGTATGTGCATATGTGAACCCTCACACTCTCAAACACACAAATATAGCAGTTAATATACAGTTCTAACTTGTACACAAACCTCAGATACAAAGTAGAACCGTAAAAAGGACTATATGGGTTGATTACACATTTTGCAGTTGAAATTCTCATTGCATCTTTAATTTGTGGAGATTCTTTATGTCTGTGGGTTTTCTTTCTTTGTAAAATTTGGGCTTGGAACGAGAAGTCAATAAGCCTTCCTTCTTTTGGTTATCTCTTTTGTTGAATCAACAGGAATCCCCAGAAGGCCATGTGATCATTTAATTTTGGGCACAAGTTCCTATTTAAATAAACCAAAAATTATACTGAAATCAAAGCATTTCATTCCAAGCCATTATTAATATATCATCAGTTACCTTCCTGTGAAGGTCATTTATTTCTTCGGCGCACCCAGGGTAGAAGGCACAGAGTTTTACTAAATGTCCTTCGCTATCAGGAGTCATCAGGAGAAGATCCGCTGCCAAGTTCCTGTTTGTATAACAAAGGGGAAAACCCCATTGAGCAAGTGATCCAAAAACAGATCCACAAAATGTTTCAAAAACACAGAGATACACTCTACTGCTCTGCCTTATCCATCTACAAAAGGCTTGTTTTGTTATTTATAGCAAACCATTTCAAGTATGGGCTGCAGTAAGCACACTATGAAGGATGAGTGCATTATCAAAAGTTTTCAAAATGCCAAATCTGCATAATTTAAATCCCTAAATTATAGCACTCAATTTATTATCAGAGAAGAATTTGCTACCAGACTGAGGAGTTGTAGATAGGATTTTGGGGAAAATTATAAGGTAAAGTGAAGGCTAATACACGTCATGCCTTTGTCATTCTCAGTCAAATCCAAAATTTTAGTAAGTATACATGCCAACTACCTCCATACTCCCAAAACAGAACACTAGCAATCTGAGTTAGGCTTATATTCAAGTTTTTAGAATTAAAAATAATGTTAGATGTATTTTACATAAAATATTTCAATGACAGTAATTTTTCCTTTTGTTTTTCCCTAGTCAATCAATAATCTAATATAATATCAGCTTATTGTCCCTATACTATTAGAATAATTAATCAGGTAAGATTTTAAAACTCCAAATTAAAGTAGTTTATCTCTTCTTTTTAAAAGACATAAATTATTGTGCTTTCTAGTAACAAAATTTAATAGTATATTTTAATTTTTTTATGTATTAATATGTGTGTGTTTGTGTGTATGAATGTGTGTATGCGTGTGTGTATATGTGTATATATGTGTGTGTGTGTATGTGTGTATAGTCTTGCCATGGAATTAAACTCAGGTTATCATATTTATACAAG
This sequence comes from Arvicanthis niloticus, assembly GCF_011762505.2. Lineage (NCBI taxonomy): Eukaryota > Metazoa > Chordata > Mammalia > Rodentia > Muridae > Arvicanthis > Arvicanthis niloticus. Next base: position 44,169,455 of record NC_047673.1, read on the forward strand.
CATTTTTATCTGCTGAGTCATATTCCTACTCCTAATAATATTTTTAATTAATGTCCTCAAGAATACAGAATTCCATTCTGATTTTATTCTTTGAAAACTAAACTAAAAGCATTTAAAAATGTCTAACAACTTCAAATGAAACCTGACTTTTCCCCACAAACTATATCCTGATATAGAAAGAAAATTGTTAAGGCTTGTTGATGATATTCATTGTTTCACTGTTTCTTTAAAATTAAGTACATTATTGTGTATTCAATAACAAAACATGGGCCACCTAAGTTACCTGAAGTTCAATTTCATTATTAGAATTTGGCAAATTATTAGCAGAGTTAGTTAACTTTTAGCATTGTACAAAGCCATAGTTAGTACAACTTTTAAGTATAAAACCATATGGTTAAGCTATAAAAACTATTTTTATTTGTTGTATACTTAGGTTTTTATTTGTTATAAATTATATAACTTACATATACAAATTAGAATATTGTAAAAACAAATAGTATGGGGTAGTCTTAAATAGTTAAAATTGTGTGAAGTTTTACACTAACATGTTAATAAAAACAAAACTAGACAGTACCTGTATACAACAGATGGGAAGCTGGAGAGAAGACATTGGATGTGAATATTAGACAAATGTCATAAGTGCCAAGAAACAAACAAAACTGCACTGGTAAATGTAAGATGCATGAACTGTTTACTGTTTTGTTTATGAAATAATAACTAGCTTCCTTAAACTAAATAATTATTAAATTTTAATCTATAGGATTCCAATAGCTATATATGACTTTCTTCTGAAAATGATCTTACTTAGCGAAATATTTTCCAGAATTTGACCTTTATCCTGGTTTCTGGTCACTGTCTAGGAAAAGGAAGTACATCTGGGAGGAGCCGCTAGGTGAGCAAAGTGTGATTTTGTTAGGAGAAATGATGACACATATCAGCATATCAGCTGATTGAAATAATTTAAACATATGGATAATACAATAATAATTAGCAATTAGCAACCATTTTATCTTTACTTTCTTCTTTTTTCAAATATATAAAGCAGTTTTTTTTTTTTTTTTACTTTTTGGAAATTAGAATTGCATTATTTATAGCTTTTCCTCAATATAATCCTCCCATATATCCCTTCCATCTCTCAAATTCATGAGAATTTTGCCCTCTTTTTGTTTCTTGTTACACATATACATATATAATTCTAAATTCATGACTACAACCTTCTCAGTCCACAAAAGTTACACATATATACATTTACATATATACATATATGCATACAGACACATATACACATATACACATATATACATAAATACATATATATGTATACATGTAAATATGTATATGTTTATATATGTATTATATATAATCTTTAAAAAATACGTCATGTTTCATCCAGCTTAGATGTTATCCATAAGCATGGAATCAGCCACATTCATAAAGAAATGATTTATATTACATTTCAAACTTTTTGATTGGCCCGAGAACAATCATAATAGACAACATAGTTGATTTCTGTAGGCTTTAGACAAGGATGAGGGTCATTTGAAACTCTCAGTGTACAATTGACATTGGAAACAACTGAGTTTATCACAGGGTACCACTATAGTTTGTTAGTGGAGAGTGCTTTTAAATCACTATAAGACATGAGTAAACTTGGAATAATGACAGTAATCATTTACTATCCAATTCCAAGATCTGGAAGAAGAATAAAACACTTTCAAGGAGGTAGTGAAACACTTTAGAAGTTAAAGGCACAAACTTTATAGCTACCTTGTTACTTTGGATCATGATTTACTGAGTCCTCTGGCAAAGCAGTATCTGCTTCATAGGACCCAGTAGTTCATTACATGTAAACTAGTTTAACTATTGCTCTGCACCCAGTAAGAAGTTCAGACTTGTTAGCTGCATCCAAATCATCATCACCACCACCACTACCACCACTACCACCATGACCACCACCATCATCATTATCATCATAATCATCATTGCATGCTATGGTGACCAACAAAGCTCAATCTTCCCAGTTTGTTCATATGAAGTGTGGACTAGGAAGAGCACAAGGTCCTCATTGAAAAGTTTAGATACTTTTCAGGATGTATGTAATTTGGAGAAGAATAAGTAAAGTTCTGGAGATTTATATTTATTTTTCAATTTTATGTGAAGTTTTGTGTTTAAATGTAAGAATGTAACCATGTATTTACAGGTGCTCACAAAGACTAGAAAAGGTCATTAGAACTGGAGTTAGAGGCAGTTGTAAGCTTCTTGTTACATGAGTTGGGAACTGAACCCATGTACTCTGTAAGACAAACAAGTACTCATAACTGCTAGGCCATGTCTCTAACCTCAAAACAAAACAAAACAAAACCCTCTGTAGTCAGCATTTGTCAGTAATTAGCTACCAAGTGACATCTAAAAGTGCCTACAATAATCACAGATTGTCTGCCCTTAAGAATAAGGTGATGGAGAACTGAATAAGAATGACTTAGGCTTAGATTTCCATTTAACCCCCCTTGGAAGATCTACCTCTTGAAAGAACAGAATTTGGACAAGGACTTCTCGAAGATTTCAGCCAGAGTAATTTGTTTCTTGGCCTTGAAGAAAGACAAAAGATATGACAAGAGTAGGAGTGGATGTGAAAATGTTTAAGTGAGAACCGGTGGTCCTAATAATGATGAAAATATGCATGTATTGTCTTGTGATATTTTAACACTTGAAGCATTGCAAAATTATAACCAGGCTGCCTCAGAAAGGGTCAGGACACACACACACACACACACACACACACACACACACACACACAAAGTGTGTGTGTGTGTATATGACACAGATATTATAGATATAGAGAGATATAATCACACATACTATATTTTTCACATCATTTCAAAAGTAGTTCCTAATATTCTAAAATGTATGCTGTAACTGCAAAATTACTCATTTGATTAAAAGTTTCTTACCACATTGGAATCATCATGCATTTTCTTGCCAGTAACTGCAGGGCATAATGGGTTGCTGGGGCTGCAGGTTCTCCTAGGACAGTGCCTACTGAGACGGCCAGCTCTAGTTCATTCCCACGGATCAGGTATGCCATAGCAAGCTTGTTCATAAGAAAACAGTTCCTTCAGTTGCACAGATGCTTGGTGATCATTCTCATTCAAGCTCATAAGCGGATAAGCTAACAGGACCCTAGATATTCATTTTTCTTAAATATATAAAAAACAATACTTCAATAAAAAACCTATGCGAAGAGAGTTTTTAATTTTCAGATGGAAAACTTGATGCTGACTGTGAGACATAAAACTTATTATTCAACTTAGAATTTAAAATCTTATAATTCATTTTCTGTAATGCTAGTTATAGAACTCAAGACTTTTATATATGCTAAACAAATGTTTTGTCAATGATCTATACTCCTAAGTCCTTTTCTTCCTATTCTCCACTATCCAGAACATGCCATTTAGTCTCCATCAAAGGAAAACATGAAATATTAAAAGCTTCTTATAGATTATGCAACAGTACTAAATTATTTCCTATGTTGTTCCAAATATCTATATGGTTAAAAAATAAAAAAGCACATAGTAGATAGTATGTATGTGTGATAATTCATCAAGAGACTTGGAGGCAGGCAACAGCAGATGTCATCTGATCTCCCTCCATCAAACACAACACATCTGAGGGCTGTTCAGCTATATGCATCACTTGGAAGTATTGTACCTCAATATCATCTACAGCAAGATGGCAGCACGCAGCCAACACTGCTCGGCCGTCCTGAAAATACCATTCTGCCAGCTCATTTATGACTTTGTGTAAGAGTCTAGAAAGAAAAAGAAAAAAAATTCAACATTAGCATAGTAATTCTATCATAAATGTCATTTTAAGGAAAAAGAGAAAATAGTTCATTTTACATCCTTGTTTTAGATTAAAACCCGATTTAAGGTTTTAGTCAGTAGATCAGTCTTTCAGAAAGTATGATATAAAGCTCTTCCCTGTCCTGGTCTCTATAAGTATCAACAGAAAGGCTTGTGTTGTTGTTGGGTTCAGCATGGCCTTGGTGGGGATAGAATGACATGATTCCTGCCTCTGGGACAGGGTCAGCAGGCAAGGGCCTCCAGGAGTATTGATGGATGCCATGGGCATAAAGTTTGTTTGCATAATAATGTACATATTTTCATGTTCCTTTGAAAAATGTCCTCCCTGGTAACATTAATAACTCCATGATAATCAGAGACAGAATGAGTCCAGGAGGCGAGCGTGTAGCTAATGTCTTAGCAAAATGGTAAATGCTTTTCCACAGCCTTTAAGGATGTGGAAAAAATAACTGTAAAAACATGAGTTCAGTGTATATATAATTTCTTAACTATGTGAAAAATAAGGATGCAATATGAATTATATGGACAGTTTCATGACTCTAAAGGAACAGATGCAACTACACTATGAGCCAACTTGTCAGAAAGATACTAAGGAAGGAGATAAGGATATTTAGGGAGTGGAGATCATAGGAAATCCCACCCAGTTAAGTTTCTGTGTGTGTGTGTGTGTGTGTGTGTGTGTGTGTGTGTGTGTGTGTTTACAAGGGCTTACTAATCCCTGGGTTCAAGGCCAGCCTGGGGCAGAACTGATTTATGTCCAAGCTTGGTAGAAATTGTAATTTCAGGATGGGCTCCCACCCAGCTAGCTTATTGTCTGTGCTTACCAGTGGCTGGCAGATCTCTAAATTCTTTTGCAAAGTTAAAAGAAAATGTGTACTTGCTGTCTTCTAAGAATTAAGGGGCTGGGGTCAAGTGATATTGATTCATAGGATAATCAAAGGAAATCTGAAGTAAATGACTGGATTGCTATGCAAAATAAAGGGCTGGGCTTATGATCTGCAGAAGATGAGCTATTCAGAGAATTTTTTGGGATAGCAAGAGAAAGCTGCTTTGAGAACTGTCTTGAGCAGAATAAAAAAAAGAGAGCTGTTTGGAGATCTCTAGAGAGAAAGCAGAACAGAGAGAAAGAAAGCAAACCAAAGAAAAAGCAGGCTGGAAGCTGTCTCCAGTAGAGCATAGTTTGGACCCATGATTTGACTTCTATTCATTGGTTTCACAACTCCTATACACCCCTTCCTCAGGACCCCTGTCTAACCTGAGGCTTGTCCTTGGTGTGTTGTCTCTTATTCTGCATTGGATAATTTGTAAGCGGTTTATAGGTTGACTTTACAAAAATCAAGGTTGAAATTTTCAAATTTTGTTAATATCCACAATTTGGCATGTACACATATTCAACATCCCAAGTTTAAAAGCAAAAACAAAAAACAAAAAAAACCCAAACAAACAAACAAAAAAAACAAAGAACACCAGCTAAGACACATAAAGAAGCACTTGTTTAACATTTCACAATTGTTTGCTACATGGTGGATAGCCTGAAAAAAAAAAAAAACCAAAAAACAAGTATAATATTGTCCTGGAAAGTAATAGAAACTGATAGAAGAGTCATAGGAAAGACAGATAAACAAAATAATTTAAGCAAAAAGTTGAAAGTGTACAAAATTTTATGTTGTCACATTTTGCAAACAAGTATTAGATTTCTTCTCTAAAAATAATAAATGGTATTCTAGGCACTGACATTTGCAAAAGGGGTTACCAAGAGGTCTTTGATAGTAGGTATTTTGCTGTTTGTAAACAGCAAAGCCACATGCTCTTCCACTACATGTCTTGATCTGTTTACAAAGCTGTTAGGTGCCCCCACTGTTCCCCTCCTGGAAGCTGTATGAGTGTGTGGAGGCTGTGCCTACATGCCCAACAGTTTTTCTTACGAGGGATGGATTTTTGTCATGGAATTAGATGGATGATGGCAAGTGCTGCAAGTGCTCTTTTCACAAACGAAAGCTGAATTGCCTCACCTTCAACACTTCTAAAGGAAAAACAACCATAAAGCAATGATGTGAAACACAGATACGTCACTCACTCATTAAAGTCTTCTTTGTAGGTATCATCGTAATTTGAAGCTCCTTTGGGTGGTGTAGAAACATGTAAGTTTTGCATATTTCCTTCACAGGCAGCCTAGAATATAATTGGAGATTTAATCAGTCATTAGCTAATACTGATAACCAACCAATGTCAGGTTATTTTTGGAAGATGACATACTTACTATCCACCCGTGTGTGTGTGTGTGTGGGTGTGTGTGTGTGGGGGGGTGTATGGGCATGCAGAACACAGCACTTCAGGTGTCTTTTCTTGCTTCCATCTTAATTTGAAGCTTACTCTCTCTAGTTTCTGTCACTGCGCTGTTCTGTACACACTCTAGCTTCTGGCTAATTATCTTGCCTCAGCCTCCTATCTTGATGTAGGAGTACTTGAATATGGACAACCACAGCAATCACAGAGCTTTGTGAGTTTCAGGGATCAAACTCAGGTTATGGGGCTTATGTAAAAAGCACTTTCATACACTGAGCTGTCTCACTGTGCTCAGGCTATTGTTTTGAACAAATTATACTTAAATCATGTTTGAAGTTCATAGTTTGTCTTGGAAACAACCTTAGAATTTTTTTTTAAAAAAAGAGACAATATTAACTCCACTGTGAGTATTAACATAAATTGTCAAGGAACTGTAACAAGAAATAGTTGTTCAAACTTTAAGATGTTCAGAGCTCAGAGATAGTTGTCAGTTAAGACACCTTTGTTTGAGGAAAAAGTCTAGCATAAGGTCAATGTGAACACACTAGGAATATGGAGGTAGAAGCCTGTGTACGTGATCTGAGAACAAGAAGCCATCTGTGATTGTCCATCTTGTGAAACTGACCAACATGGCTTTCTCCATTCCTTGTAACCTCCCACCAATGTATTTACCCGGCATGCTTAGTTGATTATACCTGTGCAACAAGCAGTGCTTCTTTAAGCTGACCCCTGGACACAAAAAAGTTGACGAGCTTTTTCACATCACCAGTGGCTATACAGTATGGAATGACATCATCCTTATCTTCCTGAATTAATTGGTCAGCTCTCCTAAAGAAATGAAGACTACCTTTATTATACCAAGTTTAATTAAAATATCAGTTTTAGTGTTTGTCAATTGGACTGATATTTTCAAAAACATGTCTAAACATTTTAGGTTTTATAAAGACTTAAGTATATTTTAAAAGTAGATCATGTGTGAAATGCAAATAAAATTTCTATAAAATGTTTTATTGACTTTCTTTTGAAACACTTTAAATCAATCTATGTCTATCATCTGTCTATCTATTTATCTATCTCTATGCATCTCTCTATCTGTGAATTTATCTATCATCTATTTAGTTACTTACCTATCTATTTAGAGAAAAGGCCATATGTAAGCCAGTCTCATCTTGAAATCACTATATAGTTGAGAATGATCCTAAACTTATGTTCCTTTTATTTCAATGTCCAGACTGTTGAGATTGCAGACATGTGCCACATTCTCAATTTATATTGTCCTAGAGATCAACCCCAGGGCTTTGTGCATTCTGGACAAGCAGTCTAACAACTAAGTAACACTTCAGAAATACAAGAAAAGCCAGGCAGTAGTGGTGCACGCCTTTAATCCCAGCACTTGGAGGGCAGAGACAGGTGGATTTCTGAGTTCAAGGGCAACCTAGTCTACAGAGTGTGTTCCAGGACAGACAGGGTTACACAGAGAAACCATGTTTTGAAAAACCAAAAAAAGAAAAAAAAGAAAAAGAAAAAGTCAGCTTATTGGCTTTTGAAGATAAACACAGTTGGAAATATTTTCTGCTTTGCAGTCGGCCCATTCCTTTCTCTCCCTGTCCCATTCAACTTATTCAAAGCTTGATTTTTCTATTAAATACCCAAAGCTTTTGGCCTTTCACCTTTTACTAAGAAAAATATTATCCTTGTGAAGTGCAAACTTCTCGTATGGGCTAAAGAAGTAATATTACCTATTTTATATTGCTATGAAAATAGCCAGGAAATATTCAGCTCAAGAAGCTCAAAGAGAGCTCAGGGTATTTTCTGTTATGTAATTCAAACGCTCCTAAGTTTTTGTTGCTACTTTTCTTTGTTTTGAAATCTCAGTCAATAGCCAAAACATCTGTCCATTTATTTTCAAGTCCAAAGCCCAAGAAATATTTAAGCAGTTCCTCACATCTGTTCCTAAGGCCAGTTCATTTTCACAGTTAAGTATGTCTTCTTCTTCCCCATTGCTTTTGTAAGGCTCGGCGGCTGCTCTGCTGCCACTCCTTCAGAGGAGAAGGAGCGGACACCACTCTGCTGCTCTCCTATCTGCAGCAGACCGTCTTCAGTCTGCCATAGTCTTCATCTTTTTAAAAAAAGACTTATTAATTAATTGATTAATTAATTAAATGTATATGAGTACACCATTGCTCTCTTCAGACACACCAAAAGAGGTTATCAGTTCCTCTTACAGATGGTTGTGAGCCACTATTGTGGTTGCTGGGAATTGAACTCAGGACCTCTAGAAGAGCAGTCGGTGCTCTTAACCACTGAGCCAACTCTCCATTCCCATATTCTTCATCTTATGTGAATTTTCAATATGGAAACCTGATCTGGTCACTTTCTACCCTCTTTAAATCCTTTAATGTCCTCTGTTGGTCTTAGGATCAAGACAAAAACTTTAAATGTTCAAAAGGCCCAGAACAGTTAAGTCTTATTTCCTTTCCACTCTGACCAGGCATTGACCCCCGAGACTTTGTACTCCAACTACAGAATTCTTTAGTTCCTGTCTCGTGACTAGTCTTTAAACACATTTTCTAGTGCCTTCCTTTAGTTTCTCTTGATTCATAATCCTACAAATGCAAGTCTATGCTAGGTGTCTTCTTTTACAGTGTATTTGAAGGTTGTTAACATTTATCTTATAAAAATCTACCATTAAAAGCACTGTATTCATATACTAACGTGATAATTGATGTTACAAAAGTACATTGGTAAGCACCAAGGACCAGATGCTCTTTAGTTTTACCTGCTATTAACAATGAATGAGTGACAATACCTCGTTCCTAAATGACTTCATGTGAGTTTATATTGAAGCGAAGCACTCTTTTATGTAGTAAGTCACTACTAATTTGAGTTTATTAAGCATTTGTGGGAATAGTATCATTCCTAAGTGTGATTCTTCATATAGAAAGGATACGGCATCTAGAAGCTTGAAGGCTCAGACTTCCATTTTCTAGAAGACAGAATATTAGGCAACAGTCTACTATCCCATGGAAAACTGCACCCATCCTTCTGGCTTTCATGATTAGCCTTTATTAATCTTAACTTGTGTGCATGACTAGCATCAGAGTTTTTCCTTAATCATGTTTTAAAAGAAAAAATACTCTCATATTTCTCTTTATAATAGCAAAAGAAAAATAATGCTCCCTAATAATACTCTATGGGCTTAGCACAGAGATTACCTCTGCATGTACCAGGTATAAAATAATCAGTTGCTGGGTGGCAGATTAGATAGACTGTGTTCTGAGGATAAATGTGTTCTGAAAAGAATACACTTAACTCCTAACATGCGGGACCTTTGACTGCAATCTTATAATGAAATACAATTTTTCCCTATGTACCTTATTAAGTTAATAGAAATTATACCCTATAATAAGATAGGCCTACATTTCAGTATGAATACAGTTTTTAAAGCAAAATAGGTATTTGGCCAACAAGACACAGTGGATAAAGCTAGAGAGCAGTTATATGTTGTTAGCTAGCAGATGCCAAAGATTGCAGAAGCCACTGGAAAATCTCCCTTAGAACCACGAGTATTAAAGCAACTCCGCCAATAAGCCGATAGGATGTTTGACATCAAGAATTGTGGGATAATAATCCAGTTTGTAGCAATTATACACTGGTTAATTTTCTGGTCTTTGTTTTTTTTCATAAATAAGGAGAAACTTCTCCCTATTGTATTCATAAGCAATCAGGACAAACAGAATATCCAAACGTGTTATAACCAATTCATCTAATTGTTATAGTTGCTGATACAAAATCATTTTATTATTTAATAGAACATAGATATAAGAAATATTAAGAACTGCTGCTATATTTATATATTCTTTCTATCACAGTATATAACTTTGGTCATTGACTGTTGCACTTACCTCTGCATTAACTTTTTCCAGTATTTCACAGAGACACCAGGTGCAACTGATAGGGCTTTGTCCCACTACAAAATTGAACAAAGAACAGAAATATACATATTTAGATAGCATTTCATAATTCTAAGCAGACCTCTTGGGATTTGTGTTAGTAACAAATTTTTCAAAGTTATTAAATTATCAAGAATATACTTGTAAACTATTCAGTACAGTCCAAAGGGAATAAATACCAACTTATTGTAAAATGAAATAAATTAAATTGTATTATTTCTGGGAAAATACAATTATAAACTTAAAATGAGGAATCGTTTTTTTGTTGAATAAATGCCACAATTCTATCCTATTATTTATTATATAAATGCTTTTTTTTTTTACCATCATCACTTCCTTTAAAATGAAAGCCTGTCATGTTTTGTAACTCGGACAGCCTGTGAAGAAGCTCATTACTAAATCAACACTGATTACTATTGTTACTTCAAATATGGGTTTGAAGTCTAATAAAGGACTGAAAGAAAAAAGATTTTAAAATACCTCTGAATGAATAAAAACTTCATTTTATATAAGTTCATTTTATATAAGTTTATATATAAGTTATATATAAACTTATATAAACTTCATTTTATATAAGTTTATATAAGTCCCAAAACACTGAGACTCAATGTAACTAAGGCTACAAGGCTGATACTTAACTTATCAACTATAAGATAAATTTTAAATAAATAATATATTTATTTTTATTTGTGTGTATACATTTTCATGTATATGTATGTATGATATGCTAAATTTTAAATTAATCATTTAAAACTTAATACTTAAATCATATTACTAGAAAGGGTACCTTAAATATGTTTTTACTTAAAAAAAGTCTTTATTATAAGGGGAATGGTAGAACAAAAGTTGCAAAGTAGAAGAACTTTGAATTCACTAAGCTGTTTCAATAAAAAAATAAATAAATATTGTAAGTTCAAAAGTCAAACGCTTCTCTAATTCCTTAGTATTAAGTTACTTGCAGTAGAACTTGTAAGAACTTGTCAATAATAAGGATTTGTACGTCCTCAGACTGTTGAAGAATTCAAGAAGAATTTCAGGGATTGTCAACCTCATGAGAATGTGGTCAGTAGAACATCTACACAGTCTCATGAATAGATTCCCACCTGATAACGCGTTGAGAGGGTTTACGATGCCATACACTCAAGTAGAAGCAAATGTCCATGAAGAATTACATTCTTCTCCCCAAATTTACTGATCCATTTGTCACCCTGACTTTTAAAGCCCAGTTAAAAATTTAAAATTTAACCGAATTATCACTATGTGAGGAGTAAAATTTTTTAGTACTTTTGAATACTTTTAACTACCATTGCAGTAATCCAGGATATTTTATTATTTTGGGTCAATCTACAATTCATTATTTAGCTATAAGTAAATCAAGGGTTATAAAAAGGTGGGTTAAATTGCATTTTGATATACTTTAACCAACTGCATGTTTAACTTTTACTAATGCTATTTTTGTGTTGCCTTGTTTTCGATAGATTTTTATTTATGGATCTATGTATGTAAGTGTTGGCTGCGTGACTGTAGGTGCCTACAGAGACCAGCAGAAGGTGTTAGATCCCCTGGAGCTGGAAGTATGGGTGGTTGTGAGCATGATGTAGCCAAACTGTAGTGCTCTGGGAGAGAAGCCCCAAACCATCGAGCCTCCTCCAGGTCCTATATATGTGTTCTTAATACCAGACTTTGTAATAAAAATGTTAGTAACCTAAAGGTTTTAAAAAAGTAAGAAAATGTATTATTAAAACCTTACCCCTCATTTTGTTGTAATAGAGAGGTAATTTGTCCTATCTAAAATACATTTTTTTAAAAAAGAAGGTAAAAGACTAATGAACTTTCATAACCATGTAACCAGTTCCCAGGTCCAAGAACAGAAGCCCATGCTGTCTCCAGATGTCACTTCAGTCAGTACCCACCTGTCAAAGGAAGCCTATTTTCTAAATTGTATTTATACAAAGCATATATACATATTTATACAAGCTTTTGTGAAATCTGTGCTTGTTGTTTTAGTCTTCTTTACAAATTATGAAAGTCCCTGGCACGTGGTTAATTAAATTCACTCCCGAGAGAAATTTCTCCTTTGGCCAGGGTGGACTCTAGTTGTGAGAAGTGGGGGAGATCCTGCTCTGAGCACATCACCCAACACATATACAGTCAAGATCTTGGCAGCAATTTTCCAATTTTAGCACAGATGAGAATACAAGGGGTGGGCTAATAAGAGCAGGCATGGATGACTGAACTGCACAGCAAAATTTATGATTTGTACGTCTGGCATGGGACATAGGTGTTCCTAAGTGGGGCTGATGCTGTTAGCCTGGACACCCTGCTTTACTGATTCTTGTGGTATACACCTGACACGAGCTTGGCAAAGAAGGAATTAAATACGGCAAAGTCAACTTCTATATGGAATTAGTCATTCCCCTAAGGTAGGCGTTGCTGTGTTAGACACGTTACATTTCCTTCAATGGGACACTACCTCTCCAAGTTCGACCATGAGTTCACAGTATCTCTGAATGTGTCCTAATCTCAGGTGGATTTCAGCTGCTTCCTTCAGTTTTTTCTCCTTAGAAGGTGCACCAATGCCACCACCAAATTTAGACATCTTGAATGTTGTTAGTTCTTGGGCTTCTGACTGAAAAAAAAAATTGTAAGTGTGTAAATGAGTAGAAGAACAGATATTCTTAATGCATGTAGTATTGGAAGTTAAATGCTTGAATGGATTGTACTTTTCACGGAGTCCAAATTCAACCGGCAGACTCATGGAATTCAATCTATACAACCCATGGCCACCATAACCTCTTCTTAAATAATTCTTATTTTCAGTATTGGTCTTACTATTTTATCTTTTCAGTATTTATTTCAGTCTACCAGTAATTTTATTTTTACTAGTTAAAAGATGGAAATTTTTGTCTGAGTATACTGCGCTTGTGTGCTTCACTTACTGTTCTAAATTTGATCAGGTGTTTCTGATGCATCATTCCTTTGCAGTAGTTCTGAGGAAGCAAGCTGTCATCTTGTCCTTCGATCACAGCCACCAAGTTCCACAAATTGTCACTGCCACCTGGAGGCTAGAAGGAGGTACAAAATAATAAAAAAACAGCACAGAAAAGAAATTCTCCTAGTATTTTATCCCTTCAGAGGTATCATACCATACAGTTCTCTAAATTAAAAAAAAAAAAAAAAAAAAAAAAAAAAAAAAACAGCAAACTAAATACACACTCTCGTTTATTTTTTTCCTGGTTTTTAGATCTGCTCTCTAATATTGTACAGGTAATGTTAAAATTCATGTGCTGAGCTGGGACAGTGAATGCCAACAGGGTACAGTTTAAAGATAATAGTTGTGGTGACTCCTGGTGGCTAATGAGACAGCGTCCATGCATAATTCCTATAATACTTACTGATAAACATTCTGAAAACAGCCTTAGTTTTTTCACCCGAGGGTTGCATGTTAGTTTTTCTACTTCTTGTTTAATGTCTCTTGACACTTTGCCACACAGTAGAGGAGGAGAGTCTTGTTGTATCGCGTTATCTGACGAAAAGACACGGTTCACTGAGGACGTTTACTTAGAAAATATTATTGAAAGAGAAGATCAAGTGCATGCACATATTCAATACCAGTGTTCCCGATAATTTCGTCCCAAGATCTGTCTGCCAGAATATTTATTTGTAAAGGGGTGATTAAAGGTATTAATGACCAGAGTCTCACAGTAGAATCTCGGGAGCAGGAAGCCATCGTGAAGGGACGACTTGGATGGCAAGTTAAACCTGATGGAAAAAAAAAAAAAAGCCTGTTTTAACAAAAGTAAATCTAGAAATGCTTTTTTTGTTTGTTTGTTTTTTGTTTTGTTTTTGTTTTTGTTTTTCGAGACAGGGTTTCTCTGTGTAGCCCTGGCTGTCCTGGAACTCACTCTGTAGGCCAGGCTGGCCTTGAACTCAGAAATCCGCCTGCCTCTGCCTCCCAAGTGCTGGGATTAAAGGCATGCACCACCACTGCCTGGCTAGAAATGCTTTTTAAAAAAATTTATGTACTTTTTAATTAAACTATGACAAATCGAAGTTATGAGGAACATGGATAACTCAAAAGCTATCTGAGTCAGGTTTCTACTTGTGTCTAATTAGTATAAGAAGGTAATACATTGCTTAGTATATTCTGTAAATATGATTAGAAATGTATGATTATGAGAAAACAAAATTTCCTTTGGTTAGGCAGTAAGTATACTGTAATTCCATTAGGGTTCATGAAATCTATGAATTAACAGATGAATAAATAAAAGTTCAGGTTTCAAGATGAAAAAACCTTTAACTTTAGATAAGAAAAAGATATGTATATATATATATATATATATATATATATCTTTTGGGGTGGAAAGTTATTATAACTAATATATATATAATATAAATATATTATATATAATATATTATATAATATAATATAAATATATTATATATAATATATTATATAATATATTTATATTATATATAATATATTATATAATATATTTATATATAATATAATATATTATATATTATATATATTATATATAATATATATATTAGTTATAATAACATTCCACCCCAACAAACTTTACTCCTCATATTGAGATGTATTCTTTCATAATTATTGCTTTATATGTATATATGACTGTGTTTGTACACACATGAAGCCTACTGATCCTATTTAGTGTTTCCCATGTATATATGTGTTTAGGGCTGTCCATTAGAGAATGAATGACCGACTCGATATTCATCTCTGTAACAAAAGCCCGACTCTCTTCCTCTTGGCAGTTAGACTGCCTGCAGTCCTTCACTTAGGTTAGAGGCAGGGCTACACAATCTGGACTAGAAGACCACTGAAGGAAAGCATACAGTTGTGAATACATGGATTTGGTCCTTTTTCTCTAGGACATGTTTATTTACTCCCAGCAAAGTTTAAGAAAAACAGAAAATATAAATAAAAGTGGGTACTTTGCTTTCTATCACAAGCTTAATTGAACTGACAATTGTTATATTCAAGAAATAAACATTGCCAGTGAAACCCCCAAAGAAGATAATGGTTAAATAAATTATATCAGCACTGTCATTAATTTCATGATCTGGAATAAGAGACTGACAGGATCCAACCTGCACATGTACCTGCCACTCATTTATGTGCACAGGAATTCGATTCCTGCTGAATACGTTTCATATGCTACTGAACCTCATCTTCTGAATAATCCCTAATGTGTTCCTTGACTATGTTGTGGTGATTCTAGTAGGTTTATAAAAAAATAAACACGTGTTCACTCCATTATGAAAAATGTCATTTCAAAATCAAATACTGTGGCTTATTTAAAAAATACTGCAATGCTAAAATGAATAAGCATCATAATTACATCAAGATAACAAATACATGGAAAAGCGTTTACCATATACGTCTGCACCGTGATCATATACAGTATCAAGGCAAACTCCTCCTCTAGTGTCCCATACTTTGATAGTATAATCCCAGCTTCCAGATATTAGTAGGTATGGAATCTCAGTATTCCACATTAATCCCCTCACAGGTGCAGTGTGCCCGTTCAGAATGCTTATGCAAGCATCTTGAGTATAATCCCAGATTCGCACGGACCTGAAAGACAATTTTATGTCTAAGTTATAACTTATCCAAAATGTTAACATTGTCTCAGTGGAACACAACGGTTATTATTATTTTTTTAGCGTGATAAAAAAGCATTTTTATGAAGCTGTAGAGATGGATCAGAGTTGTTAAGAGCAATAGCTACTTTCCCAGAAGATGTTGATTCAGTTCCTAGCAACCACATGATGGCTCATAGCTACCTATAACTCCTGATCCATGTGATCTGGCGCCCTCTTCTGGCCTCCTTGGGCACCAAACACACACATGGTGCACAGATGGAAGCAAAACACCCATACAATAATTTTTTTTAAAAAGAGCATTTATGTCTCATTCATGTCAATTTTCTCTTTACAGCAGGCATAAAGGATTAGATGTTAGAACTATCTATTCCCACACACTTTTTCTTAACATTTAGTGATAATTTATTACTGCTAGAAAATATAATGTTTTGGAAATTTTAAAATTTGTTTTGGATTTTTTTTGCATTATTTTTATGTGTTTGTTCTGGTTTTTATATCGTTTTTAGTTTTGTTTTGAGAGAGAGGAGAAAGAGAGAACATGAATTTGGTAAGCTAGGCAGGCAAGGAATATCTTGGAGGAGCTGGAGAAGGAAAATGATCAAAATACATTACATAAAAACTTTTAAATCAAAAAGAAGAAAATAAAATATTTCAGAATATATATAAATAAATGAGAAAGTGGTTAATATAAACTGCTATGTTTATAAAGACTAAGTAGAATACTGAGAACTTGTTGCTTTCACTGTGAAATACACATTGGAGACATATAAATGTCACCTATGCTAATGGTGATTCCTATGGGAATGCCAAGCTGAATTTAGTAAAAACTTACAATTGTGTCATAAATCAGTAAAATGATGCTTTTAAAGAATATATCTCAGACAACCATAAGATGACACTAGTTTTCATGCAGAATAAAATTTAGTATTTAAGTTTATATGGAGAAATTGGAATAGTCTAATCAATAAAAGTATATTCAACTTCATAGAATAATCATACTGATAGTCATATTTCAAATATTTTTTTCTACTTAATTGGAATTTAAACCAAAGGAGTAAAGGTGAAAATCCCCACCTATTTAATATCAATCTGAAGGTATTATGCAGTATGACTTGTATTTGTACAAAGTAAGATTATTTTTAACAGAAGTTTATCTTATTTTCAAATAATGGTTAAACAAACTATGTCAAAAAAGAAAATATGAATCTGAGATTTCAGAAATTTTTGCCAAGAATAAATAGTATAAATTACTCTTGTTTCTAGTATGTCTTACTTTATGCCAAGACTTATAGTCAGTTTTCCATGCCAGTTTTCACGAGAGAACAAATGTTTTCTACATCAAACAGCAAAATATTATAAATTAATTCTGTTTTTATAAAGATTTGTTTTAGATCACTTTTACTTTAAAATATTTTTCTAAGAACATTCTTGATAATAAGGAAGAAACAACCATCTACCTTGAGCAAATAAACAAAAAATTTAAAATCAGGAATACAGTGGTAGTATAATGCAGATAGGGTTTAATTAAGTTTTATAATTTATTTTGTCCCCTTATTAGTTGTCCATGCACTAAGAACTTATTTTATATTTCTCCATAAATAATTTGTTAATATTACACATGCAGTTCTGGGAAAGTGTACATTTATGATTTAAAGAACAGAAAAATTAAAATTCAAACATACTTACCCATCGTCAGAACCACTGCAAAGAATACCTTCCCTCAGAGGAGACCACTTAACATGGAACACTCTTGCTGTGTGCCCACTAAATACTTTCAAAGGTTGATTAGAGCTGGTGGCTACATAAAAAACACGGACATTTTTGTCTTCACAGCCGGTGGCTATCATGTCTCTGAAATGCCACCAATGGAATGTTAAAATATGACCATCAAAGATTAATTACTACTAATAATTTTTATGTCACAGTTCTGATTTTTAAAGATGAAAACCTCTTTTATTTTAATTTTCTTTCCTTTCTTTTTTTCGCGCATGCATGTGTGCACGTGTGTGTGTGCGTGTGTGTGTATGTGTGTGTGTGTGTGTGTGTGTGTGTGTGTGTGTGTGTGTGTAAAATGGGTACAGAGACTATTTTCCCTGGAAGGAAGCTGGAAAGCTTATGGCTGACAAGAACTATGTCAGTAAGCCACCTTCAAATTTTATTTTTCTTTGGTACCTTTTCCATTCAGTTTAAGCTCTACTAGATGCAAACAAAAATCCCACAGAACTATAACACAATGCTTTAATATATTCATTATCCCAATAGTAAGAGGACAATTCTACTTGTACCTGTTGATCAAAACTGAGCTAAGGAAGAAGCTATGGGTACTGAGCAAAGCTTTGGACATTATGAACCTGCCAGACACAAGTCTACTCATGAAGTGGCTACTCTAACCATTATAAAAGCAGGCTCTTTCTCCAAAAGAGAAGGAAATCATACACTTTAGGACTATATTTTCCTAAGAATATTCTGCTGAACACAACATAAACGGTAATCTCATGGAGCTTACCCTGGTGGCATGTCCAACAAGTACCACATTGGCTACAGGTAGCTTAGGATAGCTGTGAATGTGTGGCCTGATACAAAATAATAAAATTACTCCAAACATTAGGAGATTTTTTTTAGCAACTTTTCTTCCCCCTTTATCCAAAAATTGGTCAGACCCCATTGTGACAGTTGATCTGGGTTGTCAACTTGTCACACTTAGGAAGAAGGAACCTCAGAGCAAGGCAATTGTCACCATCAAACTGTCCCATGGGTGTGTTTACAAGGCATTTTCTTGATTTCTACTCTTTTCAGACTTTTAAATTATTATTATAGTATTATTACTATTATTGTTGTTGTTGTCATTCAATCTTTTTTATAGTCCAGTCGTTATCCTCCTTAGAGTCTACCCTCTAACTGTTCCTCATTCCATTACTCCTCCCCTGTCTCCAATAGGATGTCCCCACTTCCCACCCCACCCCACCAGACCTCCCCACTCCCTGGGGCCTCAAGTCTCTTGAGGGCTAGGTTTGTCTCCTCCCACTGAGGCAGCCCTCTGCTGTCTATGTGTCAGGGGTCAGGGCTCTTGATTTCTAATTGGTGTAGGAGAGCCCAGCCTGCTGTGTGAGGTACTAATCCTGGGTAGGTGGTAGGGCAGCATAAGAAATGTAGCTGAGTACTCATCAAGAAGCAAGCCAGTAAGCTGCTTCTGTCCAGGGTCTGATTCAGTCCATCCCTCCATTTTTCCTGTCCTAACTTTCCTCAATCATAAACTTGTCAGATGAAATAAACTCCCCAAGGTGCTTTAGGGCATGGTGTTTATTACCACAAAATAAAGCAAATTAGAACAATAGCTATGAGGGATAAAATGTCAATATGTATCCAGTGATACAATTTATTGTATGCACTGCAGCACATTTTATGGGGAAATCAATAGAATTTTGCAGTCATGAAAACATTTTCTCTGCTGTATTTCTTAGCAGGATATGGAGTTGGGAGGGGTGGTTTGTAGGAGAAGGAGCAAGGCTGAGTAAATAGAAAACAAAGAAAATACTGTACACATATATAAAGATTTCAAAGAATAAACAATAAAAATTTAAAAAGTAGTTTTTATACTGATAGCCATGTAGATATTATATTATATAAGGTCCAACCTTAGGTGAAGTATGACAGGGAACAAAACTGTAAATAAAAGAAGACAACATGAGTGAAATTTTGAGGTTAAAAAAAAATCAGCTAGTTAGTTCAGGAGACTGATGTACTTGGATGCCTTGGGGAAATAAGGGCAAAGTTCCTGCACTGTCCAAAAGATACCCTATTTCTCTTCCTTAAAGGGCAGGCCTACTGACTTGGTCCAAAATTGAGTATAGGTTCATCTTAAGCTGTGCTATAGATGGACTTTGGGCTGTTAGATAAAATTTGGTGTTCCTCAGAACTTGTCAAATGGTTTCCTCCCATCTTCCCCCAAGATCCATTTCCCTTGCACCTGGCTGTGTCTGCATCTCCTCTCAGTATATCACAGCTCATGCTGGCCTCCAGGTTCCTTCAGTTCCTATTCCAGTGTGGTGTTATACAGCTACTACCCACACTACTCAAAGCCCACACCAGCCTATCTCACCTCCTCCTCCATCCAAAATTCCCGGTCTGCTCCAAATCACAGGCTTCCCTCCTCCTAAGACTTCCTTATAACTTACATGGTTTTACCATATCCCCACCTCCTTAACCTTGGTCGTGTGAAGTCTGAGTCTTTTCTTGCTGCTGAGAACTGTTCCAGATGCCTCTGTATGTTCTCTCTCTGACTCTCTGTCTTTCTGTTCTTCTGTCTCCCTGTCTTTCTGTCTCTCTCAGTGTGTCTCTGTCTCTCTGTTTCCTTATGTATCTGTCTGTCTCTGTCTCTCTCCTCTCTATCTCTCTGTCTCTGTCTCTCTGTTTGTCTCTCTGTCTATCTCCCTCTGTCTGTCTTTCTCTGTCTGTCTCTATCTTTGTCTGTCTGTCTCTATCTGTCTCTCTCTCTCTCTCTCTCTCTCTCTCTCTCTCTCTCTCTCTCTCTCTCTGTGTGTGTGTATTTCCTCTGGCCTACAATAGCAATACCACCCCTTCAATTATGAACCATCTGGGTGGTTCCTTTCCTGTGTCATTTAGAGTTCATATGGTAGGCACAGAGAGAAATCATTTCGACAGTGCTAATTTGTAGAGCCTGTAGTGCTGCAGTGTGTGGTATTAATGGAACTACAGAGTATTATATAAAGCAAGCAACTCAGACTGTCTCGTATTCAGATTCTGGCTTAAGGGTTCAGTATGATGTGAATGATAAGTTAGGGTGATATATAGTAGATATATGCTATAAATCTGGTAGACCAAAATTGAACAAATTTTGGACAAATTGGAGAATCAGTAGGACAGATGTGGCATGCAAACAGGATAGACTTCAACATTGGCTGTCATCTACAATTTAATGATTGTTCTTTCTGCTTAAAAAGAGAGCTTGCATTTTTATCCACAGTCAAATTCATGGATTGGCCCATAGGAATCATGTGTGAAGATCTGTGGTTTCCTTTTGCCCTTTGTTCTGGAAGTAGATGTTCTAGGGCCTCACACATGCTGAGCCAGCACCTTACCTCTGTGAAGTATCTGCAGCCTGATCAAAACAAAGCAAAAGTGGTTGGAGAAAAAAATAATAAGGCATGTAGCTTCTGAATGGACAGTGAAGGAATCCAAAATCAACCATTAAATACCTAAGCACATATCTAAAGGGGCATGCTTGGTTAAAGATATTCAGATAGAGTACTAATACTTTAGGTCATGAGAAATTGAGTTAGCTTGTATGGGACAAACACCCTAAGCTGTTAAAACAAAACAAAACAAAACAAAACAAAACAAAACAAAACAAAACAAAACAAAACACTGCTTAGGTCTGCCCTGATACTTCCTGGTAGTGTGTGTGTCTCTTTGCGCGCATGCGTGCACACGTGTGTGTGTGTGTGTGTGTGTGTGTGTGTGTGTGTGTGTGTGTGTGAGAGAGAGAGAGAGAGAGAGAGAGAGAGAGAGAGAGAGAGAGAGTATGAGAGTATGAGAGTATGAGAGTATGAGGGGGATGAAAGGATGTATGTGGATGATTCAAGTCCCTTGAAATGTGATCCACTTTATGCTATGGAACGGTTGGGGCTTCTTAACCATTCCAATATAGCAGTCTCAGCCTGCTGAGCTTGAGTCTCCTTCTCTGCTTCACCTTTCTTACAAGTATAGCCAGTGTTGGCTGACTGAAAATGGTAACTGAAATGACAAAGTGTGAAAAACAGGACTATCAGAATAGGTTCTGTCTATGGGAGTAGATGTAATTTGTTGTTGTGTTGTTTTGTTTTCCTCACTCTCCAAACATAATTATTATTTAGGAAATGAGAACTCACTTGTTGTTTTCGCTCCAATCACAGCCGAACACTGCAGCGGGGTGTTTGTACTTGTGCAGTAGTTTGCCATCAACTGTTCGAATGATGCTAAAATTACATAAACAAAGTCGTAACGGTAGGATTCAAAGGTCAGCATTCTAAGAGAAAAAGTCATCTCGGAAAATTGCACAGAATGCTTAAAGAAAAAAAAAAAGATGCTTTAATCCCACCACTCAGGAGACAGAGGAATATACATATCTGTGAGTCCAAGGCTAGCCTGGTCTACAGAAAAAGTTCCAGGACAGCCAAGGTTACAGAGAGAAACACTGTTAAACACACACACACACACACACACACACACACACACACACACACACAAAGAGAAAGAGGGATACATAAATAATTCTATCAATTAGAAGTCTTCAGAAAATATGAATTAAACCATTTAGATCAAATTAAATATTATAACTGATTGAAAGCTATTGTATTGAAAATTTATTGAAAAGATTTTTTTAATTATAGAAAAGTACAGTTTGATGTACTTTTGGATATATATATATATTTTTTTACCTTGACATTTAAGTGTTTAAAATTTATTTTGCTTGTTCATTCACAAACTTTATTTAATGTTGTACACCAAGATCAAAACTTTTTTTCCTTGTGTATAGTCAGTAATGCTGCATCTTAAATTCGGAGATCCTTGAAGCAGGAAGGTATTATAACTAGATCACAATAACTGAACCAACCTCTGACAACCTATCATATTATTGCCACAATGCAAGGGCTACTGGTTCCTTAGGAATGCCAGAAGCTGTGTATGAACCAGTACAGTCCATGTCCCAGGACTCTTTGGAAGATGCTTTTAAACCACATTAAGCTCGTCAAAGCTTGCTGGGTGCTTACATAGTGGTGATGACAGATGCTGATGAATGAAGCTTGAATAAGGCTCTAAATGTGTGCTGAAGTTAATTATGGATTACTGAATTTAAAAAGTCATAAGCATATCACTTAGAGTTTAGTATATACCAAGTACCAAATGTCTCTTTAAGGAGGAAAGTCACTAATGGGGTCAACTTGCAAAAGCTTTTTTTTTTTTTTGTTTACCTTTGTTCTGTGTCTTCCTGCCATTTTTTAATTTTTTTTTTTAAATTTTTTGAGACAGGGTTTCTCTGTGCAGCACTGGCTGTCCTGGAACTCACTCTGTAGACCAGGCTGGCCTCGAATACAGAAATCCACTTGCCTCTGCTTCCCAAGTGCTGGGATTAAAGGCGTGCGCCACCACTGCCCATCTCTTCCTGCCATTTTTAAAGTGGGTTTGAGAAAGTTGAACGTTTTGTGGCAAGATCTAATGAAGAAGACAAGTTTCCCCATTCTTAATGAGCAGCTCTCAACAACTTCATTCCTAATACAGGCTAGCAGTGGCTTAGAATAAAGCAATTATTTCTGTATGGGGTTTTACTTGGAAATTCACTTTGCCTGGGACTTGTCAGAATTAAGAAAGCATGTGTATTTGGGGCGCAGTGAAATTAATTCCCTAGGAGGACCTTTGACCCCATTGTCATATTCCTATTTTCAACATCTTTTATCCTTTTATACACATTGGACTCTAAGAATCTGGGAGTATCTTTTTATATTGCTTAGTGTCTTTCAAATTTTCTGAGAAACTGAGTTTCCATAAAGCAGTTCATTCTTTCACTTGAGTGTCTTCATTTAGAAGGAATGTCCATGCAAAGCACGGTGGTATACACTTGTAATCCCAAACTTGACAGGTGAAAGCAGGAAGATCAGGGGTTCAAGGTCATCCTCAGCTACTTAGGGAATTGAGGGCCAGCTTAAGCTTTAAGAGACTCTGTCTTAAAGAAAACACACACACACACACACAAAAACCCACCATCTATATTTGGATCATTTTGTATTTTAAAATGTTCTTGCATTACACTGTTCTTTAATAATGATATGTCACACCCATATAGCATGGGCCTATGTGGGCCTTTAAATAATATTTATAATGGTACAGTAGTAAAAACAAAACATACAACTGAGATGATCAAATATGTCCTTTTTAGAAAGGTTAACTTCATATTATCAGATATAGTACTTACCAAAATCCATCCCCACTGCAGGTTGCTATTCGTTTAGAATCTTTATGACTCCAGGCAATATAGAATATTCCATTTTTTCCATGCTTAAAAAATATAAAACTGTTATCAATAAAAATTCATTATCCATTTATAAGATGTTACTTATTTCTAAGAATCACTTTTATTAGTAATTTCTTCTAGATGACACTAACATAGCTATGTCAGTGGCAGAAATATGAATGTGTCCAGGCATATACACATACATCCTTAATTTTTATTTGTGTTTGAATGTGTATGTGTGTGATGTGGTGTGTGAATATGGGGTACACTTGTCATGGCATGCATGTGGAGTTCAGAGGACAACCTCAATTATCAGTCCTTGGCCTCCACATTTTTTTTAAAAACAAGACTGCTTTATTTTTCCAACTGTATCTATTGCATTACGTGACCCTCAAACCTCCAAGACTGTAGGGCTTTAATTTCTGGTCAGAATAATGGGATGTGAATATTTCTGACCCTGGATGGATGTATGACATTCTATTTAAGCTACTCAAAAGATGCTAAGATTATTAACTGCTCAGAGGCTTTCTGGGAAAGAGCAAAGACATACCATTACTTTCTTCCTCAGGAGGTAATGTAAATGGACCTGTTCATCATCTGTAAAGGAAAATGCTATATAGGAGCGCTATCTGGTCCAGTGACTGTAAGAAAACCTACTTCAAAAGGTAAGTTGACACAGAAGTTTCTCTGGTCATGGTCAATTCTCGTGCCATGAGAACATTTTTCTCTACAGTGGTGCCTTGGGTGGCTCTCTCAGAAGGGTACTTGTTATACAGTCCTATAGTGATCTTACATTTGTCACCACACTCTATATGGCTGTGATGAACTCTTTCATCTTCAGTTACAAAGATCTCCAGGAAGCTAAGGAAGGTCACAGTGATTTTCTAGTTATATTGTGACCTATAGGTTGGTTTGTCTTATTGGCCTGTATGCCTTTCCACTGAACCTCAAGAATCATTCTATGATTTTATTTAAAAATATTCTGAGAATCACTTTAAACAATGGCACCTCAAAAAAACCACAAAATTATCCATATGGTTATTGCTAAGACACATAGACACCTCATTCTTCCTTGAAAATCCCTCAGTGTATTGTACTTTGCCCAGTTATATGTTTTCCTCTCTTAATGACAACACTTACATATATTGATCTCTCTCTCTCTCTCTCTCTCACACACACACACACACACACACACACACACAAACACACACAAAACATACATTTGCTTTAGCCTGACACCAACATATCTGTGAAGAGTTGCCTCAGTGGGGGCTTTGTTTCTTGGTCCTACTAATAGGCTAGCTATAGGGCCTTGTCATGCAACAATAGAATTTAAAAGGTGACCAAAGGAATTGTGGAATCCAACTTCATCATTTCATAGGTGAAAAACTGGGTTCAAGACAATAATATGAGCCTATACCAAGAGATATTGTTAGCAGAACAAAATATTGTAGTGGAGCCATTTCTTCAGTCCGACCCTGGCCACCATGAGCCATTGCTATGCTGACATACCTTGGCTCATATGTCTGGAACAAAATAAATAAAATTTAGTGATGGCTAGGGCTACATGATTGGTAATGAGGCTGTTAATCCTCCCTCCTAGAAGAAGGGACTAAGTCACTATTCACCCTGCCTTAGTTGCCTGTGTCTTAGAGGTTGCTAAACTATGCAGAAGAGGGACAGTGAACTAGGGAAGGGGTCATTGGTGACATTGCTGCCAAGTGAGCTGTGTTAGGGGAGACAACTTCCCAGTGGTATAACAGTTTTTTGAGTAATAGTTGCTCTTTATGTAACCACAAAAAACCTAAAGGTTCACAAAGTTGGACTCTGATTGAATTCAGTTTTTGATTTATGAGCAGAAATGTCTTTGTGATTCCATAGGAAAAGTCATACCACCAGGTCATACTTTGGGCTTTCTGAGTGAAGACTCCAATCTATTACTTAATATTGCTTAGATTTTGGTGAAATATATAACTTAAAATTCTTTTGCATCTATGATGCAATTTCAGATTTTTTTTTCCTAAATTCAGTTGTAATTCTCAGATTCACATTAGATTACCAATCATTCCTTGCAGTTTTTCCTAATTGAGAAAATATACATGCCAGTGTATTGTTGAGATAAAACATGATATGCAGTAAAATATAATGCTACTTAACCATGGTAAATTAATCTTACCTCATTAAATCGCTGTATCACTTTGCTCTTTTGAATATCCCAAATAAAAGCACCATTTCGGGAGGTTGCACCAGCAATGCAATTTAAATCACCTTAAAACACAATTTGTTGAAGATTATACATATTTTTATATACATATTACATATGTAGTATTTTCTATAAATATGATTTTTTTAAAATGTAAATTTTAGAAAGTTAAGACTTGAAATTTATTTAATAATACAAGTTGATGCTTTAATTTTTTTTTTTACTTGTGTGGGGAAGGGTGTGTGTATGCCTTTGGAACTTAGAGGAAGAGCTGCAGGAATTGGTTCTTCCAGTCTGCCATGTATGTACCAAGTGATTAAACTTAGGTCACTGGGCATGGCAATAAACACTGTTACCCACAAACCACTTCACTCCATTATTACCCCATAACTGATCGTATTTATAATTGAAATTTTCAAAAGCATAATTATATAATTGTGTCAATGTAAGAGAGAACAATGCAATGAATATATTTTCTATATAACTTTAATCATTTATGATCAGTATTTTAGTCTATAGCCTGTACTAAATTTTTTTGAACAAATCTCTAATAGCACTTTCAAATCAATAAATAATTCAGTATAGAAGTTAAAAAGACAGGGATAGCTCTATTATCAAGCCAACTACTATAGTTAAACTCCCCCAACTTATCATTAGTTCCTAAGTATTACATGAATATCTAACATGTTAATGCTCATATTTCCTTACCATCTAGTAATATTTAATGGCTAGGAAAGTATATTTATAAGCTAGTCAAATAAAAATAAATTTAGTTGAAAACATATTTTTTTAAGGAAAATTAAAAAAATTTAAAAAGAGACCATTGCTTGGTAGTTTTCATTTTCAAAAATCAGAATCACATAAACATATCAGGAAAGATTTTAATCATGTGAAATCTACTAACCTTTAGAGGCATAACTATACAAATACAGCCAAAATTAAATAACATTCCAGTTATCTAGACTAACTGTAGGTTCTCTATGTGGCTGTCTCTTGCCAAGGAATCGTGATTCTTTGGCCGATGAGCTATGCTAAAACAGTATACCTCATAGGGGCGCAGGGGTGTGTGTGTGAAGATACATTTGAATAAAATTTAGAAAAGTCATTGATTTCATGCTGGGTTTTAATAAAAGAAAATCTTACCTGGAGCCCATGAAAGTGCAAAAATGACCCCTTCATTACCCGGAGAAGTGTACACTGCTGTTAATGTGTTTATATCCCACACCTTTATAGTGCCATCGAATGAAGCTGTTGCTAAGAGATTTGGATCATCAGGTTTGAATTTGCAGTCAAATATAGTTTCCACGTGTCCCTAGGATTCATGATTTTTTTTAAAAAAATCACATTATGCAAGAAACCCTTATTAATAAAGCATAACACATAATAAAATTTATACATGTACTAATTTTTCAACTATTAGTGCAAAAATTCACAGTTGAAAAAATACTTAAATGTGTACTTATTGCTCTGAATGAGTGTTGGGTTGTTATTGTATCATTGCTTGTATATCCTTTTCATTGAAAATGCTTAGGGCCAAGTGTTCTGATTTTTACATTTCTTTTAGACTTTAAAATGTTTCCATATGAAACATGGTTGGGAATTGCCTGATATGGGTGCTGGGACCCAAACCCAGTTCGCCCTCTTAACTGCTCTGTCATCCCCCCAGCCCTCTCCTGCTGTTTGTTTTGTTTTATCTGCTTGTCTGTCTTAAGTACAAGACAGTAGGATAATAATTTATGAAGAATTAACTCTAAATAATTACTATATTTTATTCCAGCAGTGCAAGTGAAGAGTGAAAGTCAACAAATCGAATATTTCTTTTTATATAGAGGTACAATATGATGGTGGAAACTGGCAAAATCAGGTATAGTCCCATTCGTTCATGTATGCCTTCCTAACCGCCTATGCTTTAAAACATGAAATACCTGTTCCTAACATACAGCAGTAAATGTAAAGTTTACTCTCCTGTTCTAATTGTCCTCTCTGAGATTACTGCCTCTGTCTGGTAACTTAGGCCTCAGCCTAGAAGCTTCTAACCACCTTACAATCTAATCTAGGCCTAAAATGTTTTTAGGCTCTGAGTCTTCCTCCTGAATAAACTCACCTTTCCTAAGTCTTTCTGATCTCTGGCTGGCTGATTCAACTCAGCTGTTCTGGCTCAGACTCCTGTCCAGACTGACAGATCCAATCTGGCTTCTCTCAGTTTCTCCTGGGCTGCTCTGCTTGGCCTTAGACTAATTCTAGGGAACCATTCTGATCTTCTAGTTCTTCACTCTCTGGCTCATTCTATCTTCACCTATGTCCAGCTTGTTTTCTCTCTGCAACTGGTCTCTGTACAACTGTCCCAGCAAAACTGCCTCCTTTCTTTGTCTTCTCTCTCTGCTGCTCTCTCTTAAGTGGTCTACGTTTCCCTCCTCTTCTCCTAAGAGTTGGGCAGATCCGATGGTGTCAAATCTTTCTCGGATTCATCACTTTGTCTGCCAGTAAATTAGACATGACTTTCAAACATTAGTGCTCCCTTTTACAAACTATAACTTTTCCTTCATTGTTGAGAATTAAAGGCATCTACTGAGGATGTTTCTGTTTGTCAGCCAGAGGGACTACAAGTGTATGCTAAGCCTCAGCCTCATCACAAGAAACACCTTTTTTTCAGTAAATAACACAATCTCGGGTTTCACAGTATGATCAAATATCGTGCAACATAGGGCCATTTGTAATCCCAGAAGACTGTAAAGTAGGATTACAGACAAATGTGAACACATATTTGTCACTCAACTATATTTTGCTTTGGAATATGTACTAGCATTCATTTATTTTTGTAATTCTTCAAAACCCTTTTAAAACAATAAAATCTTTTCTTTAGATAAAGGTGAAAAAGTCTCAAGACTTTGAGTGTGGGGAGAAGAGACTAACAATCTCTGGATTACTTAGCTGTAGTCGTTCAAGGTAGTCATTTACAAGGATGAGAATATAATAAGGTGATAATTTCGATGATTTATACTTCAAATTTTTGTTTCTGCTGTGTGTGCTTTCAGATTTCATTTTGGTAAATCTGAAAACTCCCATAGCAAAATCAATTATTTCTTGTCTTTTCTTTGTGCCCAAAGGAAAGGATACATGAGAGAAAAAAAAATGTAGAATGTTCCATATTTTTAAAGCCTTGTTTTGAAGGTTCTGATGCCCAGGCAGCCATCAGAAGCTAGCCTTCCAAGTGCTAAGGGCTGCCTGAGCGATGCCTCATCTACAGATCAACCCCTGGGTATTATTCGGAATAATATAAATTTTAGGAGGTAAAGGTCTCGTGAACAGATGTAGGTCTTGGGGACCATATTTCTAAAAGAGTGTATCTCTGTGCTTCCTCCCCTCTATCTCTGCTTCCTGGTTCCATGAGAAGAGAGCACTCCTCTGTCACCTGTTTTCCTGTCTTGATGCCTCTGTCTCACCACAGCCCATATCAATGGAGCCTGATGACTTTCCATTTCTTCTGATTAGTCCCCTCCCCTTTCATTTCCACCAAGTCCCTATAGATGTGTGAATACCAGTGGATACATAATTGGATTACTTCACTACTGAGGCTTGAGCTTATGTGGTTTAGTGACTTTCCTAAATCATCTCCTCTGCTGCTTTATTGGGAACATGAGTTCTTTAGGGGATATTTTATTTACAAAGATATTCTGTTTATTTAGTCTCTTCTCCCCACATTCAAAGTCTTGAGATTTTTTTCACCTTTACCTAAAGAAAAGATTTATTATTTTTAAAGGGTTGTGAAGAGTTACAAAAATAAATGAATGGTAGTACATATTCCAATGCCAAATATAGTTGAGTGACAGTTAGCAAATATGTGTTCTCATTTGTCTGTAATCCTACTTTACAGACCCTGAAACCCTGAACCTAAAGGACGAATTCTTTTTTCCTGGGAATTTTATTACATCAATGACTAATGAAGAAATTTGGTAGCAGAAGTAGGACATGGAGGCATTGAGCCATTTTAAAGGGCTGAGAGTCACAGTATGTGGCAAGGCTGGGATTCCCCGGGGTAGCCCCTGAGAGGATGACACCTGAGGCTAGGAGAGTGAATCCTAAGGTGCAGTGCTAATCCTGGGAAAGGGGAGATGACAGGAAAATGACTTTACTGCTAGATAAGCTACAGGCAGTAAAAAAAGCCAGCCCAAGAGACTGGTCACATGGGCTGAGGCAGCAATGCAGTAGAGAAGAAACAGCTAAGCCCTTCAGGGACCATATTACATCACCCAAAGCTCCGACTGGCTAACAAGCTGTGTTTCAGTCTCGCTTTGGTTCCACCGCTCCCTTTGATGCTCCCACTTCACCACTTCGCAAAAGAAAATTTTATTTTGTTACTATCTCACCATTATATGTTGGAAGTGTGCAACTTATTTACTGATTTTTATAGGAAGTGAAAAGGAAGAGCTGGCCTTGAGTCTCAGAACAGGCTTTGATCTGAACTTTTGAGACGCCGGAGGCCCCTGCAGACGAACTAAATGTATTTTTGCATTATGAAACGGATATGAGCTTTGGAGGACCAGGTGTAAAAACGTCGTTGTAAATAAAACCACATAAGCTCAAGCCTCAGCAGTGAAGTAATGCAATTATGTATCCACTGGTATTCACACATCTATAGGGACTTGGTGGAAAGGAAAGGGGCGGGGACTAATCAGAAGAAATGGATCTTTGAAGGTAAGATCTGGGCTATATCTTAACCACATCCCAAGGGCTTTCATCCTCTTTCCCTACCCTGCCTCCCCTGTCTTCCCTCTCCTCCCCTTCGGCCCCTGCTGTGAGCATCCATAAGGTCAACCACTTTAAACTACCACAAGTTTCTGCTGTGATGTTCTGCTCACCACAGACCCAGAGGCAATGGAACCAGGTGACCCTGAGCTGAAATCTCTGATACCACAAGCCAAAATAAATCTTTCTCAGTTGAGTCCTCTCAGGTGGCTTGTCACAGACAGAGAAAACAAGTTCTTTTTTTTTTTTTTTAGGTGAGATCACTCGGGAGCAATGGCCACTTAAGCATGTTAAATGTATGCCTTAATATAATTCAGGTTGTGGAAAACTTAGGACATTCATATGCTCTAAGGAAGAGTAAACAGGCAAACTCAATAAGTAATAATTATAATACAAACATGCCCTCATTTACTTAAGACAGCAAGCCTTGCTCAAGGTACTGTACTGCACAGTCAGGACACAGCACAGAATTGAGTGAGGCCAAAATATGAAAGCACGAAGGGGTTGCTTATGCTGAAGTCTATCCCCCTCTCATTGCCCCCCCCCCAGCACAACTGTAGCCGTTTTGTCCCATACCTGCCAGCTATTTCATATTTTTGCTGTAATATGCCTGCCAGTCACTGACACAGGAAAATAACTTGACTCAGAGCAGGGTCATGCTGACCACATACTCTATTATGTTCTGCATGTTCTGTATGAGGTTTGTTTATCTTAAGAAATTCCAGAAAGCTTTATATAGGACCCATCAAATTAAAAGCCAATATGAACTATATTATGTCTAAAATGTCAAATCAGAGAGTATCACCAGGCAGCACTTCCCGCCCCTGTGTATGAGCTCACTGTGGGTTTTGTGGTTTTTTTTTTTTTAAATCCTTTATAAACTGAAAGAGAAAGATGTTCAGGGTCATAGCTTCAAATAATTCCGAGCAATGTTCCTGATTGATTAGTATTAGGGCCTGCATTCAATAAACCATCTGTGTCTGACTGAGATCGGTGTTTGCATGGCTTGTTGACCACTAATGGATCTCCAACACTTATGTGTTAAATAGGAGTTTAATAATCATTAGAGTCAATTCCTAGAATTATAGAACTATAACAATGTTTCAACATAAACAACTATAAAACAATCTTAACCTAACTTGTCTTAAGGTGCCAATGAAATGAAACCCTAGATATGAAATGACTGGCTGAGGTTTGCCAAGCCTTCTGGAAAGAACAAGAACACTCTAATAATTTTTCTTCCAATAATACACTGTGGTCTAACTTTTCTTCTTCTTTCTCTTCTGTGGGATTAAACTCAAATGTAAGACAAACCCTGTACCAATGAGTCACATTCCCAGCCTCTGTTACTCTGGTTATTACTGTTATTTTCTAAAATGTTTTAACATCGAAAAGGTCAGTATATTATTACCTAAAAAATAATGCTTAGAAATATTACTACATAAGTGTAAGTCAATATCACAAGTTTACACAAAATAAGCATCATGCATTACAGAGGAATAACCAGAGGACTTACCAGTTCTCTAAGAAAATCCCACTTCTTGGCTCCCATGTCATAAAGCCCAACTCCACCATCCAGGAAACAGCACACAACATGACCAGGAGGAAGAGAAAATGCTTGATTCTGTGTCAAATTCGGGGGTGGAACTGCTTCGCTTGTTGAAGATGTATAATGATTTTTGTTTGGAGACTGGACTGAAACTAAAATAAGAGGAGAAAATAGCAATCACTTTTTTTTCAAATAAAAACCACAGGACTTAATATCTATACTTCAACTTTCTGTTTTGCTCTACATTCATAACCTGTTTTAATGAGCACAATTTCTGCTTCTACAGAGCCACTAAAAATGTGGAAAAATGAGCATAAAACTAGGTGTTAAAGAAGTATATACTAGTATAAACCAATGTGGCTGAAAATTAGGTAGGAATTACAGTATTGACGTATGCTTTGTGAAATTATGTCTCTGTCCTTACCTACCTAAGGCACTCTTTGATTGGCTTTAATAAAAAGTATGTGATGGTCAATTAGCTTGGCAGGAAGTGGGAGGTGGGACTTTCTGGGAAAGAGAAAGGAATGGGAAGGAGGAGGAAGAAGAGAAGGAGGAGGAAGAAGAAGATGAGACAAAGGAGGATGAGGAGGAGGAGGAAGAAGAGAAGGAGGAGGAAGAAGAAGATGAGATAAAGTAGGAGGAAGAGGAGGAGGAAGAGGAGGAAGAGGAGGAGGAGGAGGAGGAGGAGGAGGAGGAGGAGGAGGAGGAGGAGGAGTGTTTTTTGCCAGGAGATGTGGTAGGAGAGGGATGTGATCACAGGCCTAGAAGATAGAGCTAGCCACATGGCTGGATGGGGCTAGGTGGTCAGGTTAACTCAGATGAGTTAGTTGAGAGTCTGCCCAGCTAAGGCCTTTAAAATATTTGAAATGTTTAAAGGTCTCTGGGTGGCTACTTGGGAAAAAGCTGGTAAAAGAATAATGGCCACAATATTAATTTCCAGTAGTAATATATACAAAATTTTAATAATAATTTACTCTACATTATAGCCTTTTAAGAATATGTAGTTTGTTGTTGCTTTATAAATTAAAATACAACATGGTTATTTTTTAAAAATAATCTTTCAAAATACTGTCATAGGGCTCTGAAGAGATGGCTCTGCAGTTAAGAGAGCCTGCTGTACAGTCATGAGAACTTGAGTTAGAACTCAAGTACCTATGAAACAATTTGTCCCACAGATATCTGAGGCTCCATCTTCAATGAACTCAAAGCCCTCTTCTGCCTCTACCCACAAAGGTGTATGTATACACATGTGCATGTATACTCCACAAACACAGAAAGGAACAAGGCACACACAGAGAATAAAATAAGCAATACAAAGCTCCATACCCAACCACACATATATGTGATAGTTTTCTGTCAATGCAAATAACTTTATGAATTAATTTTCAAGTCGGTGAGAACAACTGCTTCTATTACTTTATGCCATTGTAAATTAATTAGTATAATCTATTTTTATTTACATATTGAAATGTGCATAAATATCTCTTGATATTTTATTTTCTGGTTAAAATATAAGAAAGTCCTTAATAAAGTCATTGTAGATGTTGCTCATTTCTTTGAACCTGAGAGCGACAGGAAGCTCAAACCGGAATGGAAAGTAATGAAATAGGCATTTGGTAGTAATAGATTTAGCCAATGACATGTAATCTGGGTAAAAGTTAATATAATCCATAATGTTTCCTGGTATTTTCATTACTCAACATCATTAGTGGTCTTGACAAACTTTATGCATCAATCTGCTTGGAATTCTTGTTTATAATAAATGTTTCTAGTTTTTAATTTCACTTCATAATGATTCTTAGTTCATGGTATTATATTCAATGCAAACTGGGAAAATAAGTCTGTAAGTCTATTAACAACATAGTATCTGAAAGATACTATTCAAAAAATGGCAATATTAGCATGTGCTTTTTTACATTTTCAGGTTTTTTTGCTAATAGACATGGACACTTTCAGAAAAAAAAAAAACATGAAAGAATAGGATTACGAGGTTTAAATCTTTCCAAGATATGAAAGTCTATAAAATAAAAAAAATAATGCAGACAGAAAAAAACCACTTAGAAGCAATGTGCAATATGCTTGCCTCTCATACATCATCCACCACTCTTGATTTTTCTAAATCAATTTTAAATCCCTAAAATGTTGGGTCTCTACAGAAAGGCTTAAATTTACCAAAATGCTTGGGGTTCAAATATAGTCCCTTGTAACTACTTATCAATGCCTCTAAATTAGAAAATAAAACATTAATTTGAAGGGTCATTGTTAATTTTTTATCTTTGTATGAGGAAACATAGGCTTGAATAAGGAGGAAATGATTATCCCAGATCAACAAGTGTGTGCATTTATGCCCACATGTGTATACAGGTATGTATGTGCCTCTGTGTGTGTGTGTGTGTGTGTGTGTGTGTGTGTGTCTGTGTCTGAGTGTATACTAGTACAGGAGCCCATGAATGCGAATGCCAGAAGGTGTCAGATGTCCTGAAGCTGGAGTTACATGCACTGTGAGCTGCATGATATAGGTTTTTGGAACTGAAAAGTCCTCTGGAAGAACAGCAAGCTCTCTCCTAACCACTAGACCACAATCCTAGATTATTATTTTATTTTATCAAAAGCTCCATGATTGACTATATGATACTCAGTGATGATCCCCAGAAACACATACATGCAGCCAACATTGAACTTAGTAGTTTGTATCTATGTTCATTTTTTAAATATGTGTCTATAATAACAATTGTTAAAAGAAGAGGGGACTATGAACTTGCAGGGGTCAGACATGCCAGGAGTAGAAGAAATTAATTCTATTTTAATTGGAGAAAATTTTTCCTCAGCCTACAGTTTTTACAGTCACAATGTGGACACACTATCGACTATGCAAAGTGTTCATGACAGACCTAACAGAGAGTCAATTTGTTTTTCTTTATTTTAATAAAAAACTAATTAAAAACTTTTCCCAAAATGTCAGATTTTTATTTAGAACACATGTTTTACTGTTTATCCTACATTAGAAAATCAATGAATAATCAGAAAACAATGTGAAAAAAATGAAGACAGTTGAGATGCCTCAAAATTCTGTAAATTCAGTCCAGTCAACAGTCAAAAAGGAAACCTGGAGTTATAAGTCCTGTTATTTGAACATTCAGGTTATTTAAACTTTCTTTGCTATAAACTCTGTTCATTATAAATGAGGCATGCTTAAAACATAAACTGTACCTGTCAGGCCAATTTTATTTAATTCTATTACTCTTACAAACTCTGATTAGTATTATTGTTTCCCCTTCTTAACAGCAATAGTTTAAGATTATCTGAATATTATTATTCAATGTCATTTTGCTCTAAATAGTTTTATATAAGAAATACTAGTTATTCTGTGGATTTATGGCTCCTTCAGTATGTATATTATTAAGGCTAACAGTGGCATAAAACATATCATTTATTTATATTGTAGTATCACTTTATTTGCAGAAAACATGATACTGGGATGTATTAAAATTTTTGTATTTTGTACTTACATTTCTTCTTTGGAGGAGAATTAACTACATGTAAGCAGTGAAATCCCGTTTTCTTTAATTTAAAATTATCGATAGGTGTTGTTCTCGAAACATTCCAAATGCGTAAAACACCCACTTGAGAATCTAGTCAGATCATCAGAAATGCACATGTCAACCCACTTTGTCTGACAGAAAAAAATACCCAGTCATAAAAGTAACAACAAAGATGTCCAGAGGCATGCAGTGATATCATTTAAATATTAATGACACTATCAAAGAGATGGATGATATTCTGCTCCAGTTTTAAATTTGGGGCAGGTTTATTTTTTATTCCATTATACTCTGTCATGGGTTAGAAACTCCCTTCCCTAGGAGCCTTCCACTGTGACGGTCATTATTACAGGATGATCACAAACAATCTCCACTGATAGCATGCATTCTAGGAAATGGTCAGGTAAAAAATATTGTCCATTTCTAACAGTAAGCAATCATTCTAACCTGAAACATCCACTACCTTCTCACGATCTCCTTCAAGCCAAATAAATCGAACATGCTTGAAAACAAATGAGAAAATTCCTCTCTCCTTCAAATCCCTCAAAAGATGCCTTGGAAAATGGTCAGTCTCTCTGCCTCAAACAGTCACACACACACACAAGTAATTACCTTAGCACCCACAAATTTTACTAGCATTTATAAGTTAACAGAACTGTAAGTCTACATAACAGCCTAATAACAATACTATTCCTAATCGCCTAAAGTGTAAATTGTATGAATAACTACTGATGACATCAGTCAGATTCCACGATGAGATCTTATTTACGACAGAAAGGAGTGATAAACTGATCTACGCTGCCGCAGAGATGAATCGTGAAAATACTGTGTTAAAGTGAAAGGAGCAAACACTAAAGACCGCATTTGGAATGTCCACCAGAGATGCCTCAAACAGGCAAGCTCAGGGACAAAAAATGGATTATTGGTTTATGTGCATGAGTGCTTTTCAGGATATGGAGAGGAATGGAGATACTTGGTGATTAGTGGGTACAGGGTTTACTGGGGGTGGGGGAAACAAAATACTCTGGATTGAGATAATCGCTATATAACTTTGAGAATAGGCTAGAAACCACTAAACTGTGGTTTGAAACAGTTAATGTTTATCTTAATAGTTAATAAATACATTTACATTTTTATCACTCATGAAACTTAATTAAAGGTTACTACAATATATAAATTAGGAATCCAGTTCTTTATTTAAATTAAAATTGTAAAAGTAAAACAAACTAGTACAGAATCCCTAAATTTTGCAAGGAAAAATAATATTATTTTAAGTTAAGTAAATATTGCTCTAATGGAATGGCTGACTTTCTTCTTTCTCCATAGAGCTTTCTCCTCCCTTCTCCACTCCCTCTCCCTCTCCTCTGCTCTCTTCTCACTTCCATTCTTTCCTTCTCTCCCCTCTCTGTTTTTCTCTGTCTCCCTGTCTTTGTTTCTGTCTCTAATTCTGTTTGTTTCTCTGTGTCTCTGTCTCTCTCTTCTCCTCCCCTCCCCCACCGCCCTCTCTGAGCTTTAGTAAATGGTGAAAGCTGGTTGTCACTTAATTCTTCATTGCTATTCCTAAATTTTCTCATCTTGGATTTAAGCATCTGCCTTTGGTAAATTCTCTCAGACAGGAAAAGGCATCCTTTTAGCCATGGAATTTAATACTACTTTCATTTCTCAATTTGACTGAAAATATTTAACTTCCATAGCATATCTGGTGATGATCTGTCAAAATTAGTGAGACTGATGGAACACCTATCAGGAAAACTAATTGTTTTCCAATCGATACCTTGGCTATCTTCTTTCCACCTCTGGAATCCAGTCATTTGTTATTTGTGCATATATATAAACACAGGAACATGTGTTTACATTACATAGAAATATAAAATATAAATATATAATATAATAATTGCAATGTATTTCCATATACAGAAAATATGGTTTGTTAATTTCACTTTAATCATGCCAATGACACACTTTATAAATTAGGTACTCACTATATTAAATAATACTTGTGCTATTAATTAAAACATTTTATAAAAATCAACTAACAGAATGCAATGTATCTAGGTCATTTAATGAAAATTCCATACTTGGGGCTTTCAGGAAAGCCCACAAATGGACACATTTACCTCCAGTTATAAACATTCCTGGAGCACTGGGCACCCAGGCTAAGCATTGCACAGACACCGCAGCACTGGGAAAGTTAAACGTCGTGATGCAGTAAAGGGATTCAGAATCCAGTAGACGAATGCCATAATGCAAATTAGCCACCAGAAGATAGTCCGTGGACAGCGGGTCCCACTCCAGGGCTGTAACTGGGTCCTCCTCATCTGTTCCTTCAAGAGATTCAGGTCTCAGAACGTGTTTCTGATTTTTCCTACCTATTTCGTACAAAGAAAATTGTATCACAGAACATCATAGGATCGTGTTTCCTCCTGTTTACATCACCCGTCTCTGGGACTCCTGAGAGGATGATCTGGCTTTCGTATGTGGCTGACATGTGAATGGGGGAATTAGTTTGTCCTGATGATGCAAATCAGTGTTATCAGCTTGGTTTGATACTGTCTAGTGCTTTCAGTATTCCTCATTATTTATCACTGAAAATATGGAAGGAAAAGACTGGCTTGTCTCATGACCAAGAACTTTCAGTTTCTCATGACAGGACAGGGACAAGGAAGTAGTTATGAGATAGAGAGTATCAGTAATGAGTGAAAGCATTGCCATTGGAGGTGACGATCTAGGTCCACAATCTGGTTTTATCACTGACTAGCTTTGCTCTGGTGGACAAGATGCAACCATTGGTGTCTAAACTCCTCTGGTCCTATAATGGAGGATTCAGTACTTTTTCCACAGACATTTTGAAGTCACTACCTGAGCACTTCATTAATGAGCTATTACAATAGGGTGTGTTATAAATAGTATTAACAGTATTTACAGTAATTCCTTTCTCAGTCATCATTAGTTATTGTAGTTCACACCATAGCATTAAAGCAAGAACTGCAAGGATAAATAAGCAAAATTAAATATACAAAGAAATGATCAGAAATCATCTATGCTTCTGCCAATTAAGTATAAACTAGCAATGCGGAAAAAGATGGTTTGCGGATGAGTCACATGGGTACTTCTCTGAGCTAGTCCCCTTACTCTCAAAAGATAACAAAAGATGCAATTAAATAGAGACACAACAAATATTTAAAAAGTGCCTATTAGTTGGAAGAATTATAAACTTCACAGGGCATGCTTGTTTAAAAGCACAGTTACAGAGTGTGGGAAGACAGCACAATGACTGCCTTGAAAGTGTAAGAATCTGAATTCAGTCCCTGGAACCCAAATAATAATGCTGGGCATGGTGGCACATGGCTATAATTTCAGCATCTGAGAGGTAGAGACAGGTAGAGTCCTGGAGCTTGCTGGTCAGTCATTTTAGTTCTATGGGCAAGCTACCAACTGTGTGACAGCCTGTTTCAAAAATGAAGGCAATGGCCTCACTGAAGAACAATTCCTAAAGTTCTTCTCTAGCCTCAACACAAACATGTGCACATGTACCTGCACACTAACATGCATCTGCAAACACACACACACAAACACACACATGCATTTCCCACAAGAATACACACATCAAAATCAACCAAACAAAACTATACAGCCACTCTTGTTTCAGTACCATAATTACATGTTCTTTGAAAAAAAAAAATCGGAACATAAGAGTAGAAACAAGTTAATACCCCTTAGCTACACAGGGTATTTATTTATAAAGTGAATTGAATATGTTATTATGTCAGCTTGGATTAAGTTTACAAAATCATGTTATTTTTAAAAATATACTGCTTATCTTAAATTAGTAGTATTTTATTTATAATTTTGCTCATATAATCACAGAAACTGGGTATAAGATTTTTATTCATTTAGTTTTATCTAATTTGTATAATAAAATTTTAAAAATGTTCAGTGTTAGAGAAATGGCCTTAGACCATAATGTGCTTGCCATGACCTGCGTTTGGATCCCTATGACCCATGTCAAAAGCTGGGAAGGGCAGCAAGTAGGAATTGCTGAAGAGCTAGACTGACCAATACCTCATCATTCAATGAGAGAGCCTGTCTCTAAAATTAGTTGGAAGGTGTTTAAAAAAATGTCTGATTTTGCCCTTTATTCTTTATTCTCTCTTCTCCTTTCTCTCTCTCTCTCTCTCTCTCTCTCTCTCTCTCTCTCTCTCTCTCACTCATATAGACATGCACACAGTTCCCACATATATACACAAAGAGAAATTTTCATTTTACTTATCAAAATAAGTACTCTTTAAACATCTATTTGGTATGATAAAAGTGATGTGCATAATAATATAAAATTGAAAGAGTTATAAAACTAGGTATTTCTTAAAAAACATAAGTATTTGCTTGTGCCAATTAATTTTGTTGTCTTTTTAAAGTATTCTAATATACATGAATATTTATATGTAATTAATAAATATTAACATTATGTATAATATAATCATATATTATATAATATTATATTATAATATTAATATATTAATATAATATAATTAATATATAATACATTATATAATATTAATATTATATAATTAATATTAATATATTAGAGTATCCTATTATATATTAAAGTATTACTATATATTTAGTAATATATAGTATATAATTATAGTAATATATTACTATAATATATAGTAATATATTTTAATATATATTAAATATAACAAAAAGTATTTTAATACATATTAAAATATTACTATAATATTAAAGTATTCTAATATATGTATATATATACACACACACACACACACATATATATATATAGTCAAATTACAGAAACAAAACAGGAGAATATGAAGTGTGAATGCTGTCAGGTGTATCTAATCTGCTGGCATTGTAAAGAGACATTGTCATTTACAAAATTTTTGCTTGAGACCCACACAATTGAGTTACAAACCAAGAAATAAAAAAGCCAACAAAAATGTAAAAATAATCTTTTATTGCTTTAAGTTTGGGATTTTGTATTAGGCTCCATCCCTCGCTTCCCTTGGCCCCTTCAGGTAGCCCACAGGCTTGGGTTGGACATCCTTGAATCATGTTACTTTGAACCTCAATATATAAAATAATAATAGATTATATTCATTACTTCTTTTCTGATGTTTTTATTGTAAAGAGTAAAAAAATTCATAAAGGTTTGTGGTCAGTTAACAAAAGAATATACCTGATAATATTTAATTGATATGTGCTATTAATGTTATGTTTTATAACATAACATTATAAAATCTGGTTTCATGGAATATCAGATATGAAAAAAATCTTGTGATAGAAATTTAGCGGCTTCTATACTAAAAACAGTAGTCAAGGGAAATTAGGGCTATCATACAACTGTTGATATTTTGATTTTGATGTTAAATGGCTGGAGAAAAGGGTAAAGAAATCAGCCCACTGTGCCCATGGGGGGGAAATATAAAACCAACAAACAAAATATACACTCACTAAGAAAAAAAAAAAACTTCCATTTAATTTAATTTTTTATTAGTGTCAGAAAAAGTGAATGTAAGGTACTTGTTCATTTTTTTTTATTATTCTTGAAAGAGCACCTTGATTTACTCATCGTCCCAGTCAATAGTTACATACTATCAGAGAGTCAGGGTGGCTGAAAATGTAGTGTTTTCCAAAGTTAACAGTACTTATTTCTGAGAGGAGAGGATTTGAGGTGACTTTTAAGTTTTGAACTATATTTGATTATTGCCAACATTTTAAAATGAATATAAACCCAGGAAATAATTCACAGCAGGCCCAGTGAGTCCAGTTTAAGTAAGTAAGAGTTCAAAGATTTACTGTCACTGTCTCTGTGAGGGGTGACAGTATTTTGATACTGTCAAAATACTTTGATAAAGAGCAGTGGACACAGCAGTATCTCTATCAAAAGGGACACCATCTTGTATATGATATAAGAAAATAATTTTACTTCCCAAATTACAATTGTTCTTCACTTGGCTTATTTTCAGGAAGTGCAGATATAAAGAGCTGATATAAAAATTCCAAGCAACGACAAACACAGTACTGCACAAATGACATGAAGGTGACTATCATATACAGTGTATCTATCATAAGTAAAGTGTATGGCAAGTGAACATTAGGACTCAGAACAATCTGGATAATAGTTTCACTAGTGTGCTTATTGTAACATTTTGCGAAATTGGACTTTAAGCACTGCTATAATTCGTCATGTGGAGAGTCCACCAAGGTCTCCTGTGTAAAAGGTTTGGTCCACAGCCTGTGGTGCTGATGGGAGGTAGTGAGAAGAAGTGGAGAAATAGCAATAAGCCTTTGAGAATTTCTAAAGTAAAAATTAAATAGAATTTACCCAAAATGTTATCACAGTCATTTAATTTTTCTATAAATACTAGTGAAGAAGTCCTTTAAAAATCAGATTCTGGCTCTCCAATACCAAAGGGACAGTTTTGAAAACATACATGTAAGTAACATTATACATCTGACTATATTGTATTTAGAAATATATATTTTCCATACACATATACATAACAATTAATGAAAAAGAGGGTCTATGAATTTGAAAGAGGGAAATGAAAGTTGTGTGAGGGAGTTTTGGAAAAAAGAAAGGGAAAGGGAAAGTTATGAAATTACATTATAATCTCAAAAATAAAAGAAAAATATTTTTTAAAACAAGGTTGTACTAGGAGGTTTTAGATGACTAGGAACATGCCTTTGAGGTGAAGACTGGAATTAATTTTTCTTCCACTTCTCTTTTTCACACCCAGTTGCGTGAGGAAAACGATTTTGCAGTCATATGTTCTGTCTAAGGTGTAATATGCTCATAGAGGTTGAAGACACTGAGGATAATTGATCAGAGACTGAAACCTCCCACATTGTGAGTGAGTCAAACTGTGGGCCAACTTCTTCTGTTCAAGTTATTTATTCTCACAATAAGAACGTGCATTTGCTAAGAAAATAGATGGGCTCAAGATAATTCAATACTTACCAGGCTGAAAAATAGATATGCTTCCATCAATATGGCCAAATGCAACCTTTCCTTTCTTTTGGGTGTGCCACCTAAATATGCAAATGTCAGACACAAAACTATGGGCTTCTTTGTGTACAGACACGCCACTATCTGGTCCTGAGATGGTCCAAATGAGCAGAGGACCCTTCTGGGAAACAAATGCCACAGCATCATATGTGTTCCAGCACCAGCCGAGGCAGACAGGTGTCTCTGGAAAAGATTAAACAAAAACACACGCAGCAAAGATGGGCATAAGATTTGTACAACTGTTGTGGGCATTCCGCATTCACAAAAATTGAAATATAAGAATTACTTCATTGTTATAAAAACCAACCAACTTCTTGATTGGGATATTCTTGTAATTAATCTGAAGAACGATAATCTGAAGTTCTATAGTTAATCTGAAGAACTATAGGGAATATATGTAAAGAATTCCAACTCATTTAATCTACCATTTTTGATGTTTGAAATATGTAAGGTTACTTATTATGTTCCTGTCTAGAGCTGGAGACAACTTTAATATTTAATAGTGATGCAAATCTAATACTCACGTCCCACTACACAGATTAGTTTACTAGAGACAAAATTGAAATGAAAACCACACATGTCCAATATTGTATGTGAAAGATCAAAATTTCCATTGAACATTTTTTCCTTTGCTTAAGCTCAATTTCCAAACAAATAAAGTATAAGATACCTCAACAGTTAATATCTATTCTAAGAACAACAGTACTTAAAAATGTATAAATACAGGTTCAATCTTTAATTTTCAACGTAGGAAGCTGTTAAGAAAAAACCTGGAGGAATTAGCAATGAGCCTTTGAGAATTTTCAAAGTAAAAATTA
The DNA here is from genome assembly GCF_011762505.2 of Arvicanthis niloticus. Lineage (NCBI taxonomy): Eukaryota > Metazoa > Chordata > Mammalia > Rodentia > Muridae > Arvicanthis > Arvicanthis niloticus. The sequence goes on from NC_047673.1 coordinate 44,213,084, forward strand.
AATAGAATTTTCCCAAAATGTTATCACAGCCATTTAATTTTTCTATAAATGCCAGTGAAGATCTCCGTTTAAATTGTAAATCCAGGAACCTGGGAAACCATGGCTAATAAACTAAAATCTTACCCAGAAATACATCACCCACAAATTAAATTTGACAAGTAATACTTGACAAAGCTGGGTAATAATTATTTGTACTTCTGAAGTGAATTTAATTGTGTGTGTGTTTTTTTCTTTTGAGGCAGGTTGTTTTGGTTTGGTTTATTTTTGGCTTATCTTTTTTTAAAGATAGGCTCTCTTTATGTGGCTTTTTTTGGCTGTCCTGAACTCACTATGTAGACCAGGCTGGCCTCAAATTTACAAGGATCTACCTGCCCCTGCCTCCCAAGTGCTGGGATTTGAGGCGTGCAACACCATGCCCAGCCTAAGTTTTTATTTTCAAACATAATCTAGTACAGTTTCTGTGCAGTGACTTTAAGAGAACAATGCATTGTACATCTTCATTTTTTTCTTTATAATACAATAAAAATATTAACATCAAGGAGAGATTTTATGTTATATAAGATTATCTACAAAAATCTAAAGTATCAGGTATATGCACTGTAATTTATGTAAACAATCCTTATAGGACTTTTGACTAACAGATTATTAGAAAATATGGAGACATATGAAAACTCCTAGCGGAAGCCACAAATAGTCATTTTTACATTACAATGCTCACTGCCAGAAGTAATGGGGAATTTGTTTTCTCAGTGATACACTAAAAACCTGAGAAAACCAATCAACTATGTTAATAGAGGTTCATTAAATGGCTTACTTTATAAATATCTTTCTCAAAGGTTCGTGCTGACATGAATATGAAACCAAATATGGACATTACATCTAGAAATATCTTATGTAATTATCACTGAACTATCATTGGTATTGAAAAATAAAGGGAATTATGATATTTAGCATAAAATGATTACTTAATTATATATTTAATTAAGTAATATCATTATAGTTAAAAAAATTAAAGAATTCTCAGTGTTGAGGAAAAGAAAGGATTGTGGCCAGTAGTAATGGCACCCCTTTAATCCCAGCACTTATGAGGAAGAGGTAGGTGGATTTCTGTGAGTTCCAGGAAAGCCTGGTCTAAGACACCCAGGACTACACAGAGAAACAACAAAAAAAACAAACAAAAGGATAGTGATATTACTAAGTTTCTAGAGACCTGTTTCTTGAAACACGTTTTCATTTTTACCAAACTGCACATAAAGTCACAAAACATGCTCATCATGTAGATATCATGTAGATAGATATTATCTGCACATTATTGTCCATATGTGTTAGAGATTAGACTGCACTAATGAACACGCAAGGCCTGTTATTTACCTAATTACTTTTCCAGTTTTGTTTACGTATTCATTCTGGAAATTTTCATATTAAATTTTAACGTTATTTTAATTGCTTATAATTGGCTACATCTTTAATTAATCATAGAATGGAATTCTGAGAGATTTTGTTTCAGTTCTGTATCTCTGCACTTGCCATGACATGAAATGTACTTATTATACATGTTACTACTAGAAATTTAAAATATTGTTTTAAAACCTAAATTAATTAAACAAAATTGTAATCATTGAAATATAAAAATTTTACTTGCTAAAATAAATTTTAGTGACAAATGTACCTTTGATGTTGTCGAGTTTAGCAATGACTTTTTGCTCTGCCACGTTCCAAATGATCACTAAGTTATCGGTACTGCTGCTTGCAAACAAGTCAGGGTTATGTGGACACCATGAAATGGCTGTGATTGTTTTTTTATGTTCCGACATAATTGCATGAAGTTTGAATTCATTATAACGGTGATCCAGCTAAAACAAAGCATGGCAAACAGTTGAGTTCTTTTTAAATAATATGCTCTTGATTAGTAATCATTATATAAAACAGAAGCTATATACAGAAATAGTGGTTTACAGAGTAATAAATATGAATTATGTCATGTCTTAGTTTTCTTTCAACCAAATTCCATAAGCTGAGAGAAACCATTTGAAAACAAACTGAGGAAACAAAGATTTCATATTATCCTTAGGAAAATAAACATTTAAATTTTAAACGAATATTTTATATTTTGTTGCATTTTATCAATGTATTTTATGAAATATAAAACCCTTTTTGAACTTGTGAGGCAAAGGCAGGGAGATCTGAGTTTGAGGCCAGTCTGGTCTGCAGACCAAGTTCCAGGACAGCCAGGGGTATAGGGAGAAACCCCATCTTGAAAACAAACAAATAAACACCAATAAAACAAAGTTTTTTTTTAATTTTACAATATTTGAACCAAAATTAGTTTGTATAAACTTTTATTTTTTTACAAAAAAAAACATGAATGGGTTTTTAAAATCAGTTTATTTAAAAGAAAAAACCTTGACTCTTTATAACCACTTTAAAAAAGTTTTCAATGATGTTCAAAAACAATTCTCCAAAATATTAAAACTTTATTTTTGAAAACTTCATTGTTTTTTACTACCTCGGGTATGAGTATAATGTGTATGATCATTGGATCTCTTACTTTCTGTCTTTTTCTAGACACATGACTATGTGTGGGCAAGTGTGCGTGCATGTGCATGTGCGTGTGCGTGCGTGCGTGCGTGCGTGCGTGCGTGCGTGCGTGCGTGTGTGTGTGTGTGTGTGTGTGTGTGTGTAACTTATTTATTTTAACCAGGACCATCTGTGTAAGTGCTGGATTAGGATAATCCACTGGAATCTGGTGAGGTCAACAGTGGCTCCACAAGGGAATGTGATGACTGCCCCTTTCTCTGAATTTATCTGTCAGGTCCCGAGAAACTCAGGACAAATGGGTAACTCTGTGGTTCATATTAACATACCAAAGTGTGGCTAACTCTGTGATGCCTGTCAGAGCTCCCTCAGCAAGTACCTATTGCAGAGTCCTGGCCTGTTCCCAGCCTACCTAAACCTCTTCATTTGAGGAGCCTCCCTCCTCTTTCCCCAGCTTCTTTTTTTTATATATAAGTCTGCTATTTCAGCCAGGAGTTCTTTTGGCCTCTAGTCTCTCTCTGCCTCTGTGTCTCTGTCTCTCTCAATTTCTCTCTGTCTCTCAGACTGTCTCTGTCTCTCTCTCACTCTCTGAAATAGATCAGCTACTAGTTTTAAAACTGTCAATGGTATATAATAGACCTGTTATATATCCTGGGTGGTTGTACTGTGTTTGCATGGGTAAGTAGAAGGCATGAATACACCACCTTTCCTATTTCATTTATAAATTCCTCCATTAATTACTTCACATTTTAGTTTCCTGTTAATTTGTCACTTGAATTATTAAGTTTTGTATCTTCATTAAGGTTGGTCTTTTTTTCTTTCAACATGATACCAGTGAACCTTGGCAGTATGTTTTAGAATGTAAAGAAATCATTACAGATTCTTTCTTTCACCACATGCTTAAAGTAGAGTCCTACTTGACAGCATTAGCCTATTTTATTACACAGCATTCTAATATCTTCTCCTTTCTGCTTTACTAATAAGGCCACAGTGACTATCTTGGCATATCAAATTTTGAGTAATGACATAGCCTTTTCCTAAGACTTCTCATCTGTATTTTTTCTATTTCTATAGTTATAGCTTTTCTTGGATAATTTTTGATACCATGAGCATTTACATCTGGCTAACACTGCAAGCGATAATCATTTAAGTTGTCCTGGTTGCATAATTGTCTATTTTGTGTAGTTAATACATTTTAAATTTAAAACCCATTAGCAATATAAACCATTTGTAGTACAGACTGTAAATATATCCAATGCATCATATGTTAGAAATTCAATATAAATATCTATAAATGCAAGCACTTATGAGGAAATAATGTCATATATCAGTGATCTTCACTGACTTTACTTGAACAGTATAGAATGCTAACTATTACCATTTTCTATTATAACAATATTATGAGATTGTACTGGTAATGATCATAAATTGCTATTTTAATAATTTAGTCTAATATGTTTTTCATCACTGTCATTGAACAACTGCATTAAATTCTCATGCCAGGTAGAAAAAAATATCAGTTAATAACACTAAAAAAATAGAATATGATGGGTTATTTCACCTTAGCTATAAGGTCAGTGTGTATTGGTATGGGGAACTATTAACAACCTTTGAAAGGAATCTTATTTTTTTTTAAAAAGGAATTTTATTTTTTATACATGTATGTTCATGCATGTGTGTCTGTGTGTGGGCATATGAATACAGTGCTCAAGGAGGCCAGAGAAATGCATCAGATTCCCTGTAACTGGAATTATAGCCCTTTGTGGGTTTTGTTGTGGACTCTGGAAAAGAAACTCAGGTTCTCTGGAAGAGTAGTAAGCGTTCAGAACCACAGACACATTTCTTCACCCCGTAATAATAATTTTAAACACTTTTTATCCATATACCATAATTTTTAAAAGCAGTTTAAATAGTATTTAAAAATACAAGTTTAATTAAGATTAATGTCATTGTTTCTAACACACACAGCTAATATACATATTCAAAGGGAAAATACAAACATCGATTAAATACGTTAATCCAAATATTAGTTTAAAAATAACCATATGCACTACAATCATAAACTGCAATAAGCCGTGCTATTAGACCTGGTATATATAGATGGCCAGGGTTGCGCAGTATGCAAACCGGTCTCCGCTGGCAGCACATACGTCTTTGTTCCAGGGCTGACATCCAGCAGCCAGGAGGCCCACTTGCCTGACCTGGGACATGGTTGCCTTGAAAGCAAATTCGAAGAAATGTCAATCGTTTTCATCGTTTCATAAACTTTACAATTTTATCTTCCCTAATATATGCCTTCATGCCCTGAAGATATCTTTCTGGAAATACTAATCTCAACTTAATCTTTTCCGATGAAAACAGCTTTAAAATACAAATCGACTTCAAAGCAGTCAATTTGAGATAGAAAAGGAGATCATAAAGTGACGAATGGCATAAGACATGGACCTACACAGGAGCCTTTCAAGGCTGATGGGAGTAGAGGGCAAATAAATATGTATCTATTGACATGGTTCGGAATCACTGAAGAAGGTCATACATGTGGCCGGGTAGGCAGAGCATCCCAGAAAAACCCAGATTTTTCTTTGACCAATACCAACTTTCAAATATCGACAATTCAATCAAGGTAGCAAATTCAAATTTGAAATACACCGTGTGACTGTTGGCACAACCGTGACCTATTTCATCGAGCCTGCTGTTTTTACATTGATCTTTTATCCTGGGGGGATGTGTATGCATTTGAAGCATAAATGTCAAATAAGACAGATAAACAAGCTGGGATAGCAACACTGAGAGTTGTGAGGGAGAAAAAGAAAACTAGAAACGATATTTGAACGTCACTAATAATGTGACAGGAGAATAAATACGTAAGTAAACTGTTTGTTTCTTTTTCATGGCTGTGATTGAAGTAACACAAGAAAAGCAACTTAAATAAGGAAGAGGTTATTTTAGCGGATGGGTCCAGGTTAGAGTCCATGGTGGCTGTGAAACCATGCAGAAGCCTGAGGGAACCTGTCACATCACATCCATAATCACAGAAAGCAATGAAAGTAAGAGTGCTACTGTTCACCTTGATCCTCTCCACTTACACAGCCCAGCTCCCACCCATAATTCAGATGGGTCTTCCCACATCAACTAATAAAAAAAAAAAAAAAAAAAAAAAAAAAAAAAAAAAAAAAAAAAAAAAAAAAAAAAACAACTACAGGCATGCCCCAAGGCCCATCTGCATGGTGATTTTGGAGTCTGTCATGTGGACAATTAACAGTAACCATGTCAACAAACCTCTGCAATAGAGAATTGCAACACAGCAAATGGTACCCAGAACAGAAACCAAGAGTGTGAAATGAAGACTGGCTCTATACGAGGTATGACTATGCACTAGAACCCAGCATGAACCTTGGGTGGCTGTTTCTTGCAGCTACATTTCGATATGTTGATAATTTCCTCTGATGCACAAAACTTACTTTTTAAAAATGAATGCCTATGTGTTCACTGTTTTCTTTGGATAACTGTGTTTCTTGTGTAATTCACAAGGCGGTGCCTTATTCATCATTGTGAATTTTCTCCTATAATTTTATTCCAAGACTTTTAATTTTCTTATGTAGGATTCCCCTGTAATTCTACATGAATGTTAGGAGGTTTTTTTTTCTTTAATTTCTGCAAAAAAACATCATTTGATTTTTTTGTAGGGAATATACTGAGTTAAAACCCTACATTATCATCTTAATCACATGAGGTGTGTTTCTATTTATGACTTTGATTTCTTTTAGCATTGTTTTATTATCTTACTAGAGAAAATATTTTACATCTGTGGTTAAGCTATGTATTGGATATTTTATAATTTTGAAGCTGTGATAACTGGAAAAGTTGCCCTGATTTGAACTTGCAGCATTTTTCATGCCTCAGCTTCTAGGGTAGGGGGAGGGAGATTGTCAGAGTACGTCACTATACCTGTTTGTTGGAAGGTTTTAGATTATTGGTTCAACCTACTTACTAATTCTGGGACTATTTATAGTTTGTGTTTCTTAGTGGTGTGATGCTGGTTGGTTTTCTATTTCTATGAACTTCTCAGTACATCTGGTTAATCCAATTTTTGGGGGTATGCCTATCTTTAGTACAGTTCATAATAATTTTAATTCCTATAGCACTTTATTGTTACTCACTTATGACGTTAATAACTTGTCTTTGCTCTTTTATGTTCTTACTCCAGCTGGTTGCATGGTCAATTGTGATCTTCTTTTCAAGGAATGATTTTTGGTTTCATTGAGGTTTCTCTAGTGCCTTTCCAGTCTCTGTTTCATATAACATTACTGTGATGTTTATCTTGTAATTTGACTGAATACAGTTTATTCACTTTCTCATTACATTAAGGTATAAAATTTGATTGTGATTTAAGATCTGCCTTGCTAGTTGACATTCAGTGCTACATATTTCATTTTGGTTCTGTGTGTACTGCATCCCATATTTCTGTATGTTGTGTCCTTATCTATATATTTAAATCCTTCTTAGATTATTAGATGCTGATTTTCATGTATTGGTTTCTTTTTTTCTTTTTTTTTTTTCTTTTTTTTTTAAAGATAGCACCAGATTTTATTACAGATGGTTGTGAGCCACGACGTGGTTGCTGGGAATTGAACTCAGGACTTCTGGAAGAGCAGTCAGTGCTCTTAACAGCTGAGCCATCTCTCCAGCCCCATGTATTGGTTTCATACGATGGTTTTTGCCCAATTTACACAGACTGGATAATTTCACGGATTCCTTTCTGTTACAAATTCTAATTGCCTCTAATTATAATTAGAGAATGTATATTGTCCATGTGGTATAATATACCAATCCTGGGAAATTTCTTCATTAGAAAAATGTATATGCAGTAGCTGAGTGAGCTATTCTATATGTGTGGCTATGTACATAATTAGACTAATATCCACAGTATGTAATTTCTCTGACTTGTATCATATTGTGTAGTGTTAATATTTTAGTGTCCTTTTCTTTTAGCCAGGAAGATTTCCTTGAACATGTTTCAGGATAGTGAGAAGGTAATGAATTCTTTCATAGTTGTTTGCAGGATGATTTTTGAAAAATAGTTTGGCCAGATTTGGAAAGTTTGGTCAACAAACATTTTTCTTGTGGCAATTTCTTATCCCATGGCCTTCTTGCCTCCAGTGTATCTGTTAAGAATCTTCTTCACAGTTATCTTAGAGAGGATTCAGGTATGTGATGATTGCTTCTATCTCCCTGTTTCACGATTCCATGTCTTGTCTTTGCCCTTAAAATTTTGATTATACTTACCCAATTGAAACTAGCCGAATTCAGGTTCTTTGGATTTTGCTGAAATTCTTGAAATTTTTATTCTAGAACTGTACCTGCTGTTATGTTTTGACATACCCTTTCTTCCCTCATCTCTCTGAATTCTTACATGAGAGAATGCTAGTCTGCTGACAGTATTTGTCAGGTTTTATTTACTTCTCTCAATATTTTTCTGAATCAATAAATGCTATTATCCTGCCTTCATATCTGCAGGTATACTTTCTCTTGTTTATCAAAATGTCTTCTAAATTGTTATAGTAAAATTTTATTTCAGTAATTAGAAATTTCAGTTGTACCTCAAGAATACTTGGATGATAAGAGGATACATCATTTCCAATCTTAACTCCTTTTAAAATTTGTGTCTGAATAATCTTTATCAGCCAGCTGTTAAAATAACAAATAGGAAAAATAAAAATAACATTTATTTCCTTTTAAATTCATAATTTTGGATGCTTTCTAAATAATCATGAATCAATAAACAAATCAATACAATTGCATTTAAAAACTCACACTGGGTATTCAAATAAATCCTAATATTTGGAACTTTCAGACTATTTCTTCAACAGGATCATAAAATAAATGTAAGACATATATAGGTTTTATTAGGACAAATCTGTTACTAAGGAGACAAAGTGAAATCCCCAGAAACCTTTATTATTTAGTTATCAGCATGGATAATGATTGTATATCCCTAAACATAAAAATAAAATCCAACCTATGGAACATTTTAAAAGTCACCCTGTCAGACAAGCTTTTCACTGAGACAAGTAGCATTTTTCAGATGGAAGAAGAAATACTCATTATCTTTACTTGGTCCTGATGCATGTGCAGTCTAAGCATGGGTTACTTGAAAAGAGCAATCCTTTTGGTCTAGAAATAACACACACACTTCACTGGGGTGATGCTAAGCCTCAGAGCTCACCGAGTAAAGCAGACTTGTGATGAGGTCAGGAAGAAAGCCTTTGTATTGTTAAAGCTACATGCAACTGACAGTGTTAGTGGCTGGTGACAGGGATATTATTTTCATTTTGTTCATTTGCATTCCAAGTTTGCTCTCAACCCCACAGACAAAACATGCACATGCGTGCGCAGATGCCCACAGAGATTATGGAAAATTTACCCTTTAGTCAGTGGATGAAATGTAACAGAAAACATGCCATCTAATTATTGTACATATTAGATTTTTAAAGGTCATCATGTTTACTTTAGAATGTGTAGGGTTATTATTAAATGAGTATAGTTAAAATTTAAGTATAAGTTAAAGGAATTACAGTAGTGCCAAAAATAAATTAAAATAGTAAAGTTTGTATATGTGTATTTATATATTTTTTGTCATAGATAGTACAAGTGTCAACTTAGTTCTCTCAATATTAAATTTACACTTTTATGTCAATTTTGAAACTCTACATTTTGAGTTTGTAATTTTGAATCAAAAATTCATTTCTTATTAACATTTAAAACAGTGGTCATATAAGATATAGATACATATACACAACCTGGAAAATAAGCTACATGCTTAGAAGTGATAAAAGCCTATATTCATGTGCTGGTTTTCCCCATTGACTATGAGTTTTCATCTCATCTGTGTCTGTATACAAATGAATGAGACCTGAGCAAGAAGGAGCCCATAGTCACAAAGATGATACGGCCAATTTAAGGGAGAAACTATTTTTATGATTAAAAATACTTCGTCTTTTAATGTCTTGTTTTAGGTACAAAGGCCTATAGTGAATGAAATAATATTAATATTAGTGACCGAGAGGGAAAGAATTTGAATCTTCACAATCCGTATGTGACGCTCCACAGGCATTTTAACCCATTTTAGTAATAAGAATTTTTATTAAAGTTAGTCCTATCTTGACCCCAGATCATACTATCATCTTCTGGGCTGCACTTCAAAGGGAATCTTTTCTGAAACATGAAAATGAATGTGTTATTGTATTTAAGATGTTCACACATTGTAGGGGGCACTGTCATTGTAGTGCCGTGCCTGCCCAGTGGGTGGACGTTGGAATCTGGCTACTTAAACTCATAGGCTGAAATCCCCATCATTGTTTTTTTTTTTTTTTACTGCATTGTACCATTATTGAAGTTCAGAATTTATGATGGTGAGCTCTTTCCTAAGTTACCGCAACGTTTCCTTTCTGAAGAATGTTTCACAATTTATTTTATGAGTGATTTTTCACAGTGGCAGATGGCTACTAGATCCAGAGATGTTTATCATCCTCTTCTACAGCCAAGAAAAAAAGAAGAAAAAGAAGAACTATATGGGAAAAAAAATCCCCAGAGGCTATATATGCATTGCTGACCATTTATTTTAAAAAAAGAAGAAGTAAAATAATAAGAAAATATTTGTGATTGGTGTGATTAGAACAGAATGCCAAGAAGTGGAGAGAAGAAAAGAAAGAAAAAAGAAAAGAAAAGTACTGTGTATTTTCAGTAGTATTTGCCCATGAACAGAAATGAGGAGGCCCATGCTTATCCTTCACAGAGATACTCTGGCTCTTTTGTTCACAAGTTAATGCAAAGAAAACTCACAGTCATCTTCTAAATATCAATAAATTCTCCATTGAAAAGTAAAATTAAAATTAATTTCTTCTAAGCTATATCCACTTTGACATGCTACATTTTAAAATAAGATTTTATTTTTTTACTATTATAATGCTAACCTATACTCTTTTTTTCAAAATAATAGGCCGAGTTGCCATGGTAACAGTTTGACTCCCTTTGAAACATAATTATAAGCATTTTTAATTTTCTTAACATTTATCAGGTACAATAGCATGCTCAAGATATCTGTTTTTCCTTGAATAATAGTATCATAATACTAAGTATTAACATACAACAGCCTTCCGTGTAATTAAATATTTTTATTTATGGGAAAAGGTTTGTAATCATTGCTATTTTTATACACTAGTCATATACAAAATAGCATTTTATAGTTCAATTTTAAAGACAGTCTTAATATATTACTGTGAGTTGATCTAGACAGGGCTCGGGCCTATGATCTCAGCCACTCAGAATACTGTGGCAGAGGTGCCATAGGTTCAAGACCAGCCTGGGCAGTTTAATGAGAGCCTGTTTCAAAATACAAAATGAAAAGAGGGTTGAGCATACAGATTAGGGGTAGAACTCATCTCACATGCAGAAGGCCTTAGGTTTTACTCACAACTGAAAAAGAAAATTATCTGCAATTGCAATGGGAGGGGAGCCCTTGGTAAATGTATTATTATAGCTATCCTTATGAATTATATTCTTACTTTTAAAATTGCTAACATATCCTCAGAATTTTGTATTACAGCAATGTCTGCAACATAATGGATGGAGCAGTGCTTTACAAGAAGAAAAGCAGGCAAAGAAAAAGAAAAGCAAACCTGACAGAAAATTACAATTGCAAGATAAAAATATCTTACTCTTTGGAGTCCTTCATACCAATCATCTTGCTCAAACCAATGTGAAACGTAAGTCATCCAAGCCATAGACTCTCTGCACTTTAATCAAGTCAGCTGGAGAATAGTCAGCGCCTAAAGTAACAATAATGTGTTTCAAGCAACAAGTTTCACCAGGACCTCCCCGTGAAATCATGTTCAGTATAGGAAACTAATACTTCACAAACATTTCAACTGGAAAGTTTTATTAACTTCCAAATACCCGTTGAGAGAAAGCTGAGTCAGAAAACACAAGCCTATATTAAGAAATGGAAACTGTAGTTCCTGAAAAGTCTCTCAAATATTAGGCCTTAATCTCACATTCTAGATACACCTTAAATTCATTTTAATAAACAAGCAAGTGATTCCTAAAGGTTAAGGAGTTTATAAATTCCAGAAAAATAACAAACAGGGAACAGAATATAGCAGTCTTGTATTTTTGTTTATTTTTATTGCAGTACTTGAGAGATAGTTTTGCAGTTAGTGAACTACCAATCAGGTGTCTGCATTAAGAATTTAAAGACTGTGTATCACTTAATACAGTGTTATGATTTAGAGAGTGACAAAAGTCATAATTTAATATTTGTTTAGTTTTGTTTGCTTCTGGAAAATAATTAGTACGTATAATATTTTTACACACACACATATGGAGAGATTGTGGATAGAGTGTATGTGTGTTGTGTTTCTATTTTTGAGTGCCTTCACCTTCATGTAAAAAGATAAAGGCAGGTTTTCTCCTGTGGAAAGATGCACAGGACATTTCAGCATCACAACTTAGTTGAGAACAGTATCATCCCTACAGTGTTCTTTATTCGTTAGAAATATTTTCGTTAATATCTGCTTGCACCTTCAGCTAAAAAAAGCATGTCCATGGATTACTACTACAGTAAACCTCAGGTGCTTTGCATTGTCCCCAAATCTGGACCTTGGCTCTCTAATTCACACGGAGGATTTTGCTTCTGATAGCTCAGAGCTGGAGTCTTGGGCCTTTTCTTGCCCTCCTCATTCTCCTGTCTTCTTTATGCTATTTTGACTTGTGATTTCTGACCTGAGTCCTGCCATATGACATATCTGATATTGAATCTTAGCTAGCACTACATACTAGAGTCAATGCTTCCCCTCCTGATGCTGGAACCCCACTCAAGCCATGCAAATCTCTCCAACTTCAGCTCGCTATTTAACTGAGAAACTTTAGATTTTTACCTGATTATTTCAATAAAAACACATTTAAACCTAGCCAGTCTCTCTCAAGGGATGTTTCCTTTTCTACTACCAACAAACATCTTTTTTCTCTTGTTACAGCTTGTTTAGACTACTATCATCATGCTCTAGGAAGTGTCCAGAATCAAAAACCATCAAGTGTCTTTTGGTCATTTCATCAATGTGTCTTCCTTTCCTATTGTATTTGTTCGGTAAGTTTTATCAAACCATTACAAAGCCCTTTTTCACCATTTTAATGCCGTTGCTTTTCAATAAAACCTCTTATGATACCTGACACAGACTACAGAGATGTGCTAATTACAACTGCCAAGATTTTGTTGCAATTCCCAAATGTATTAGTGTGCTTCTATGTTGCTGTGATCGTCACCATGACCAAAAGCAAGAAGGACTAGTCCCAGGTGACTCTAGCTTGTATCACGTTGACAAAAAACTAACCAGTACATTAAATATATATTGATATTTACTCTAAAGGGTTCATTTTGCTCACAGGTTACAGCATATCACTGAGGAAAGTGTAGGCAGGAACCCCAATCAGAGAGCCGGGGCCAGGATGTGGAGCAGAGACACAGAGGATTGCTATTTAGTAGCTACGCTCCCAGGCTTTCTCAGCTGTTGTGGATTGGTTCTAATGATATTTGTGTTAATTTGGCTCCCAAATTTACTTGGTAACCCATGTGTGCCTGTAGGACCCTGAGGGTCCCGCCTCCACCCACCCCCCCTTGACTTTGATTGGTGAATGAAGTTGCCAGTGGCCAATGGCTGGGCAGGGAGGCAAAGGGACTTTAGATTTTCCAGGCAAGGGAATCAGGAGAAGAAGAATTTAGTACCCCCATGTCAGGGAAGCAGAAGGATCTGGAGGGAGAGCTACAGAAGACAGAGTAACAATCATGTAAGAGCCGGGCAAGAGCGGCCCCAAGGGGCCCCTCCCTGATTGGGTCTGGGGTAGCAGAGATAGAATATCTCTGTATTATTTCAGTAAGTAATAATTCAGGAATATTGGAGGGGAGGCATTAGCAACATGGGAGTTTGGGAGTGGTTCAGCCATTGATATTAGGGCATATTAAAAATAAGGCTGCTTGTGTATGTCTCTCATTCAAGAATCCACAACATTGACGTGGTAGGGAGAACTGCACGCACTGACCTGCTGGGGAGTTTGCTCTACACTATACTCGGTGTTTATATAGCCCAGGTCCATATGTCTAGGGATTGCACTGTCTACAGTGCAATCCTACATCTACTATCGGCCATCCTACATCTACTAGAAATTAATAAAATGTTCCGTAGACATTCCCACAGGCCAAGCTGATGGAGGCAATCCTCAATTGAGGTTCCCAGTTCCCAGGTAATTCTAGCTTGTGTCAAGTTGACAAAAACTAACCAGTACATTAAATATGTATTGATATTTATCCTTATGCTCTTGTATGGGTTCTATTTTTCTCTCATCCTTTTCTGTGAGTAATGGGCCCTTGTTCAAGACCTAGCATAAAAATGTTTTTAATTTTTTTCTCATATCGTCAAATTTCCTATTCTAGATATATTAATATTTAGTATTAAGAAAATATGTTTATTACTTGTGTAGATATAAAGTGTAAGTTCTTCCAAACCAAAAAAAAAAAAAAAAAAAAAAAAATCATGTCAACTTTTCACTGTATAGATGGGAAATATTTGCTAGGTGAATTGTCACACTTTGTGTCTGGGAACTCTGCCATCTAGTGGTGGTACCTGTGAATAAACGGTACATAGTATAGATACATGGATACAGTAGATGTATTCAAGAATAAAATGAGATTGCAATCATATAGGAGCTACAATCCATTTTTTTTTACTGAAGTAGCTAACCAAATCACTTACTAAAGAGATTTAGAGGTTAAAACAAAAACCTAGATTTGGTAACTATGTTTTGTAATCATGTCAAACACCAACTGTGCATTATGTTCTTTATGTTCGTATAAGGCAAGTGTAGTTACATTTACATACTGTTTATGAGGCACATAATAGCTATGTCTTATTTACTGGTACATTTTCTTTTTTTATTAATCATTTTGTTCATTTACATTTAAAATGATATCCCCCTTCCCAGTTTCCCCCTCCACAAACCCCCATTCCATCCCCTCTCTCCTCCCTCCCCTTTGACTTTATGAGGGTACAGATGCAGATACTGATACACTTTCAAAAGCACTACTTTAGCTCTTTGGATGAGAATGTCCAATGACTTAGTTCTGCAGTTGGTGGTGCTGTTTGGAGGAGGCTTAGGGGGTGTGGCTTAGTTGGAGGAACTACGTCACTGGAGGTGCATTTCAGACTTTAAAAACCGGTGCCATTTCCAGTTCGCTTTCTCATTTTTGTTTGCCATTGAAGATGTGAGCCCTAGGCTTTCAATCCCACTGCACCTGCTGCCATACTGTGCCTAACATATAGCCTTTAACGTTTGGGAACCGTGAACCCAAATCAACTCTTCCCTCTGTAAGTTGCCTTAGTTAAGGTGTTTTATCACAGCAACAGAAGTCGCTAGTACAGCTACTGAATGTTTTCTAAAGATTTATTTGTGTTTCAATTGTGTGTGTGTGTGTGTGTGTGTGTGTGTGTGTGTGTGTTTGTGAGTATGAGAACATGAATGAGGGTAGCCTCAGAGGTAGAAGAGAGCATCAGGTACCCCAGAGCTGGACTTGTAGGTGGTTGTGAGGTTCACAATATGAGTACTGAGAACTGAACCTGGGTACTCTGCAGAAACAAGTACTTTTTAACTGCAGCCCTATAATTTAACCTTATTCCAATATTAAAGGCAAAATATTTCCTGTCATGTCATACCAGATTACATTTAACATCTATTTTAACATCTAATTTTTGGTCATAGTGCACGTATTTTCATTTTACTTCATTTAATGTCAGAACGGTAAGCAGAGTTTCTCTCTTACATCTTTCTGAGGGGCAGAGTGGAAACCCTTGGTTGACCTCCAAGAAAATGCATGACAAAGTCAATCAGTGGGAACTGAGACAGGAAGGAACAAGTCACAATGAGATCTTATCCACATGTTTGCACCTCAGAATCTAAGTCCATCTGTATAAATGCTATATATTTATTAACCACATATGTCAGAAAATTATTGTGCAGATCACACATGAAAGAAATTGAAGAAAATCAAACACTAAATGGTTAGCATATGAAATAAATTTTAGCACTTAATATAAAATTTAAAAAGTGAAGTAAAGTATCTTTAAGGCTAAATACATACTGTGGGCATAAAATATTCAAATCTACAATTAATCTGTAGTCTTTATATTAATCCTGATTTTCATATATTTCTCTCTGTATCTTAAGCTTTTTATAACTTCATCATGGACAGAGTCCATATCCCTTGCTATATTGCCTTTGAGGTTGCCATGCAACCTCACTTGCTTTGCCCAGTGATGGATCGGCAAAAGTCCCATCCTTGTTTCCATAGCAGTCCATGACTAAAGGCCTGTTTCCCTTACATCTTTGTGTTTCTCAAATCGCTGTGACAAGAACATTCTATAGCAGTGGTTCTCAACCTTCCTAATGCTACAACCCTTTAATACAGTTCCTCATATTATGGCGACCTCCAACCATAATATTACTTTTATTGCTACTTCATAACTATGATTTTGCCACCATTATGAATTGTAATATAAATATCTAATATGTGGGATATTTGATATGTGATCCTTTTTTTAAATTGGATATTTTATTTACATTTCAGATGCCATCCCCTTTCCCCATTCTCCCCCCCCCCTAAAAAACCCCTATCCCATGCCCCCTTTTCCTTTTTGCTTTTATACACTTTTTAAAAAAATGTTAATCAAAGGCTTTATAAGTTTGGTAATGCTCAATCAGAAGTGTAACTCAATACCCAACCTAGATATATCAACTATCTTTGACTGGTGGAGACACAAGAACATCTGCCTCCATGTCCCCCCCCCTCTTTCTCTCTCTCATCACCTAGCTTCTCCTCTCCTTCTTCTACTCCTCTCCTTACTCCTTCTCTTCCTCTTGGTACTCCTCCCACCTTAGCTCCTCCTACATATCACCCTTCCTGTTAAAATAAAACTTTTCTCTCAAAATATAATTAGAGCATAATTATGTCGATTTGTACCTTGATATGTGATCCTTATGAAAGGGTTATTGCGATCTACTGGTTGAGAACCATTGTTCTATGGCTAGTCCCCTACTCTAAGAAGTATGATCAAGAAAAGCAATGTTCTGCTCATTCTCTAATAGTTGGCCTACATCATTGCTGCTCTGATTCGACATTTGGATTTATCAGTCCAATTTTACTTGATATCTCAGACCCAGGCATTCACTATGATTCTGAAATACTGCTATTTTCTGCTTATCCCTTTTACACCACTCATCTTCTTTCCTCCACATTGTATTTCTCTTCCATGGTGTAATAAAAGTACAATTGATTCCTAAAGTACAGCATTAGATTGAAATACCTGGAAGCACCAGGTTGAGTCTGTATTTGTGTTAACAACTTTTCCAACAAGCTTCACCTATGAGCCATGGAGAAAGGCTCGGGGAGAATCTGGGAGAATCCTGCAATGTCACTGATGTGTAGAGTTCAACTCACTTTTGATGTTAATAGCCTGTAACACTGTACACTTTCCTGAGTTCTCCTCTTTGATTAAAAAGCAGTCGTTCAGCTTGCTAGAGAGAAGAGATAAACCAATACCCACATTCCCAAACTCCATCTTCTTGTTTGTTTTTTTCTTCAGGAAAACATCTTGAGCCTTATCCTCTACCAAAATAAAACATATGTTTGTCACTGCTGGACAAACTGTATATGAGAAACCTCTCCTTCCAAATACTAGGCTGACACAGAAGGGAGTGTTGGCCTAGGTGCAGGGGAAGAGCCTCATCAATCTTCCCTAAGAGCTCAGACTCGTAGTTGAACATTGTATTGTAATCCCCCATTGAGATAACACACTAATTAAATTGACATGTTGTTAATGAATTGTCTTGATGCTGTGACGCCATTTGTACAAATAACTAGAATTTTGTCTTCGTTGAAAAATATTTATGGAATGTTTATTGTTTATTTCTCAGAAGTTTAACTGTAATTTTAACTGAATGGTTATCTCTCAAAATTTCAGCAAAATTCTATTAGAATGTTTAAGTCATTCTTAAGTAAAACTATTGAAAAACAAAAAAATAACGCTATGCTTGCATCTCAGTAATAACATACTAACGCTAACAGAACATTAAAATATCCAGCATGCATTGTGATATGCCATACACTTGATTTTTGACTATTATACTATACAGTGAAGTTCCAAGAGACATTTCATGTGATTTCATTTTTCCAAGGAAATCTATCTTGAATTCCTACTAAATACACTATACTCATAAAAAATATTAGTGCATTCTATAAAAATTTAGAGAAAAGCATTTTAGTTTCTAAGAAAGTCAGTTTGATTCAGCAGGAAAGTATAACAAGCTGTTTTACTTTTTATTAACGGTGTACTTCCCTATCTAAAACACACCCTTGTCTTCACTGTTTCATAAAACTCAGAGTAAATAAATTGAAAATGTTCTCAGTAAAGCATTTTGTAGAATACTTTAGGTATGCATCTTGCAGCCCATGTATGTTCCAGGATAACCATGAATGTACCCTAACACATATGTAGATGACAACACCATGTCACTATGTCAAAAGTTTGGACGCCTCTGAAAATGAATCTAATATTAGAGAAAATAATTTTAAAGATAAAAGAAAATGTATTGCTATTTACTAAATATATACTCATTTCTATAAAGAATACCATAGTGCCTATCATTCCCACTAATAAAGAATCCCATGTCACCCCACCCTTTATTGCCCTTGAGACTTAGCCCTGTTTTAGAGGCTCTAGCAAATATCTTGGCTCATCAAGTTGATAGTTATAGCCAAACCATGATAGAACAACAAACTGGAAGAAATCTGAACCTACAAACACCTAGGCTTCCTACCTGGACCATATTTTTTTAATATGGTGGAGAAATTAGTTTCCCTTTTGTTTGGTCTGTTATTTTGCATTTTCATTGTTACATGGTTAGCAACTTAGCATTCTGTTTGGTTGGGGTTAAACCCATTCCTTCTTCTTGGAAGGTAGTTCTTTCTCATGCGTGTTCTGCCTCTTCACCTCTCTGTAAAGAACACACCTAGCAAAGTAGACCACAACTTGTATCAGGTTACACATGTGCCTCTCCCTGAACAATGGGATGTTTCTCTTCCCCTTGAAAACAATAAAGCACCAGGCAGTGGTGGTGCACGCCTTTAATCCCAGCACTTGGGAGGCAGAGGCAGGCGGATTTCTGAGTTCGAGGCCAGCCTGGTCTACAGAGTGAGTTCCAGGACAGCCAGGGCTACACAGAAAAACCCTGTCTCGAAAAACAAACAAACAAACAAACAAACAAACAAACAAACAAAATAAAAACCAAAAACAAACAAACAAAAACCAATAAAGCTTGGACAAATTCTATCCCAAGTAGTATCTTTATGTCTGAGTAAGAGACCAGAAAGGCTGATCTGGCTTGAACTGGTTTTGGGTGCATTCACAGTAAAGTAAACCTTAAGTGAGTTTTTGGGAGAATTCTCTATTTATTATAATATGCTTATGCATAATAGGTGGTGCATTTGATTAAGATTAGGTGCATTTAGGGAAGAGACAGGTGCTAATTACATGATTTAACCTAATCAACTAAAACATAGGACCTAGTAACCAAACTCCTCCTCTTGAACCCCATAAAAGAAAGCCTCAAACAATAAGCCATCGGGTATCTTCATTCATGTGGCCCACTGCTCTCTTGCAGTGTAATTTTAATTTTCTATTGCTGCGCTTTGAATAATTTCCCTGTTACATTTAGAAATCTGTGTGAGTCTTTATTTCCATTTTTTGTATAAGAAACCAAGAACCTGGGAACACTGGTCTAGGACATGAGCCATGATTTAAGAAACCTCATTTCAGATCTGATAGCACATAATTAAAAAAATAGTTTATGATGTGGAAATAGTCACCAGTGATGTCAGCTT
Source organism: Arvicanthis niloticus (assembly GCF_011762505.2). Lineage (NCBI taxonomy): Eukaryota > Metazoa > Chordata > Mammalia > Rodentia > Muridae > Arvicanthis > Arvicanthis niloticus. The sequence goes on from NC_047673.1 coordinate 44,232,603, forward strand.
CCCACACTGTCTTTAATTTCTGTGTTCATCGTTCTAGGAATACACTATCACAAAAATTCAGACATTGGTTTCTTTAACAACACAGTAAAGTTTCTGCTACCACAGACTGTATTTGGTCATGTGTTTATTTAGATCAGAACAAAACATGTTCATAGTAAAACAATATGTGAATCCTTAGGTCTCCCCTTCACCATTTTCTCTCACTTCTTTCCCTTCAGTAAATAGAAAGTGTATATAATGGCTAAGCTCCTGAAAGAATTCCTGAAGACACCAAGCAGAGAGAAACCAAAGTCCTACTTTGGGAAATTTACAGCACAAAAACTAGATACACAGCAGACACTGTGTTTTCCCTAATCAATAACCAATAACCACTGAAGGTTATGCACTCCTCTTCCAACAGAGGTCTAAATGATTTTGGTTATAAATGGAACTGAATCAATCTTAGGAAGACAGATTTTTAATCGTTTCCCAAAGAGCAGTGTTGACTGAATTAAACCAATTGTATTTCTATCCTCTGTGGGCAATTTGCAGATGAAATTCGCACATTGAATCCTGCTTCTGGTGATAGATTATATGTCAAAACCTGTGGTGCTGTTCTCCCACTCTTTCATCTTGATTGATGATTCAAGACAAACTATGGTATTCAGATAGATAGGCCAAGAACACTGCACGCTTGCTGCAATCCTAACACTCTTGAGGCATACTATTTTCTTCTGTCTAGCTGTATAAGAAAGAGTGTTTTAGTCAATATTTTTGTTATGTATGTGCACTTGAATTTATTTCTAATGACAAAACCACATGTATGTACATGGTATGTAAGAGCAGCTACTTCAAAAGAATGGACACCATGTTCAGAGACGGTGAAAAATAATTTAATTAGGGAGTCAAGAAGGCTATGTGAAAGGAAGAGAGGTTTCCATTTTCAGATAAACATTCTTTTCCTACCTCTGTGTGTGATGACACAATTAGAAAAGCATGCAGTGTGAGGATGGGCAAATAGATGAGGCTAAGACTTTGGCAAATTCTGCAGCTTGTGACGGAATTTGGACTGTATTACAAGTGTGATGGGATGTCTGTGAAGCACTGCAAACATAGTGACAAGGATATGAGATTTGGTGGTTGATAATTATCATCTTGATACTATGCAGATGGGGAACAGAACAGCAAAACATGGCAAGGCCCAAAACTAATAAGCTAAGAGAAGATGAGGGCTAGGGAAGACTCAAGGAAGATTCTATAAATATGTGATTTGGTAGGGATATCATATATTGGGTAGAGCTTTATTAAGATAGTGTGTCAACTTCTGCAGAGTGTTCTGGAGAGAACTGGCTCAAAAGCCAGGTTTATTGCATGTACAGTTTTGGTGCTACCTGCTAATGAGTGGTTGGCACTGTTGCTCTTTCAAAGCAACACAGGAGGGCAGAAGCAGGGTAAACAAACCAATGTACCCCATGAACATGAGACAAGATAGGCAGGAAGATGGGGTTGGGGTTTCATTGTTCCCTCTAATCGTGACCATAACAATCTGAAGATGTCATTGGGTCTCAGTAGTGCCCCATTGCTGACAGAGTGTCCTACATAGAGACTTTGGGAGAGGGGCAACTAAGTTCCAAACTATATCAGATACACTGAGTGCAAAGGGTAAATAGGATATTAGGTGGCAATGACTAGAACTAATTCAGAAATGAAGATTTAGACCCAAAGTATGGAGAGCAGTTAGAGATAAACATTTTGTGTATAATTTCAAAGGACTCCAATGGCTAAAGAATAAATAGAAGAAACAATAAAAAGAATGAAAAGTTGAATAAAAGAACTGATCAAAGAAAATAAAACACTAAAAAAATAAATATGCTTCAGAGATGAACATTTTGAGAAGCCTTGAAGTGAGAGAATAGTTTTAAGCAATTGCCTTATTCCAGGGATTAAGAGGTAGGTGGTTGTATGGTTGCTCTTGCCTGAAGTCCCTGGCCTAGGGATGCTTAATCACGAAGACTTCTATTATTTCTGGGATCTATAGTGAGTTTAAGGCTAGCCAAACTGTATCATTGCAAATTTATTTATGTGGGATGTCAATATGAATTTTCTATTGCCAACAATTAAAAGAAACTTCATTTGTACTTATAATATTTTGAGTAAAAACACACAAAAAAGTATCACATCATTCAAAATAATATCTCAGGACTACATTATAATCTGAGAAGAATTCTCACTAAAGATAAGTAATAAAATTGATGTAACAGCTGCTTCTTGAAACGTAATATATCTGAAATGAACCACTGAAAGAGAATGCTGATTAAAATTCAAAGCCTTAATCCCAGAAATAATGTATAAAGTCAATTGTTATTAACTCATTATATGTCCTCAACTTAGAATAGGCAAAATAATAATAATTATTATAACAATGACTAACAACAAAATCAACTGGGTTGGTGGATGATTCAGTGTGGTAAAACACTTACTACACAAGTGTGAAGTCTGGAGTTCAAATGCCTAGATCCCATGTGAAACTGGGTACAGCAGCATGTTCTGTAATCTCAGTGCTACTACGGGAGGTGGGAAGAAGAAGCTGGAGAATCCCAGAAGCCCATATGCCAAGCAGTCTGCTTTATGTATCCCTTAACAAGAAATTAAGGTCCTGCTTCAGTTCTGACCTCCACATGGGTTCTCCTACACACACACACACACACACACACACACACACACACACACAGAGAGAGAGAGAGAGAGAGAGAGAGAGAGAGAGAGAGAGAGAGAGAGAGAGAGAGTTGGTGTATCCAGTAGTATGCAGTCTATATTTTCAGTCTTCTGAGCTTTTAAGTGTTTCATGCAATTGGAGGAAATTCATGTTGGAATCATTTCTCACTTGTACTGAATTAAAAAACCCTAACTAGTGCTGGCCCTGGTGGTGGATTGTAATCCCAGCTACTTGGGTAGTTAATGCATAGGAATCTATGCCTATGTTAGTTATTGTTGTTATTATTATTATTATTATTATTATCATTATTATTATTATTATTTTGCCTGTTCTAAGTTGAGGACATATAATAAGTTAAGTTTAAGGCTTCCCTTGGGTTACAGAACAGTTGCAAGCCAGCCTAGGTGATTAAGTGAGATTCTATCACAAAATACAAAAGTCAGAAAGAGCTAGTGTATTACAGCTTGTTTAGTTAGATGTTTGTCTGTCTGTCTGTCGTGTGTGAAGCCACAGGTTCAGTGATTAAGGCTGGAACAAAATGAAACAAGTGGGAAAGAAAAGAAATCAGATATAAAATCTGAGCTACAGTAACTATACATTTAACTATTGTGTAAGTATAAGAACTATTGTGGTGTCACTGTTTTATAGAGTAAATATCATTCAGCTATGAAGGAAAAACTCAGAAAGTAATCTTATAAATACAACAATTTAGAAAAAAATGCCTGTATTTTCTTGATAAAAGTATGTGAACAAAAATGCTAGGCTTTTGGATATTGAGAAAAACAAGGATCTGGAATATGAACGTATTGTAATCTTTTAGATATATTAAGCAGAAAACTCTGAACATGATTGCGAAGGTAACAATAAAGACAGCAACGTTTAAAAGAAGAGAGATGGCACACAGCTATAAAAGGCTCATGTTTGTTTCGTCAGATAATGGGATTCAGGAAAAGAAGATAAGTTAATTTATAATAATTTATCATTTGATATATATATATATAATCATTAGAAAAGCATTTGTATTTTTAGGTAGAAACTGATGCAGACTATTAAGAAAATTTTGATTCAAAGTTATCTTAAATAACAATTGTGAAATGAATTGTTTAAAAAATTATGTTAAAATATGCCATTAAACAATGTAAACATTTCAATAAAGTATATTAATATGTAAAGAATTATTATAAGTAAATTTATTTGGAAAAAGTCTGCAGATAACTTAAATAGCATATTATTGAAATAATTATATCGATGTAGAGAAATATGCACAAACATTAAAAATTAAATACAGATCACAAAATAGTAGGCTATTTTTAGTGGTAAGATTTGGGAGAATAAAATATTCTTTTGACTCTTTATAATTTTATTGACTACTGTTCAAATAATTTTTAAACAAATGTTCATTAATCAATAAATATATACTTCTTAGGCAAGAAAATTCACTCAATTAAACAAATAAAATTACTATTTTCTATGGCTTTTACTTTTATAGAATGTGAGAATAAAATGAACAAAATTAGCAAGTGTTTTATATATGTGCATATATATGGTACAGAAAAAATAGCACATGGCAGTGTTTAAATATGAATGCAAATAGAACCATGCAAATAATTATATAATTAATGTTTTGCTACTGTTTGGTGAAATATTTGGTAATTATAGAAAATTGGAAGGATTAATTTAAATCACCCTTTTGCTCACAATTATAAAATCTTACTGTTTTTAGTATTTATAATTTCAAATAACTACTATCCTCATAGTGATATTTTATTAAAAATAAAGAGGATTTTCTATTTCTCTAAATCAGTTAATCACCATATGAACTTCTTAAGTGACTTGGCAGCACAGTTAAGTTAGAAATTGGCTACATATGAAGTTATCTGGCTCACATGTTTAATTCTAATGAGTCAGCTGTGGCTGGGACATGTCAGTATTCCCTAACATGATTTATATGTGTAACAAAGCTAGAGAGTTATTGACCAAGGTCGACAGTACAGACAATTTACCAGAAAAGGTCCATCTAGTATCTTTTAAGAACAAGGAATAATCTCTTACATTCCTGTCGTTCTTGGGCTTATGTTTTAGATGTGTTGACACAACATTTTGTGTGAGCATTCTTAGTGTGTGCCAATTCGTGATGTTCTTAAAAGCTTAGATGATAAAAATAGGTCGCAATAAGTGTAGCATTAGCCTACTTTGAAATCCTGGATTAGGTGGTGAGTACAAAAGAGTAAGGTTATTAAATGGTTTTGGTTTGGGCTCACAAAGTAACCACTTATAATAACCTGTGTAAATTTCAATGTGAAAAGCAAAACCCAGGAGTTGTGTGTGAAGTCTAATACTTGGTTTCAACCAGAAAAGCAAGAAACCAATTCAAAGAGATAAAAATGTGAATAGGTTATTTTTAGCATACATCTAAATATTTTTAATGTGACTATGCAAATATGTGTTTATATGTGTGGCGCTACACATATGAGCAGTTATGTGGATACCAGAGGACAGCCTTGGTGGTCATCCTCAGGACTGTGGTACATCTCTTCTGAGATAGAGTCTCTCACTGGCATGGAGCTCCCCAATTATGCTAGAGTTGAGAACATCAGAGAGACCCAGAGGCCCTCCTTGTCTCTAACTGACCAGCTACTTGAGACTAGTTTTTTTTTTTTTTTTTTAAATCAAATAAATAAACAAAAACTAAAATGTCTTGGCAACTTGCTAAGAAATTCTGATGTAAACATATGCTGATTTATTGTCTGATAAGCTCTCAGGGAAGCAAATGCTGCTGGTCATAAGTTTAGTAAGAGTTATAGAGGCTTTTTAGGACCAAGGCAAGTGACAAGCCTAGACTTTAAACACATCCCACTTTAAACTTTTAAACAAGGACTCACTGGGTTGAAGGACCAAATTGCAATCACAAAAGACTTCGAGGCAAAACTTCGATTGCATTCATTCACAGGTTACGATAATTGTGGAAAGGAAGTTTTTGACTAGAATTTTAGGTAAAAAGTCTTAAGAGATCAAAGACATGATATATTGTTTGTTAGATGCAACTATTATTTTAACAATGTAATAAGTAATTTAAACCATAACTATTCATTATACTTGAATTAGTACTGGAATGATTACAATGGGGGAAAAATGTCGAGAGTATTTTTTGCACTCTTTTTTAAAAATCTTTTTTATTCGATATTTTATTTATTTACATTTCATATGCTATCCTTCTTCCCCATGCCCCCCCATTAATCCCCTATTCCATCTCTCCTCCTCCTTTTTTGCCTTTATACTGTTTAAATTACATGCAAGTATTAAGGTCAGTTCTAGGTTGAAGAACTAGCAATACAATAGATGCAACTAGTCAAGGAACAAGCAAGACAATAAATCCAGATAGTCAAAGAACAGAGTCCCATGATCAGTCCTGTGATCACTATTTCTAAGGGCTTTTCAGGATGACCCAAATATCTGCTCCTACTTTCCTGTCATTTTCATGCCTGAAGCCTACTTCTTTCTTGTAGCCTAAGATTTAGATTCCTGTCTGAAATTACTCCTTTGTTCCAGCCTAATGTCAGATTCCTACCTGCGGTCCATTTCCATTTCCTTGGCCAATGTCAGATTCCTGCCAGGCAGCTCCAAAAGCTCTCTACATCTCTCCTCTTTTATTGCATAAACCAGACTGAGCCTGTCATAGGTCATTCTGACATGAAAGCCTTACTTACCCGTCATGGAATATGCATTATCATAAGCAATGCACTTCTGTCTTAGATTGGATTTGAAACAAGGGTTAGTGCATGTTTTAAGGATCTTTTAATTGTCAAGCTAAACTTGGTTTTGTCTCTTCTACAGTATTTATTGTAAGTTGCATTGATTGTATAATTTCTAATTGTGTTAGTGTGTTGAAACCTGGCATGTCTGTTATGGGGGTCTATCAACCAGCTTTTGTCTTACTGCCCTGAGTATTAGAAAACCTTGATTCTCTGAAAAAAGCTTGAAAGTGCTGGAAGAAGTGAGTTAGGCTTTAAGCAGAAGCCAGAAGGTAATGGGTTTGATTATTGCTGGTATAACAGCTTTAATTTCATTAATTTCTAACACCAGTGTTTCTGCAATAGCATTGACACAAGGAGTTAAGACAGCTATTTTTGTTAACCATCTAGCAAAAAAAAATGTTACTAATGTATTGAGTATACAAAAGGATTTATATAGGTGTCTGGAACAACGGATTGATGCTCTATAACCCATTCAAATTATCTGAAGGAGGTTCAGGGTTCAAGAGTTAGGAACCATCTCAAGTGTCATGACAAATATCATTGGAGTGCTGTTACTTCTAAAATTTACAATGATTGTCATTATAATTAGAAAAAAGTTTAAAGACACCTGTAGGGTATTTGCCATAATCCTAACACCTCTCTGGCTATTTTAACTTTGCATAGTGAGATTATGAATTTAAAGAATGCTGCTCTGTTGAGCTTTGAGGCTGCAGATACTGCTGATAAAATTATCCATGGCCTGAGTTCAGTATTTCCATTTTGGTCAAACTTCAGGAATGGCATATATAGCTTGATCATGTTAGCCCTTCTTGTCCTGGGAATACTTTTATTCCTTCCCATTGTGTTAAAACTTGTCTCTAACTACATCAACAGGCTAGCAGCCAAAGTACATGACTTGAAACTGAAAATGGACTCCCAGACAGAGTTATTAATTTAACAAGCTGACAAACCAAGGATGGATAAGACTCTTTGCACTCTTGAGAGGGAGTGAGCGTGCTAGAGGTCCAGAACTTGAGCAGTTCTAGAACAAATTTCCAGTTCTAATTTTGAGAGCCAATCTGAATGCCTTTGCTCCTTGTCCATAGAATACCTGGGCTCTACAGATCCTTGCATCTTAGATTCTGAAGTGATCCCTTCAAATCCTTTGTCATATTTTCATCTTTAAAATAATTCTAGATAGAAGGGTGGATGGCTTATGACTGTAAACCCAACACTCCAGAGGCTCATGCCAGAGAATTGCTGTGAATTTCAGGTCAGCTTGGGCCCCAGAGTGAGCTACAGGCCATGCTCCCTGACAGTGTGAGGTTCTATCTCAAAACACTGAATTATTGCACTTATCATTGAGATTTACTCAAATATATATTGAGATGCAGAGAATTAGATGTAAACTGCTATCATGCAACTACACAAATTTTAAGGCTTCAGTGAAGATATTTGTATAAGAAAATGAAAGCTATTTTATACCATATTAAACATGAGAGTTCTGTGTGACCTAGTTTTTTTTTTTTTTTTTTTTTTTTTACTTTCCACTTACAACTTTTCTGCATGTATAGTATGACATGTCTCTTATTAGACATAGCATTGCTGGAAAACTAACAATGTTCATAATTTAAGGTGTCAAGAATGTGAAAGAAGTAAATAGCAAGCTGAAAGTGCATGGAAAACTACTTAAGGAACTCTGTTCTGAATCCCCCATCTCTGAGCCTTTGATATAAAATAAGCACTGACTGTTTTAACATCCTCATGGGCACATTGATGAACTATGTCTTACTGTGGAAGTTGATGAACTGTGTCTTACTGTGGAAGACATCTTACTGCCAGTTTCTGTGTTTTGGGGTTTTATAAATTGTAATGCAGAATTTCAGGAATTTGGAGATAGCTTAACAAACCATAACTTTTAAATATTTGTTAGGTAATAAAAGCAATATCTATCATTGCAAAGGGAAACTATTTCACATAGCCATTAGTGTAACTGTGGGGAAAGGACCAGCTGTGACTCCAAATTCAGCATGTCCCTTCCCCTTGCTTTTTGGTAAAGTCTAGAAAATCTTATATGACTGAATTTTCCTTCAGTCTTTCTAAAAATGATAATGAAATTTTCTTTCTACATATATTCGCAAAAGTCCCTAACCAGCTGCTTGCGGCTCCTGCTCCATTTGGAAGGAAGCCTCAGGTGAATAAACTTTTCCAATACTGGCCTCTAGGAGGTTTTGGTTCTGTCAGTGTTGGCATCTGGGGTTGTGACAGTAGGTAGTTGGATGTACTAAGTCTATAGTAAGTAGTTAGTCGAAGCAGGCCTGGGATATGAAGGTCATTACCCATGCAAATATTGACAGTTTTCATTCTCTGTCCTGAAACCTTTGACCCTGAAGATTATGAGCTCTCTGAATTTTTTCTAGTGCTCAACATCTGCAGGTTCTTTTCCTCTGCCCTGGCCACTCTAAAACTTTCAGCTGCACTTTCAATTTTCAGTTGTCATTGCCAGAGCTGGGGATATCTATCTGCCTCTGTTTCAAACTACGTGGGAGCCAGAGAACCCAGAGAATTGTTCAAAAACTAGAGTGTCAAGTGTGGTTGGAATCCATCAGGCATGGGGTTCCCCTCCCGCCTGCATCAGGATTCATGGGTGGGTAATTTGTGCCATCCCTAAGGACTCCACCCTGTCATTCCCTCAGCACTCAAGCAGTGATTGCTCACACACTGTGCTAGGAAACCTGTCTCTGGGGCTCTCAAGTTCAGTGTTAGACAGTTCTTGCTTCATGTCAGACAACATAGCACTAACAATGATTTTTAAACAGAGATTCAACAGCTTCCCAGTGCCTGAGGAGAGGTGAGTCCTTCTTGGAACTTATAACTAATGTCAGATGAGAAATCAGTTTTCCTCTAGGTTTTGTTTCTATAGCAGATTCTCTAGGGGAATTTCTAAAATTCTCGTTAGGCATTCACATGTAATTGCTTGTTTTCAAATCTCAAAGGCCCAGCATCATTAACAATGGAAGAATAATGGCCATATTATCAAAGGACAAAATGTAGTCATAGGCACTGCAAGTGCCACTTGTTAGTTGAATGTGCTTCTAACACAAATGAAGGATCATGATTAATAAGTTAGTAAGATACCCTTCCCTGTCACCTAATAAGGTTTCTTTGTAAACAAAATATTCTTCATAGGATATTCATCCATGAAAATACACTGAAGATCACATGGCTAACGTTTCAGTTTTCCACGCACAGATATGGTATCACCATGAATGGCTAACTAAACTGGTTATTCAAACAATATTAACTACTGCCATTCTTCTTGTATATATTAAATCTCAAATAAATCTAGATTATGGGAAGAAAATGTTAATCTTTCAGATTAATGGAGCATTCAGTTTGCTCTTCATTACAGTGTTTCAGAAAATAAAATTAGGTTAAGTTAGAAATTTTATAATTTTATTAATAACAACACAGTAATCACTGTTGGCCTTCTATGGCTCAGCAAGTTAAAACAAACATAACATATAAGTAAAATATCCTAAAATAATCATGTTCTTTTCTGAATTATTCTAAAAATTTTCTTGGCACATCTCTACTCAGGCTTTAAAGCCATTTACAGAAAACAATAACAAAACCAGTCTAATTACAGTAGTCTATACTTAGAGCAGATGAATTTTAAAAACTAATTTTCTAAGCTAAATTCATTTGTAGGTCTCTGTACGTGATGCTATTATATATTGTCATAAAAGTGTGATTTTAGAATTGTAATATGCCATTTCTTAATTATAAAATTTAAAGAGACTGAACTGTTTTAAAGGCAACTATAAATAATATTTTCCCAGAGTGTTTATGTTTCTTTAGCCGTCTATTAAAATAAACACAAGGAGATGTCAGAACAACATAAATTTTAAAAATCCAACTAGTCTTTATACATATGTTTGTAGACCTCACTCAAAAATATTTTCCTTTTTGGATGCCTTTTGAAATAGCTCAGTAATTGATTCCAATTTAGAAAACTTTCCAAGAACTCTTGATGTGCTTAAACTACCATTTGTTACATTAACCCACAAATAATCCACTAAAGCAAGTTTTCCAAATTTTCTTGAATTGATAAGTTTTCAGAGTCACTTAAGTTTGCCAGACAGCCTCAGGTTTCTGCCTTCCAACATAGTTCTATAATCATGCCCCTGCACATTCATGTTGCTGCATCACCTTGTAAAATAAAGGGATATTTGTAGGTTTCAGTCACTAGTGTTACAGTGTTAAGTTCTCCCTATTCTAAATGATAAGAGAATACATGAACCAACAAATGTATAGAATATTTCCATCATTTTTTTTAGTTCAAGTTTTTAAATCCTCATAAATCCCCTTGCATTTAACTAGTTTGTGGTTATTGCAACCTTGAAATGATATGATAAGTGTTAAAGTTGGCAATTCCAATATCATATTATTAAATCGAATACTTCATATTTGTTAATCCATGGATGTGTATTCTTTCAAGGACAGTTTGTTCTGAGTAAGTTAGAAATATAACATATCTTCAAATCTGTGTTAAAGACATTTATATGAAATAAATGTGACATGTGATTGATACATGAGCTAACTTTTTAGTGTATTTTGTGTATTCTAATTCATTTTTAACAACATAGATTTTGCTCCTATGAATATTTGCATACAGAAATGTGAATACATCTGTAAGAGAACAAGAAAGTATTTTTATGTTCTCCTTAATATACAATAATCTTTTCTCAGGGTTAATATTGCCCTTATATTATAACATTTAGTTTTTTAAAGCTTTCTTGGTACACCATTTCAAAGGGAGAAGGAATCTATGCAAATACGTCCTGTTCACTGCTGGAATAACATTCTAGGCTTTAGACATCCATATACTTAATAACCTTAGAAATAACAGCTAGCATGTGTCTAGAAACAGCCCCAGCTTCCATGCAGGGGGAATCCACATACATGTTGAGTTCTTACTATGCCTTAGAATACTCAGGTGTGTGACTGCAAAACTCCTGGGATTAGCTTTTCAGGCGTCACGACTTGCACAGCACTGTAGGAGGCTCAGAGCCCTAGTCTGCGACCTCAGAGTGCTGGTCACCGATGTGAAGCCAACTCATTTAAAACATCATCCTCTTTGATTGGGTGCCGATCAGAGTCTCCTACATTGCAACCCCACCAGACCCTTACCTGGAGGAGACAGCAGCTGCAGCTCTGGTCAACAGAGGTGCTGAAGCACGATGGGCCAAAGGGACCGCCCCGGCCCACTCACCTGCCACGCCCTTCTCGCCGCCCACTCAGCTCTCAGGGGCGGGGCATCCCTGAGACAGAGGCGGGTTCCGCCCACCCTCCACAGTGCAGGGTGGGGCGGACAGTGCTCTGAATCCCGCCCCAGAATTGGACGTGACAAGCACACCAGTGTCTGATTGGAGAACATGTGAAAGGGAGGCGGAAGTCCCTGGTGACCCCTGGAAACAAGCCTAGGAGTGAGTTGGTTACCTAGCAACGCGGCTGCTGTGCAGAAGATGCGATTCCTAAGCTTTGAGTCAAAGCTTCACGTAGAGCGTGTACATTGAGATTTTAAAAGGTGAGGCAGAAGGAGTATGACCCACCAGCGTTGTCACTGCCCAGCATTCCACCTCGAAGCTGTACCGTATATAAAAATGAGTCGAATAGAACAAGAAACAAATCACCTGGCTTCTACATTAGTCTTGAACCATTGCTTAGAGTGTGAGTGTAGCATGCTCTCTGTCCTGCACATCTTAGTATCTTATTGGATCAAGTAGCCCCATGGACCACATATGTGAATGAGAGTGTTTTGATTTGTCCAGCTGCATGCAATTAGTGTATCTGCCCATACAGTGAGCAAAACATTTGCCCTGTGGACGCTGGTGGAAAGCAAATGCCTGCTGCTGTTACTTGTGAAATTAGGGTCTATATTTCTGAAGTAGCTTCTTTAACTTGGTCCTTTAGTCAACACATTAGAGAAAATCGGCTTTTGCTTACTTGAAACTGACCAGTAAAAGCACAGCATGCACTCCAAAGGGAGTAAACAGACGTTCAGAATCAATGTGAGAAACCACGATAGAATCCAAGGAACATGGATTCGAGTTGGCCCAAGTAGTGGAAATAATTAAGAAACTATAGTCACAGAACATCAGGTAAGCAAGTTACACAAACCTGGGAAGTCTACTAGATGCTGTCAAAAGACAGTCCTTAGCCTGTGGTTAGTAGAACAATGTGTCAAGTTAATACATTTGAAATGCTTTTACATAATAATGAAAGGCACTATATAGCAGATGTATTATATCAGATACAGAACAATAAACAACTATTAAAGAGAGTAAGATGGTTCCAAATAATTTTGGCCATGATGGACCTTCGGCCAACTCTCTACAATCATGGGAGTTCTAATTAGTCTGCAGACTCTTCTACATAACTGAATTTTTTTCAGAGAAATTCAGTCCAGAAAATGTAGCTCATTTATGACATTTGGAGCTTCGGCCACATGCCAAGTTCTGAATAATCATCTACCCTTACAAGAGAAAACCTCTGGAAATATTTCCTACTCACCTTCACAGTGCATACTGCTACTGTTTTCTTCAACATTTTCTCTAGTGATTCTGCTTATGCTATATTTGTAAATCAAAATTTACTTAAAAGTTAACTCTCTTGTAGAAAATCAATTTGTTAAAAGTCAAGTCTATTTCTTATACCTGTTTGCCCTACCCCATAACAAAATAACAATACCAGGTCTCAGTAAATGTTTGACGAATGGATGAATGAGTGAATAAACGAATAAAAATTAAATGACATATAATATCTTGAAAATCTATAAGAGGTCATACATATATATGCTGAACTCTAAGTGTAGTTATATAAAGATACTATGGGTTGATTTCAGAAGAGGGATTTTTGGAGAAAAATTTCTTTCAGGTTATTCACGAAATATAAACAAAAAGGGTTTCATAAGATAGAAAAGAATATGATCAATCAATGCAACATGAACATCACTGGGAAATCACACAGTGGACTCCATTAATCTTGTCTTGCTTGCATTTTTGCGGGAGGTGAGTGTGGTTAGCCATAGATATGAAAAGATCTAGAGACTGTGAAAGGAAAAGTAAAACTGGGAAAGTAGAAGAACTAGATGTGGGGAATCTAGAACTCGGCATTTAGGTCAAACATTAACCTCTCCTGGCCAAGAGAATCCAATGAAACTAGTAAAAACAGAGCTTTTTCTTAAGGAATGGAATCTAGGAGGTTGTATAGAAGGATGAAAAGAGATAAAGGGTGTGCTTGATTGGGAGAAAAAAAACCATGTTGGCCTGAGCTATAAATGAAGAAAAAAGAATGTCAAGGGGACATTCATTGTGAACATATATTACAATTTTTGGAAGTGGCTTATCTTCAAAGTAGAGACATGCATGGCAGTAGATCTAGAGAGAAAAGCAAATCTCCCCGTGTAAGAAAATAACTGAATGAGACATTCACACCTAACAGTCCATAGCTGTGCACTCAGCTTTGAAAGACAAAGAAAATGTTGATGCATAAAGATTATTGATATGTGTCCATATACACTCCCATGCCTGTAAACACCACTTACACAGCACACATGTGGAAGCCAGAGGACAAATTATGGCAGCTGGTTCCTCCTTTCACTGTGTGAGGCCCCAGAACTGAAATCTGGTAGTCTGGTTTGGTAGCAGGCACCATTACCAGCTGGGCTGTCTGTCTAGCAGTTTGGTTCCATAGTTTTTCCATAGAAGATTTAAACAGCTACAACCAGAGTTAGATCCAGAGAAACAATATGATCTCATCTCTAAAATGGCTTCACTCTGCTTTTCAGTCTTTTATTCAGCTAATACTTGATGTGATGTTCCCATCTCATCAGGAGAAAAAAAAGTGTCAGTCATTTGAGATGACATTTTCTGAGTCATTATTAATTCTTGCCATTTTAAGTACATGGAGCTCATCATCATTAAGAGGTACATAAAATATGCTAACAAGGTACAAAAGGTAACAGCAAAGTTCAGACATCTGCTTCCAGAAAGTCTACCTGCAGCAGTCTTGCTACGCAAACAAAGCAAGATGTTGCTGTGTCTGGGAATCCCAGATGGAGCAATTTGCGGAAAATATTTCAGAAGACATCGAGTCCCTAGATAGGGCCTTTTTTGCTTAAAACTGGCTGCCAGCACTTATTTTTAATTTAAGGTTTAAGTCTTTTAGTGTCACCGGATTGAATGGAAGCTAACTTTCATTTAATTTCTTAATCCTAAAATCATAGCAATAAGCAAAAATCCGGTCTTCATAAAAACTTTGTTCAAAATATGGCCAACTCCCTTTGGGTGTGCTTTGCAGAGGTGTTACAAAAGTAAGCCTCAGGGCATTGACTCTGGTGCCACAGCACCAGGAATGCTTGCCAGAAAGACAATCTCTCAAATATATGTTATAAAATGTGAAAGTAACATATTGCTTCATATTTTTCATGATAGCAAAATAAAAAGCTAATGGATTTTATAATATAAAATTTCTGTTTTGTTGTTGTTATCATTGTTGTGGTTGTTGTTGTTGGTGGTGGTGGTGGTGGTGGTGTTTTTTTGTTTTTACTTTGTTTTGCTCCTTTTTGGCTTTTTGAGGCAGGGTTTCTCTGTTTAGCCCTGGCTACTCTATAGGATAGGCTGGCCTTAAACTCAGAGATTCAACTGCTTCTACCTCCACTGTCATCCAGCATTTGTTTGACTGACACTGTGGGAGAGCCATGTCCACTGCAGGGAATGGCACTACTGGAATGGTGGTCCCTGTTATGTAAGAAAGCAAGCTGGGCAAACCAATAAAGATTGTTCCTCCATGGTCTCTGCTTCATATCCTGCCTTGCTGTTTTACTGGATAATAGACTGTCACTTGGAAGTATAAGATGAAATAAATCTTTTATTGATCAATTTGACTTTGATTAGTATCTTGTCAGAACAGAGAAGCAGAACAGAACAGTAACCCACTTTTAAGCATTGTTTGTCTTTAATTGCTAGAGCTGCTGCTGCTGCTTCTTCTTCTTCTTCTTCTTCTTCTTCTTCTTCTTCTTCTTCTTCTTCTTCTTCTTCTTCTTCTTCTTCTTCTTCTGCAAAAAGAATTTCCCAACTAGTTCTTAGAAAACATGGTTTAAATTTTGAGGTTTTTATGCCATGGTAACACCTTACACCTGTGATTCCAATTCTTGAGAGGACATGGCAGATTGCTCATGTCTGAGTCTAGCATGGACTATGTAGTAGGTTCTAGGACACCTGTGGATACAATTAAAAAATTATATTTTGAGAGTTTTTTATCTCATCAATATGGTCTTTCCATATTTATAACCAATTTATGGATCAGGATGCTATCATAAACAGTTAAAAGGAAAATTCAAAATCACACAAATTCATGTAACATGAACACATATATTGATAATAAATCATAAATGATGCTCATTTAAAACAGTTCTTTGGGGATACATATTTTACTATTTAAAATGAAAATAAATTAACACACCCATGAGACAGATGTGCTTGTTTAAATTTTACATAAGTAACTAAATTATATGTAAGTATTTGACACTTCAGAACACAGAGCATCTTCAAAGTTTTTCAGTTGATCAATATTTTTATTTGATTCTAGTAAATGGTGCAAACCCACTTACTTCAATACTTTAAAACCTGGTATCTCTGATTCTCATGAGTTTGATTCTTCAGAGAAACAGTGTACACTCTCTTGGAACTAAAACATACACTGTTCAGCCTCCTATTGATAGAGGTGAGTCAACTTATTTTTGGTTTCAAATAGACAGACCCAGTGGGAGGTTACAGCAGTCAACTTATATGGACTGAGTTGGCCCACAGCTTTAAAAGTTTGCCAGTCCTGTTGATTTGATCTTAAGCAATGACCTCTGCCATTTTATCAGAGGATTCCAGGGAACATAGATTATTAAGGGGTCACTGATGGACTGCTACAAGCGTTACAGACTATGGGTTACAAAATGTTGGCTAAGAAATCTCCAGTTTTTACATCAGAGGCTACTTCTCTTAGCTCCCAGATGAGGGGAAGCAAAAGGAGCCTGTCTCAGAGTAATATTGTTGACAGCCTTTAGATTCCAGCTCCAAAAACTAAGAGACAGTTCTGGGAGTTAGCTAGGTATTGCTGCCTCTGCATATGAGTTACAGTAATAGCAAGGCCTCTAGAGACTAACACAAAGTGGGGCACTGAGGCTCTAATCTGGACTGATACTAAACTAGAGCCACTATAAAAGGGTTCTAACCCAAACTTTGGGGCTATGAGCTATACTTGTTCAAACAACTAGACTCTCTAGCCATAGGACGAGCCATCTGTCAAACAGTTGTGGTAGCTACTGCTAGTTTAATGAGATAAAAAGCAAACAAATTAACTTTGGAACAAGATATTATATGCATTGCACCCTATGACATTGTTGAAGCCCTCCTCCAAGAAGCACCAGAAAGCTGGCTGTCTAATGATTGTGTGAGCCAGTTTCTGGCCCTACTCCTGGGTCACTCTCAAGTCTGATTTGAGAAACCCATAGCCACCCATTTAGTAACTCCCTTGCCTAATAACTTAGGTGCTCATCCATGACTTTCATGAGATGACAGAAAAACCAGGTATACAGCAGCTACAGTACTTACTTTAAAATGAAACAATTTGGGCCCAAGACAAATACTTCTGTGTAGAGAGGAGAACTGATTGATCTGACCCAGTCTTTCAGATGGGTAAAAGGAAAATCCACCACCATGTACACAAATCATCAGTTGATATGCTTTTACTACCTGGAATGTCCACAGTATGATCTATAGAGAAAGAGGGCTTCTCACAGCTGATTAAAAAACAAACAAACAAACAAAAAGAAAACAAAAAAGACATTTACAAAAACAGCTTCTTATAGGCTGTTTGGCTTCAGCTCCAAACTGCTTTCCTGCACTTTGTGGGCTCTGATCTGACTGCCCAACAAACAGGCCTAAAATCAGTGAAGTCTGTTGCTATTCTGATGACATACCATACCCTTGTGGTGCCTGAGACTCCATTGTAAAGAATAAATGGACAGCTCAAATCTACAGGGTGATGGAGGACACCAGAAAGAAAGATTATTTTCTCAGAAACAACTGACAGGGTTCTGGTAACAAAACTTCACCAGCCGAATCACAGGTCCACAAAACTATCTCAACCAAATGTCATATTTGTGCTCAAGTGAATTCAAAACACAGAGCTTTTATCCAGTGTGGTGGTTTGAATATGCTTGGCTCAGGGAGTGGCACTATTTGGAGGTATGGCCTTGTTGGAATAGGTGTGGTCTTATTGGAGGAAGTGTGACACTGTGGGTGTGGGCCTGGAAGCCAGTCTTCTCCAGTTTGACTTCAGAACAAGATGTTGAACTCTCAGTTCCTTCTGTACCAGGCCTGCCTAGATGCTGCCATGCTCCTGCCTTGATGATAATAGACTGAACTTCTGAAACTATAAACCAGCTCCAATAAAATGTTGTCCTTATAAGCATTGCCTTGATCATGCTGTCAGTGCACAGAAGGAACACCCTAACTAAGACATAAATTGGTAACAGGGACTGCAGTATTGCTGTGATAGGCCTGACTATGTGTTTATTTGGAGAAATATGGATTTGGGGACTTTGGACTTGGAAAGCAGTAGAATGCTCTACATGGAGCTTAATGGGCCATCCTAGTAGGAATATGGAAGACTTTGTGGCTGAGAGTGATTTGAACTGTGCAGACCTGGCCCCAGAGGATTCAAGGAAGAGGAATTTCAGTTTATGGCCTAGTGATTGTTTTTGTGGTATTTAGGTGAAGAATGTGGCTGCTTTTTGCCCTTGTCTGAAAAGTCTACCTAAAGGTAAGGTAAAGAGCTTTATATTAATTGCATTGACAAAGGAAGCCTCAAAAAAGCCCAGCAGAAACTTTATTCTCTGGTTTAGTTTTTATGAAGAGCATTTCAATGAAAAAGAACAATCTGAGAAAGGAAAAACATGAACTGTGTGGTTCAAGTAATAAAGGGACACACCAAGTACCAAATCCAAGCACGATGGTACATACCTTTAATCCCAGGAGACAGAGCCAAGCAGATCTCTGAGTTCAAGGTCAGCTTGGAATAGAACAAACTTCAAGTAGAAAGAAGCTTAAGTCCAGATGTGGTGGTACATGCTTTTGATCCCCGAATTCAGGAGACAGAGCCATGCAGATCTCTAAGTTCAAGGTCAATCTACAGAGCAAGTTTCAGGACAGGCAAGCTTAGGCAGTGAAGGAATTGGAAACAGAAAGCTGATGATAGTGTAATAGAACAAGGGACCATGTTCCAGCTCCAGCACAGAGCAGAACTCAGCAGGTTAGACCTGCTATATGTGGCTTTAGCTTTAGAGTCAAAAGTAGAAGGGACTACTGGGACAATTGATGCTAGTTAGCTGGGGCTAAAATTTAGCAGTGATTAAAAAGAGACCAGTATCACTGAGGTAAAATCTGGGAAGTGTTTGCTGAGTGTACAAAGAAGCTGTGTTCTGGAGATAGCCAAGGTTGTACTTTGTGCTGCAGCTGTCGTTAGTAATGTGTAAGACAGGTGGTACTGATTCGAAGACATGAAGGGATCATGAAGAGCATCAGAGGCTTGCCACTGTGAGAGGTCAAGGAAGGCCATTGGTGAAGGTACAGCCTCAGTTACAGTTGATAGCTCTCAGGACTGAAGGGATCATGCAAAGAAACTGAGGCTTGGCACCTTGAAGAGCCTAAAAGAGTCGATTGGTAAAGCCTACACCCAGAAGAAGAGCCTAGTGTATTGGAGATGCCAGTACCATGGGCTGATCACCAAGAATAGCAGCAGCAGTGGAGTGGAGTCAACCAGAGCCTAGAGTGGTACAGAGGACAGAGTTGGAGACATGACACAAAGCCTTTGGAGGAGCCCAGGAGATCATGTGTAGATCCCAAACATTGGAACAAGAAGCTGTAATGTTGAAGTTGCCTTGGAGACCACAAGATGTTCCAAATGCTAGAGCCTTGAGTTATTTGCTGACAGTGAGTGGAATAAGCCCGGGAGAAAGAAGTTTGTTGCAGTCAACAAAGATGAAAAAGGAGTTAGAGATCTGAGGACCACCCTGACATCAGACATGGAGCTGCAGAATTTGGAGACTGCCCAGCTGGTTTCCTGTCTTGCTTTGGGGATTACAGTCAAGTTATTGGATGAATCTTAGAAGAGACTTTGAACTTTGGACTTTTAACATTGTTGAGACTGCTATAGACTATGAAGACTTTTGAAGTTGAACTAAATGTATCTTATGCTATATTTAGGTATGTTCCCCATAGACACATATGTTTGAACAATCCTGTGGGGGCAGGGACTGGAATGTGGTGATTTGGGTATGCTTGGTCCAGAGCATAGTACTGTTTGGAAATGTAGCCTTGCTGGAACAGGTGAGGCCTTGTTGAAATAATTTTGGTCTTGTTGGAGTAAGTGTGTCACTGTGGGAGGGGGCTTTAAGACCCTCATCCTAGCTATCTGGAAGCCAGTCTTTTCCTGTTTCCCTTTGAACAAGATTTAGAACTCTCTGGTCCTCTTGCATCAGGCCTGCCTGGATGCTGCCATGCTCCTGCCTTGATGATAATGGACTGAACTTATGAACTTGGAAGCCAGCCGCAATTAAATGTTGACCTTAGAAGAGTTCCTTGGTCATGGTGTATGTTCCCAGCAATGGAAATCCTAACTAAGACACCCAGGAAGGGATCTAAATGAGAGACAAATACTCAGTGAATTCTGGGAAAACTGACCTCACCAAGAGCTGTCCTACTGGTGGAGACAAAATCACTTGTTAGTTTTCATACATAGCTTTTCTAAGTGGGTAAAAGTGTTCCCACCCAGACTGAAACTGCTGAAATAGATTAAAAGCTCATCCAGGAACTGGTCCCTGATTTAGCCACCCCCTAGGAATGGGGTCCAACTATGGCCTGGCTTTAATAGCAAAAACATCTCAATTAATAGCTAAAACTTTAGACATAGATTGAAATTCTACAGCTAGAACTCAGAGTTCTGGGCAGATATAAACAAACAAACAAACAAACAAACAGAAGCAACAGAACAAAAAAATCAACCAAACAAAACCTCTAATAAAACTCTTTGTAGAGTCCAGCAAAGGATAGCTAGGCCTCCTTTCTTGGCTTTGCTTTGGCCTGCTGCACTCCGTACAGTGTGGGCTTTTAAACCCTCTCCCATGAGACTATGTTTTAAAAAACCTCCACCACTGGCATCCGAGGCTCAGAAACCAGGAGTTGGCAGAACTCTCTGTTTCGCAAGCCACTGAAGGCCTTCCAGTTCTTCATCAAACTGTCAGAGACCCAGCCAACCTGAGTCCACCATGAGTTTCCCCTTGTTAGATCCAGTGACACCGTCTTCGTCAAGTGAAGAGCAAAGGGAGCTGAAAGTAACCTGGAAAGGGCCCTGCAATGTAATTCTCTGCACACCTATACTACGAAGATAGCTGGAATAACTCCATGGCTCTACCACACCCAGGTTAAAAAAGCAGAAGCTATAGACCTGCAGCCAAACAACTGACTCTGGACTATAGACTCACAGAAATTAGACTCACTGAAATATGGACTCATTGGGCTTGTCCACTGCCTGCACCTCTACCTCCTTCTGAGTCCCGTGTTTGCACTGTGGGTATAAACATAGGATTATAGGCCAACCTCCACTGCCTTTAGACCTAGACTGGAAACTAAGGAAGACAGATACAAGGAAGGTATTGGCTAATATGACTACAAACCCATATTTGATCTTCACTTTTACTTACGGATGCCCATTTTAAATGTCTGGTTGTATATTTACATTAAAAAGGTATGAAAATTTATCTTTTGAAATGAAAATATGAAGTTTATACTCCTATGCATGCCTTGGGGCTAGGCCTGCTAGTTGCCAGAAACAAGGGAATTGCCATTACAAAACTGGGGTTGTGAAAGTGAGACTTGCTAAAAAAATCTCCCTTTAAAAAGATTCTGGCCTTTGAGAAATAGTAAAAACCTGGGAATCAGATGCTATGCCTCAGGAATGGACTCTGAGCATAGAGTTAATCATTCCGAGTCAAAAATCAGCCAGTGTTTCTGGTTATGCTTAGATGCTCAGCCCCGTACTACACAGGGCTCAATTCACCTGACTGTCGGCCATTAACTGACAGACAGTATCTGTAACTAGAGACAGCCCAACCAAATTAAGGCTATCTAATATCCAAAGCCTTTAACCTAGGCACTTTCCCGTATTCTGATACCTGCTATTCTGCCTTATGGGTTAATTCATTTGGATAACAATATCGCCAAGCCCCTGAGACTGCTCGGTGGACATGGAACCAATGATTTGACTAAATATGCCTCTTCTGATGCTTTCCAAACTAAGTAACAAGTTGGTCAGGACCCAAAGGTATCAAAACAACAATTAAAATATCTGGCACCAATGAAAGGGTAGGTCCTCCGTCCTGTGAAGGCTTGATCCTGGAGCATAGGGAAATGCTAAGGTGGTGAAGTGGGAGCAGAGGAGGAGAGCATCCTCATAGAAGCAGGGAGGGATGGGATACGGGGTTGCAGAGGGGAAACCTGGAAGAAGAATACCATTTGAAAAGTAAATAAAATAACCAATAAAAAATTTAAAAATTTTCTCTTGCAAAAAATAATCTCACAAAATTGGAAGTAAGCTTAGGCTTACTTACTTCTCATATGATAAAAAAAAAAATGTCAGTTTTTTGGCAAAACAAAACAAAAAGAGCAAAACCACCCTGATGTTTCTATGCTAATTGATTAAGAGTAATTTAAAAATAAAAACTGGGGAGAGAAAGAGATCAGATAATTGATATCAGTCTCTGTTCTCTTGATCCCCCTGGCTAATTACTCTGCAGGTCCCAAATCTTAAACTAAAATAGAATAAGTCTGTTTTTTGACTCATTTACCAAGACCAGTGAGGAATGAAATAGGGTCCCAAACCTCAGTAGAACTCCTCCCTCCACCCTCCACACTTTAGACCTTAGCACAACTGACTCCATGATGGAATGACTCCATTCAGTCTGTAACACTCTGCATGTAAACAGCATCACCTGACAAAAATGGAAGCAAAGAGCTACATCAAAGTCCATTGTTATGGGATAGTCTGTAAATGTACTACTTCTGCCAAACTGTTCTTGCTAACTGAAGTATGTCAACTCAGAATGTGGATTTTGTGCTTAAAAGTTCACCATGAAAAAGGCTCAGAATGGCATGTGTATCCCAGGCATCCAGTGTTGATGTTTTATAAAATGAGGTCTAATGAGGTAGGAGGAGGTGCCTTGGCAGGCCCATGCGGAGGCATCCCCCTCAAGGTATCAGCCATAGGACAGGTATGAAAAGAAGTTTATTTGGGACCTGAGAAGGGAGTCTGAGAAAGGGAGGAGAGGCAGAGAAAGAAGGGGCAGAGAAGGGCAGAGAGAAGAGAGAGAAGGGAAGAGGTTAGTGGGGAGAGAGAGAGGGAGAGGAGAAGAAGGAGGAGGAGGAGGAGGAGGAGGAGGAGGAGGAGGAGAAGAAGAAGAAGAAGAAGAAGAAGAAGAAGAAGAAGAAGAAGAAGAAGAAGAAGAAGAAGAAGAAGAAGAAGAAGAAGAAGAAGCTTGAACAGTTTTTTTTTTTTTTTTATAAGTGAGCAGGAGTGGAGAGCAAGAGTGAGGAGTTGGAGGGTTGGAGGCTGAAAGTAGGTGTTAGGGTAGAATGGACTAAAGTGACCTGTAGCTGGCAAGGGAGGGGAGGAGTCTGGAGAAGCTTGGGGAGGAGAGGAGCTGAGTAGTCTCAGGCAGTAGGGGAAACCGAGGAAACAAGAAGAGCAGAAGAGTCTGTACAGGCTGGTTGGGAACGATAAGGAGAAAGTTCATTAGCTGGATCAAGGATAGTGAAAGTTTCATGTGGTTGAGATTTCATAGCTATGAGGAGCTGAATTGGGGCACAGAAGGAACAAAGAGAAGGTTTGGAGTGAAGCCTGCATGTAGGAAACCTACTTTTAATTTTCTGGTTTGATGGCAGTAGTTGTAAAGGTTCCTTAAAATAATGGGATCAAAGGTGCCACTAGGCAGTCATTTAGAGTCATTATCTAGTGAGTATTGGGGCCACATTTGACTGTAATAGTGTATCAGTTTGGAAATTAGTTTTAGATGTTTGAGGTTTTCCAGGAGGCATACCAGTGGGGAGACTGAAGGTTATGGACGAAGACATGATACCCATAGGTGAGGAAAAAGTTTATTACTTTCTATTGCTTGCAGCATTCCATGGATAGAAAAATAATAACAGAACATGTGTGATACAGGCTGGTTTACCAGATCATCATGTGGTAAGCAGGTACCAATTGTGGTAGATGTCTGAGAAACATGAAATACTCAATACTTGGATTTTCAAAAGAGGAAGCTTGTCTTGAGAAGAGAGAAAATTTCACCCAAGAAAAAAGGTCCTAAAGAAGAGGGGAGATGTCATCAAGAAGGGCCAGCCATAGACCATGGCTAGGATTCCTCTGTCCTGAAGGACACCAGAGAGTCACTTTGAGCTCAACAGTCATTCCTTTGGGACTAGGGGCCATTTGCGCCTGAAAGAGGGGTGGGGCTCTCACCAATTCACCAATGTTTTGATTTGGTGGCCAGAAAGCCAGCCTCAGTGGCACCCTCCCTGGGATATTAGCCACAGGATGGGTCTACTATATAAGCAGATTTATTTGGGACCTGGGAGAGGGTTTTGGGGGATAGGGGTAAAGTCAAAGAAAGAAAGGGACAGTGATGGACAGGAAGAGTGAGGAGAGAGAAAGAAGGGAAGAGGCCAGCTGGGAATACAGGGAACAGGAGAGAGAGGAAGAAGATGGAGAGGGACAGAGAGGGAGGAAGAGTGAGACAGAGGGAGATCGAGAGGGAGAGGAAGAAGGAGGGGAGAGGGACAGGGAGAGAGAGGGGGACAGGGACAGGGACCTAGACCTGGAGAGGGAGAGGAACAGTCCTTTTATACTTGAAGCAGGCTATACTGTGAGGTTGCTAGGTAACTGTTTGGCAGAACCTAGAGGAAACACTAACAAGTATATGGATTTTTTGTTGGTTTAAACCCATGTCCAAGCAGTCTTCTTTGGTGAACATGTCAAAAGTTAGTTGCATGTAGCTGCAAGGTTTTATATATGGGATCTGTATTCTGTTTGACTATTTGATTCCAATATAATGCTAGTTTTTTTTTTTTTTAAGAAACTAGAAATTAATTCAATTTAAAACTCTGGGAAAGGAATTATGAAGAGGAAGGTTCTGTTTTGGCTCACAATGTGAAAGGATCAAGCAAGGAATGTGGTGACCACTTACTCACATCTCAGTGGATCAGAAGCAGGACTACATTCTAAACTTTCAAGTCCCATCCCACAGTGACAAACTTTCTCCAGGTAGGTCCTACATTCCATATTTACTACAATCTTCCAAAACAAAGCCAGCAGCTAGAGAGCAATGTTTTAAAACACAAATCTGTGGAGACATGCTTCGCCTGACACCACCATGAAATGTAGGTACCCAAAAGGACAAACATTCTTAGCAGTTGAAAAGCTTGAAATAGCTTGAGGCTGGGTACAAAAGAAAGTATGCTCACAATTATAAAGTGGGATCATTTAACAGTTACCAATGTATTAAAAGAGGATTTTGGTCTATCTATTACCTACTGTTATTCCAAATTTTCTATTGTCGATATTAAAGTGGTTTGTAACAGACACTTTTTGGTGGAGAAAGAAGCTAAAAGCAGCGAGTGGAATATAATGATTCTGTGTCTCTAATGGGAAAAGAATTAAATTATTAATAGTAAAAGATGGTTAATCTTTGTTTGGTCAAAGTATGTAGCTTAAAACAATATTTCAGACATTATCTGAACAAAATTTTAAATGTCTTATCTAGGATAATTTTAGCCTTCCCATTTTTTTTAAATGTGAAACCATTCTAAATGGCCACTAGATGACACTATTGTCTCCTCAGAAGTGTTAGTACAGAGGCTGATTTCTGTTGTGAATGTTTGGGAAAGGGAAGGTCTGCCAGCCACATCCCCTATTTAACCCATTCATTCCATCCGTCTGCATACAGTTGGAAAAAAATTTCAATATTTCCAATCTTGAATCTATGGTGTAATTAAAATGAGTTGAATTAATAACCCAGAAAATTCTAAGCATTGGTCCTCCTTATTCAAGGGGTCACCTTGCTTTATGTTTAAGGTTGCTCCTGAGTTCTATTGACTACCTGGAAGTTCTTATTCCCTCCTGTACCACTCCTTTGTCACTGATGGATAAACAAATAGGCAGAATTACTCTAGTGGGATGCTGTTCAGCCTGACAAAGCTGCAGTGCCAGGTAACTATAGAATATCCACAGATCAGGTGAATCTATAGTCCCTTCATATTCTACCCTTGTGGTACCTAGTGCTAAATGATGCACTGAACTTCCCCAAAGGGATGCTATAACCAAAGAATTTGATGTAATTGCGCGAAGAACTTCACACTAAATGAAAAAATGTCTATTTCATCCCCATTCAGATTCCAAGTACCAAAAAACACTAAATCAATTTTTTTTTTTATAACGTTAGGGTTTCACCTAATGGGATCAGAAATTCCTAATCTTGTTATTTTTCATCAATAATTGGTACTTTATAAAAGTATTTCCTTCTTGTGTTAGATTGAACAGAAATGGCCCCTACAGGCTTAAATATTTGAATGTTTAGTCATCAGGGAATAGCATTACTTAAAAGAGATTAGGAGATATAGCCTTGTTAAAGTAGGTGTGCCATTGTTTAGAGGAAGTGTGTCATTGGGAATGGCATTTGAGGTTTTAAAAACTCAATCTAGGCACACTTTTCCTACTGCCTGGAGATCCAGATGTAGAACTCTCAACTACTCAGCATACCACCATGCTCCCCACCATGATGGAATGGACAAACCTCTGAAACAGTAAGCAAGGACCAAGTAAATGCTTTCTTTTATAAGAATTGCAGAGGTCATGATATATCTTCACAACAATAGGACAGTGACTAAGACACTTCTTTTTTTTAGACTCTGCTTACTATCTAAGGACTCTTCCTTTTACCAAGAAAGCTTACTTTTGTGTCAGAATCCATATTTGTCTTGTTACCAATGTGTGTATCCTAAATTAGAAAAATAAAGACACTCAAAAATACCAGCTTTGTAAGCTATGAGATCAGAGGGAAGCAGGAAGAGTACAGCAAGGGTCTGCTTTGACATAATTTCTTAGTGCAAGTTTCTGCTATTTCAAGTTCATAATAATAATAGAAATACATGATCTAGGTCTGTGCCTTTCATGGTCTTCTGGTACTGTCTTTGAGCTATGCTTCTCTCTTTGCTGTTATAGGAGTCACTCAGAAATTAAACAGAGGAGCAACAGGCACACTCTGAAGACAGGTATTAATTAGCTCAAGTTACATTGACATTACCAATATGTCAGGTCATGTCTAGCCAATAAATATCATTGTGTTCAACTGAAAGGCTTAAAGTGTTTGTAAAAAAATAATAACAAAATAAAAAACAAACAAAAATTCAGTAGTCTCTGTTTTAGTTTTCTGAACATCTTGGAGTAGAGGTGGAAAGGACCCCAGCTTCTTTCCTCATTACTGTCCACAATTCCTCTCAGAACAAGCAGAAAGTAACTATTAAGAATTTAGTACTCTTCCTATTAAATAGACAGCTAACAGGATATTACTATCCCTCTTCTAGCTTCCCTTCTCTACCCAAAACTCTATTTTAGTTTTTCTATGCAAATCATAGCAAAATCATTGGTAACATAGAACCGTCATTCCAATGTTGTCAATCAGCTAGAGATACATAGTCACTGATGAGGAAAAAGTCATTAGAAGTAAAAGTATTGAATAAAAATGAAAATCTAGTGAAAACATAAGTCATGGCTGTAAGGTTTGAGTCAGCACTTCTAATGAGACTACAATGCAGGCCTGACTTAACCTTGGAAGCCTTCTAAATGGCCACTTCTTCCCAACATGTGGTCAAAGCTATAGGCCAGCTGTATTACCTACCTATATTGTTGATTAGAAAAGCAGAAACAAAAATATCTTAGTAATCTGTGAAGAGCCCAGCCTAACATTACAAATTCCATCCTGTATTTAGACTTCATTCCATTTTATGTTCAAGCTTATCCTTAGGCTAAACACAGTTACTTGAAAAACTACAACTTGTTCAGGGAACCAAGACACTATATGGCAATAGCCATAACTGTCTTAAAAACAGCCACTCCACCCTTAGTAACAATCAATCAGATTCTAAGAGGAAAGTGCCCAATGTTCCAGATGTTTTGAAATAGATTACTCAGGTTAAGCAATCATGTGACTGATAAGTTGGAAAGTCCCCTACCCTGCTGTAATTGTGATAAAAAGGCAAGGTTTCACCAGACTGGAACTTTCCA
Organism: Arvicanthis niloticus; assembly: GCF_011762505.2. Classification (NCBI taxonomy): domain Eukaryota; kingdom Metazoa; phylum Chordata; class Mammalia; order Rodentia; family Muridae; genus Arvicanthis; species Arvicanthis niloticus. Next base: position 44,260,485 of record NC_047673.1, read on the forward strand.
CACCTATCCACTGTGTTGGAGAGGTTGGAGAGTGTGAGCTTGATCCTGAATAAAGACTTTTGCTTTTGCATAAGGTTGGATTCCTAGTGGTCTCTAAGGGAACCTGGAGATCTGGTCATAACAATCTGGTCATCTCCTTGCTTGATACTATCGTCAATAACTTTGGCCCTCCAAAATCTATACCACCACTTTTCATACTTTCTTCAAACATCACCCCAATCCTTTGTAATTTTTGACTGTCTTTGTGGAACTATAGACCTTTAGGTTTGTGAGATTCTGATGTTACACTTTCCACTCAATGCAAAGACAATTCTTTTTACACCACAAAATGTATTTTGTATTACATTGAGAAGAATTAAAATATTTTATTTTATTTTTTCAGTTTTTTATTAGATATTTTATTTACACTTCAGATGCCATCCCCTTTCCCCATTCTCCCCCTTAGAAAACCCCTATCCCATGCCCCCTTTTCCTTTTTGCATTTATACATTTTTTTAAAATGTTAATCATAGGCTTTATAAGTTTGGTATTGCTCAATCAGAGGTGTAACCCACTACCCAACCTAGATATATCAACTATCTTTGACTGGTGGAGATACATGAACATCTGCCTCCCTGTCTCCCCCCTCTTTCTCTCTTTCATCACCTAGCTTCTCCTCTCCTTCTTCTCCTCCTCTTCTTACTTTGAGAAGAATTAAAATATTAAGAGGTCTGATTTGACAACTTGAAACTTGAAACTCATTGTTGTTTGGGGAATAATGGAGGGTATGTTGTTAATCAATTGAAAATAAGAAAACTGTTGTAGATTGAGCAACAGAAATGTCTATTCTTCTTGTTGATAAGAGATGGGAATGAAATCAGTTAAGTGTGCTACATATGCTTTAGGAAAAACCAATAGAACATGTTCCACTTTTCTGGGATATGCTTGGACATCACTGACTACTGACAGTGCTGTTGTCATGCAACATTGTTGTCCTTTGAGCTGCCATTGGGAATGGCCATCTTTGTCATTAGCATCAGCTGTCATTTTGTGCTTACTAAACAAACAAAAATGAATTTTCTATACTGATCAGTCCTAAAACCAGCTCTTGGTAATAGTTAAAAAAAAAAAAAAAAGATAGATTACTTTAAAAAAGCTAGAAAATCTAGTTTTATAAAATTATATATTTGTGATAGAAAATACAATGAAAAAAAGCTAGGATAACCTCTTGCTTATTTTGGAGACATCACAGAGTACACTGGTTTTACTCTACTTTGACTTCATATTGTCATGTTTCATTATTCATTCTTGATTTCACTAATGTCTTGACTAATGACTCTGATATAGGCCTGTGCTTGGTTCTGAGATAATAAACTCAGAAAGACCAATTTTCTAGGTTGAAGGATGTCACAGTCTAACGGACACACTGAAAAACAGCTCTAACACAGTGTGATAAGTGTTATAATAGAATCCACATGTAGAGTTTTAGAAATACGAAAGTATTTGAGAAAATGTCAGGTCAAGCAAACTTTCATTGTCTTCCAAATGTTTAAATTAAATGACAGAGCAAAAGAAACACAAAATAACATTTTAAAATGCAAGTATAATTCATTTGATACTTTTTTAAAGATTTTATTTATTTTATGTATATATGAGTACACTGTAGCTGCCTTCAGACACACCAGAAGAGGGCTTCCAATTACAGATGGTTGTGAGCCACCATGTGGTAGCTGGGATTTGAACTCAGGTCCTCTGTAAGAGCAGTTGGTGCTCTTAACTGCTGAGCCATCTTTCCAGCCCGGATATTATTTTTAGAATGGTATTATTGATCCATGTGCATCCTCCACATAACCACTGAGGTTGTACTCCCATAGTTACACACTTCCATACTGTCCAGTTTCCTTATTTTTATCTTTCTCTCCCCTCATCTGTTCTTAACTTGGGAGTATTACAGTGCAGAATACAGAAGAACACACTAGTATCTAAAGCCTTTAAGAGTATATGTTCTCCTTGAGGATAAAGGTATGCAGCAGAAACAACTTTTTGTTTTTAAGCCTCTGCCCTTTTGATATGATGATCTGTTTTCAAATGCCAATCCTCCTCTCAGCTCCTTACTGTTTTCAGAATCTTACCCCTCCCCCCCCAAGGCATAATGTTGTTCATAAAAATTGGTTGCTTTTGTAACCAATGATGCCAACACAATTATCCATGACCTGTCTTTAAGTTAAGCCTTTTCTTTAATTATTTTTATTGTTGATATTTGGTTCTAACACACTCAGATTGATCTGACAATTCTATAAACCAAAATATTAAACCTGCAAATATGAAAATCTAAGATTTAATGCTAAATGTTGTATTCATATATAAAACATACCCATGAGTATATATTACTAATATATATGCAAGTATATGTGTGTACATTATCACAGATAACATATATGCAGTTATGAGTAAGAATATGTGACAAAATATTTGAAATCTCTGAAATAGATTTTATTTGTTTGCAGTACAGCTGTTTGATTCTTTTAATTCTTGTTTCTGTTGAAAAGCAGGAACACATGTCCTTGGTCTTTTATATTGTTAAAAATTATTGAGGAACCCCAAAAAGTGTATGTTTATGTCTCATATTTCTGGAAATTTATAATAAATTAAAATGGAAAGTTTAAAAATATTATAATTTTATCTTAAAAAATACCAATAAATTAGTTAAAATAAAACTAGGCAAACATTTCTATTACATATTTGTATTTAACAAAATAGAAAAAAATTACTTGATATTTCAAAATTTCTCCAATGCATACCTAAATAGAACATAACTAGTGGACTCTAAACTTCAGATGGAATGGTTTGCATTTATCTTGCTCTACTGTTTAGTATGATGAGATTTCTAGAAGACCATTGTGGAAACATGATACAGATACAGCAAGTTGTGCCTAATAATTTTCATTGTAGATGCTATGGAAATGATCTCAACTGTCATACTTTGCATTGGTTTTCTGTGAAGCCTTGTCCCATCAGCATCCTTAACCTGTCTTTTCTACCTGATACTCAAACTGGTCCCACCATTTTCTTTCCAATCTAAATGAAAGTCTCAAATCCTCTACGAACAGAATCAATCAGTAGTAAGTTCCTTAATATTAAATGGTCGGTGCATTTGTTTTCATTGAAGGTGAAGGGAAGCTGGGACTGCATATCACTCCATATTTAGGTTAGAGGGGGAATAACCATAGAAAGATGAGGGAAGAGAGGACACTTCACTGTAAGGCAAGGAGAAAATGTAGGTAACAGATGATAGTTTTCCAACTGCCTTGTGGTTTAAAATGGAACATGTGTAGGGGTGGGGAAGCAAAGCATAACTACATTAGCTCTTTGTGCCTATAAAGACTTTGTGTAGCTTCAAAGTGAGTAGTAATGTGCTCAAAACTGATAAAACATGAATTTTCATAGAAATATGTCAGACACAATGAGCGTATGGTGACTTGCCACCCACAATATAACTACATAAAAGGGAGGTAAACTGTGCAATCCCAGAATGTGTGAAATGGACTTTCAACTTACTGAGTAGACTGGGCATCAATGTCTGACTCAGAGAGTGCATCATCAAAAGAGAAGTTGGGGTAACAACAAAATTTTGACCTCCAAAAATGAAGTGAGTATCTTGGATAGAACAGTTACTTAATCAAATGACAGAACCTAGACCAAAAGCCATCAGCTTTCCTTGTGAGTTTCATACATGTAACAACAAAACATGATCATATTCACTGTCACTTCCTCCCTTCAAATGTCCCATTCCCTTTAAAAAATAGCCCTTTCCAATGCCATGTCCTTTGAAAATTATTATTATTGTTCTATTTTGTTTTTGATAATTCCCTGAGACCAATTAGTGCTTCCATTATGTGTTTGGGTGTGGAGCCATCTACTGAAGCATAAGAAATCCACCATAAGAAATTATTCAAAATATGATTCTTACCTCCTCAGCAACTCCCAACTACTCATAGCTTTGATGGTGCCAGAAACTGCTCATATGGCTGCTGGGAAGAAAAATACACCAACAACCTTATCAAGGAGTGTACCCTGCATGATACAATATTGACCTACCAGGCCAGCTATGCCCACTAGTGCAAGAGTGGCAAGATGGTAACTAACTGTATTTAGATTGGATTTAAGGCCTGTTCTCAAGGCCAGAGTTTCATACCTGTTACTATAATCTTTGCCAAAAGCCCAAGGTTGGTGTACTGGATAGTTTTATGCCAACTTACTACAAGCTAGAGTTATCTGAGAGGAGGGAACTTTAACTGAGAAATTGCCTCCATAAGATCCAGCTGTAGGGTATTTTCTTAATTGATGATTGATTGGGAAAAGACCAGCCTACTGTAAGAGAGGCTATCCCAGAGATGATTGGTCCTGGGTTGCATAAGAAAGCAGGTTAAGCAAGCAATGAGGAGCAAGCAAGTAAGCAGTCCTCCTCTGTGGCCTCGGCATCACTTCCTGCCTCTAGGTTCCTGCCTTATTTGAATAAGTGAATGAGTTCCTGACTTCTTTTAATGATAACTATGATGTGGAATTGTAACCCAAATAAATTCTTTCCTCCTCATTCTGCCTTTGATCATGGTGTTTCATCGAAGAAGCAATAGAAACCTAACTAGGACAGATGAGGAAGTTGTAGGCCATAGGGTTGAACTTACTATTGTGAATTTGCTAAGTGGGTATGTTGTTAAATTGCTTTCTTAATACTAAAATTTATACTCACAGACATGGGCTGTTCTCAGTCTTGATTGGAGAAGCTTCTTTGTGCATTGGCCTATAGTCAATGCTGAAGTCCACATAACAAGAATAAGAGCCTAATTTCTCACCCTTAAATGGTACACCATATTAACTCTTTAAGACTGAAGGAACACCATAGAAATGGAAGTAAAAGGGATGTATGTGCCAGATGATGGGGAGGAGCTTTGAAATGCAAACTTCTATAGTCGAGAGGCTATAGCACTCATAAACTTATATCAGCTGTGGTAACCTGCATAAGACCTGCAATAAAGTTGATCCAGTCGAAATTGTAGCATAGATGGGGAAGTTACTTTACAGACTACACCTTACTAGGAAGCTATATTAGTTTTTTTCAGGCTAAGTGATGGACAGTGTGCCCCTTTGCTATTAAGTATTTCAGTAAATATTTTATAAAAGTAAAACATTATTCTATGTGGATGGTTATCTGTGCTCAGGTACCATATATCTGTCTCATCACATCTTCCCAGTTGAATCTCCTGCCTGGCACTATCCAGAATCTTTTCTGCCTCCCGGATATTCCACCTACTCTTTCTTGCCTAAACTAAAGCCATCAGATTTATTATTGATAGGTTCCACATCCATACAGACACAAGATATTCTCTCTATAGTAAGCAACTAGTTATACTGATATAAATCAGGATTCAATATTGAGATTAATACCTAGTTCACAGACACTCAAATATCGTCAGATATCTCAGTAATTTTCAATAGATTCCTGCTATCAGTTGAATGTCTTGATATACTATAGTTTGAAATATTTCTCTGGACTTCTGGATTTGCCTGTTGTAACTGTGTTCATATGAAATGACATGCTTTCTTCCTTTATCATGCCTTTCCAACACAATATACTAAACCACAGGGTTTATAAGATCCAGGCCAAGCAACCAAGGAATGAATACTCTAAAACTGTAAGCAAAATATACTCTCCCCCTATAAGATTGATATACCTCTGGTATTTTGATACACCTTTGAAACACTAATTGACACAGCCATTGTCTCCAAATTAAGCTATATTCCTTTTCTAACGAAGTATAAGAGATAATGTGAAACTAAGATATAAATATCTTTTTACTCACCAGATCTTCACTCACTAATTTTAGTATCTGTTAATGATTCTTTTGGAATCAATTGCTGCATAATGGCTGCCAAACATGATTTTCTAATCCTTAATAGTCTTGCTTTCAGAATTAAGATTTTCTATAATTGTTTTTTTTTTATGCCCTCATAGATGGTTTTCTTAATGGGTTTTTATGTTTTCATTTCTTTCTCAATGCTAATTTTATCTAATAGTTATCTCAAAATTTCTGCAGGTCATTTTGTCAAAGGCTATTTTATAAGTTCATTTACTTTAGCATATAAAAATAATTATTTGTATTATCTGATTTAATAATTTTTAAAGTAATGATGCTGAAAATCTTTTAGAATAATTTTTCAATGTGGAATGTGTTATTCAAAAGACATATATTAATGTTTTCTGTCTACTGACCTGAGTTAGATTTTTCCATGAACATTAAATTTACCAGGTCATGCTCATCGTTTTGATAGTATGATAACCATGGAAACAGAGGTCAAAGGAAGATTGGTTGGATCACTATAACTTTCACTTGGATTTACTTTTTTTCAAATGTATTTCACAATGTGCTTTACCATATAGATTGGAAGTTATTTTTATATGATGAATGTGAGTTTACATAAAGTATGATTTAGTACTCTGGGCAAAGAACTTCATATGATATATGTATATGCTACTATTGTTCAGACTGTCTGATATTATATATGTATGTATACATATATCTTCAATGACTGTGAGCAAAATAAACCTTTCCTTAATAAACTGATGTGCTTCAAGTATTTTCTTACAGCTTTGGAAAAGTGAATGGCATAGTTATTGTATTCATGATAAGCTATAGTCTTTTTCTAAGTATATTATGAGAGATAATTTGAAACTATGTGTATATATGTATACATAGATACAATATCAAGTAGTCATAGTAATATATATGTATATATATACACAATAGAAAAAATGAAGGCTAAAATATCTATACCAATAGGCAAATCTTGCCTCTAAATCATATATATTTTATCTCTGGATATTAAAATATCATGGCCAAATTTTATAGTCCATTTAAAAAGAATAGAGGAGGTCTTCACTGTTAGACATTAATTGTATCATCACAAGTTGATGATGATACAAAAATTTTGAAAATTACTGAAATTTGAATATATGAATAATTTTACCATGGAACTCGGGAATGAAGTTTATTGATGGTTTGTGAATCATTAGTTTTAATATTCAATTTATTATTATGAAAAATACTTTCCATATGAATTCCTGATTAATGCTTTCAGATCTATACTTTTTTTCTCTACAACTTGTTATAATTTCAGATTTGTACTTATTGTTGCTTGAAACATACCTTTCATATTTGCTCACTGGGAAAGTGGCTTAAATAACAAGCATACTACATATAAATTTGTCAGGGAGAAAGAATTGATATAGGGTCTCAAGTAGCTTAGAGATACCTCAAAACCAAAGCTGGCCTTGAATTCTTGATTCTCATGTATCTGCCTCTTATGTTCTAGGATTACATGAGTATGACATCACTCTTTCTTTCTTTTTATTGGCTACTTTACTATTTACAATTCAAATGTAATCACCTTCCCAGTTTCCCCTCCACAAGCCCCCATTCCATCCCCTTTCTCCCCTGCTTCTACCCACTACTGCCTTGCTGTCCTAGCATTCTCCTACACTGCGGCATCTAGCCTTCACAGGATCAAGGGCCTCCCCACCCAGTGATGCCAAATAAAGTCATCCTCTGCTACATATGCAGTTGGAGCCATGGGTCCCTCCATGTGTATTCTTTGGTTGGTGGTTTATCTTGGAATACCCATGATACAACTCACAGACCATATGAAGCTCAGAAAGAAGAAAGACCAAAGTGTGGATGCTTCAGTCCTACTTAGAAGGGAGAACAAAATAATCACGAGAGGTAGAGGGTGGGAAGGACTTGGAAGGAAGGAAGGAGGGGGAGGAAAAAGGGGGCAGGATCAGGTATGAGAAGAGACAGGGGAGTTGTACTGAGGGTAAGGAAATTGAACAGAGGTATGTAGCAATGGGGGCAGGTGGGAAACTGGGGATAGCCACTAGAAAGTCCCAGTTGCCAGGAAAGCAAGAGGCTCCCAGAACCCATCAAGGATTAAATTAGCTGAAATACCCAACAAAGGGGAGAGAGAACCTGTAGAGACCATACCTAGAGGTTAGGCATGAACCCTGGTTGAGGGATGAGGCCACCCACCTATCTCAAACATTTTAACCCATAATTTCGCCTGTCTAAAGGAAATACAGGGACAAAGGGTAGAGCACAGACTGAAGGAATGGCAACTACCATTCCTTCCATTCAGAGACTACCCCACGTGGGGATTCATCCCATATGCAGCCACCAAGCCCAGTCACATTGCTGATGCCAAGAAGTGCTTGCTGTCAGGAGCTTGATATAGCTGTCTTCTGGGAGGCTCTGCAAAAGCCTAACCAATACAGATGAGTATGCCTGCACCCAACCACCAAACTGAGCACAGAAATCCCATTGGAGGAGTTAGGGGAAGGACTGAAGGATCTAAAGATGTTTGCAACCCCATAGGAAGAACAATAATATCATCCAACCAGATCCCCCAGAGCTCCCAGGTACTAAACCACCAACCAAGGACACCATTCTTAACACCATGATTTTTGATCATTGAATTAACTTTATATTTGTTCAAAATATCTCTGTCTTTAGAACCTGAAGATTGTTTTGTTGTGGATATGGACTAATGTAAATTTTGATTCTATTACCTCATATGGAGGGATTAGATGAAAGCGATAAACACTCATCTTGGATTGAGCCTAGAGTGTTTCATTCTCTGTTTTAACTATCCTTGGTCTAGGCCTCAAAGCTTCTACCCTCCATACAATCTAATCTTCCAAACTGATTGATTCAATCTGGCTCTTCTCAGCTTTTGACTGAATTGCTCTGCTTGACCTCATACTAACTTTGGCAATATGTTCTAATCTTCTGGCTCCTTCTCATTATCTGGCTCATTCTGTGTTCATCTGTGTCTAGCTTGTTCTCTTTACCACCTGTCTTTGCAAAACTGTCATACTCAAACTGCCACACGTACTCTCTCTCCCTACCCCACTCTCCAGCAGCTTCCCCTTCCTGTTCTCATGAGACTTGGACGTATCCTCTCTCTGACTCATTCTCTTAAATCTTTTTCTGATTTGGTACTTTGCCCCTCATTTAGACTTCACTTTCAAACACAGATCCTTCTTTCTACAAACTAACATTACCTTCATTGGTAGGGATAAAGGAACATACTAAGGGTGTATCTTTATTCTAGCCAGATTATAGCATAATCCTGAGCATGTCTGAATTTCAGCCAGATCACATATACCTAGGCCTTTGGATGTGTGATCCTTTGCTAAAGCAGCCATGTTGTTAGATTAACATTCCTCTATAGACTATATTTTACTGACCCATACATCCATCAACTAATACCTGGGATGCTTCTTAGCTAAGTAATTGATATTGAGAGACAAAATCTTTTGGGTTCAGACTCCATCTTAGAGAACTTGACCTAAGGTTGAACTCAAGTTAACTAACAGACTGGTACCTAGCACCAGTTTTCAGGTTATCCTCCAATAAGACCTGTGTCTAGCACTAATTTTTAGGTTATTCCCCAACTAGTCTGGACCTCTAAGTTACAAACCTGCCCCTGATACTTCACGTCCTAACAACTACCAATCAGGAGGAAAATGGAAGTTAAGTTTATGGTTTGGATCCCAGCAGCAGTCAACTACGTTAAAGGCCATAATGGACCCCCAATCAGATGTGTACCAGGCTAGATACCCACTCTTGTCTCTGTAAATGCTTGCCTGAAACTGGACTCAAGCCCCCTCCTGCTCTCCTGTGTCAGGCATGGTGGTATGGCCCAAGCTTAAGCTTGAATAAAGAGAACCTAATGGGATTGCATCCAAATCAGCTCCTTGGTGATCTTTTCAGGGTTCATGGTTGTTTCTAGCACAACAATACAATGCTATGCTATGCTATGAACATGGATGTGTTGGCATCACTTCCATACTCTTATCAGATTCTTTTGATTACATCACCAGAAGTGAAATTTATGATCCATAAATTTAAGTCCATATGATAACTCTATTTTTAATGATTGTATTTGTATTTTTTTGTTTGTTGTTGCAGCAGAGGCACATTTAGATACATCCCACTTTGTAATGAGTAGCAAAGTACCTAGGAGCTGAGCTATCTGTAACAATTCTTCTTTGAGTGGAATATTTCTTTATTGCATTTATTATTGGAGGTGTGTTTTACAAATTTGGATTAAATACTTTGAATGAATATAGAAAATAAAATACTATCACATTTTTAACAATTAATCATTTGAGAGGATTTGCTATTTTATCCTTGCATGTGACTGGACCTCATCATGAGTGCATGTACATTAAAAGTTTATAATACTAAAACATAGAAAATGGATACCTGAAAACAGAAAAGTGATTCCAGATCATTTGGTAAGTCAATTTTTGTATACATGTATAAATCTATCATTTCTGTATATTCCATCCAGGCCCAACTCTAATTTTAGAAAGACCATAGTTGTCAGACTAACATCACACTCCTTTATTAAACTAGTTACCCAGCTCTTTTTTATTAATTATTTTATTTATTTACATTTCAAATGTTATCATCCCTTCTGGTCCCCCTTCCATGAGCACCCATCCCATTCCTCCCTCTCCTCCTCTAAGAGAGTGTTCTCCCAACTACTCACCCACCCACTCCCACTTTACCCTTCTATCATCCCCCTTCTCTCGGGCATCAAGCCTCCACAGGACCAAACATATACCTTCCTACTGAAGCCAGACAAGGCCATCCTCTACTGTGTATATAGCAGGAAGCCACAGATCAGTCCATGTATGCTCTTTGGTTGGTGGTTTAGTCCCTGGGAGCTTTGAGGGGTCTGGTTAGTTGGTTATGTTGCTCTGCCTATGGGGTTGCAATTCCCTTCAGCTCCTTCAATCCTTCCCTAATGCTTCCATAGGTATCCTTGATGGTTGGCTCAGTCTGATGATTGGCTGTACGTATCTGCATCTGTCTCAGTCAGGTGCTGGTAGAGCCTCTCAGAGGACAGTCATGCTAGGCTCCTGTTTGCAAGCACAATGTGGCATCAGCAATAGCTTTGGAGTTTGGTGCTGCACATGGAATGGATCCCTAGTTGGGGCTGTCTCTGGATGGCTTATCCCTTCAGTCTGCTCCATTTTGTCCCTGCATTTCCTTTAGAGTTACCCAGTTTTTTAAAATAATATTTTTCTGAAAATTTTTATTGAAGAATATTTTTATAGAGTATACTTTGATACAGTTCATTTCTCATAACTCCACCCAGAATAACCCTACCCATTCAACTTTATGTTCTTTTTCTTTATTTTACTTTTTCTTACTTAAAAAAAGACAAACCACAAAAATGAAAATAAAACAGACCAACAAAATAAAAATGCCAACATACTCCCCCACAAAGTCCACACACAAACTAAACCAAAACATTGAGTTTGTTTGATGTTGGCTAATTACTTCCAGGCATGAGGCTTGCCCTGGTGTGTGGTTGATATACATAGGGACATTCCAGTGGCAAAATTTGAGTTTTTGTTTGCCAAGGGGTATTAATTGCATACAGCTTCTTGGTTAGTGATCAGACTCCATGTCCACTTCCCTCTCTCTGAACTGAGAACCTGTCTGTTTTTTAACCTGTGCAGGTCTTGTGTATGCTGTCATAGTCTCTGCTTGAGTTCATATATATGATATTCCTATTGTTTCTGGAAGACATTGTTTCCTTGGAGACATTCATCACATATGACTCTTACAATCTTTGTGCTTCTTCTACATAGATCTCTGAATCTAGATGGGAAGGGTTTTGTGAAGTCATTTCACTTAGCATTGGGTCCTCCAAAATGTCTGACTTTCATCTCACTGTCTAGTTGTGGGTATCTGAGTTATTTTCCATCTACTGAAAGAGGAAATAATTTTAACGTGGGTTTAGTGGGGCACTGACCTATGGGTATAGCCATACATCATTAGAAATTATTGATTGCTATGCTTCTTTAGCAGAAAATAGTACTAGATTTTCCCTTAGGCCCACGACCAAACTAGTCACAGGCTCTCAGACACTTAACAGTGTCATATATAGGTTCTTTCTCATGAAGTAGGCCTTAACTCTAATCAGAAAGTGGTTGATTATTCCCATAAAACTTATGCCAAGATTGCATAAATATATCCTGCAGGTAAATTTCTTTTTGTAGGATTCAGGGTTTGTAGTTGGGTTCTATTATGATTAATTTTCTTCCCCAGAATGTTCAGAGTACCTTCCAGTACCATTAACTGTAGCCAATAGTGGTGAAGCTTCTAGTTAGGCACCAGCACAGTTTATTTGTGTTCAGTGACTTAAGTAAGTGATGTCTTCAGCAACAGAGACTTACAACCAAGTTAAGAAACATTCATAGTGTTTTCATAGATTTTTAGATTCCAACAAGGGTTCAGTGAGTTCACATCCTCACTGTTCTCTGTCATTTTCTTCTTTATAATTTCTATATTAATAGGTATGAAGTGCTAGCTCCCTGTAGTTTTGATTGACATTTCTGTAATAGTGATTTCGAACATCTTTTCAGTTACACATTGGCAAAGTGTTTATCATCTTTGAGTAAATGTCTATTCAAGTCTTTTTCACATCTTGAATCTAATTGCTTGTTACCATGATTTCAGAGTTCTTTATATTCTTGATATTATTCCCTTATCAAACATGCTTTGCTAAGATATTTTCTCCCACCCTTGGCATTGTCTTTGTACTCTGCTCATTAAGAACTAGTTTTATTTTTAGAGATACATGTTTAGAGTATATAATTTTCACAGATTGAATATATTTATAGATCAGAATATGAAGTGTTTATTCTAATCATCAAGAACAATTTCAAAGCTGGCAAAAAGAAAGTCTTAAATAAGTTTAAGTGCAAAGATTTAAAATGCACTAATTTTAAAATAACATTTCATGAATTCTAAGCAATCATATTATTAAAATATGCTTATTGGCCTTGAAATAAGTATTAACTTTTACACATAAAAATGTTGTCATAATTTTATTATGCATTATTAATCAATGTAATTTTTTACAGGATCACAGCCAAAAAGATACATAAGATGTCTCTTATTCTGATGAAGGGATTTATTAGTACAACTTGAGTTAGTATTATATAAGGATCAATGTGATTAAGGATATAATGACAATGAGAACTTTACAGCTTTATACCTGTCTTTTGTGCTTACTTATTTTCTTTAAGATAAACCACTTTTAAAGTCTGTTAGACAGCTCTAGTCAGTTCAGATAATCAAATTTTTGTTACACAGGTTTTCACAGTATAATTTTAGTGGCATTTTTTGGAGATGATTTCTTTTCTCTCTGAGAGCTCCACTTGATGCTTTTCCAGAGTCCAAGATGCCTAGTCATTTTCTTATTCAATCCACTTCACACTTGGCAATTGTACACTCTTGACTTTGAGTTTGAGGTTAAGGACATGTATCACAGGTGGTAGTAAACCAAATAGGTGTAGTCAAAAACAAAACGAAAGAAAATAAAACCAACCAACCAACCAACCAAAAACCCAGGGGCTTCTGAGAATAATGAGTTGATAAGGACCATTAGCTCATTCGGTATTCTCCTTTTTACCTTTGTCTTGTAGCAGGTGACAGACTCTGTACTTCCTTGTCTCGTGACGTATTCTTTCAGTAGACAAAGAAATCCATTATCTTTTGATATAAAGCCAACTACCTTAAAACTTGATAGCTTAAAAGAACAATAATTATACTCCTCATGACTGATAGTTGAGTGGTTCTCCATATTTGGAGATGGTTGGGATACTTAATGTGACTTACACTTAGTTGATAACTGAATTCAAAGACTCAGGGACACTACTGCTGACCATTACCGAGGCAACTCATTCTTCATGTGACATCTAATTCTACACAGCCCTTTTTATAAGTCATGGTATTCTGGTTATTTTATCTAGTGGCTCAAGAATCTAAGGAAACAATGTGTCTAATTCTTGCCCTGGTAGAATGAAATTTCCACTGCAATCTTTTGGGCAAACAGATTAGAAATCTAGGCTGACTCAAAGGTAGAAATGATTAATTCCATTTATTGATATATGAATGTCATATGTACGTAGGAATGGGATTTTTGTCAGATAAATTTCTAACTGTAAGAAAAGCAGCCTTTTGTTACCAAAGTTACTTTCTCACATTTGTTGGTAATTACTTTGTTTTCCTACTCCCAGTCCAGCTGTTTTGAGTAAACCCTTGTTGTATTATTTTATTTGTTGAACTCAGGAATGAAAACATGATCTAAATGAAAGTCATGTGAGTGGATTAAAGTTAATTTTTCTGGTCACTTTTGAAAAGTGATGTTCCACACTCTCTTAATTAAATTGAAGCTATAGTGATTTTGCTTGACAAAAGTAATAAACAGAAAATCTGTCAGAGACTGAACTCAGTGACAGAAAGTAGGCCCAAAGCCCCAATAGTGGGATATTAAACTCATATGCTGTAACTTGAACCTGGCACCAGCTTGCTCAAAGACAGAACCAGGCCTTGGTTTTCTGTATTGTTACTCAATTCCTGTGTGTGTTTGTATGAGTCTAAGACGGATTGTGCTATGTATATGTGTGTGTGTGTGTGTGTGTGTGTGTGTGTGTGTGTGTTTATTTTGGTCAGGACAATAAAAATCAGGAGCAAAAATTGTCCCATGAAAAATGAGTGTTTAATCTATCCATGTTGAAAAATGAAAACAAGAGATGTTTACAGCACCAAACACTGGATATCAGGGGATGTTCGGTGAGGGAAAAGTGATCATAAACTGAAGGAACAGAATTCTAAAAACCCTGTGTTGAGAAGAAGTGGGTTAAATTTTAGAGACAAAATGAAATACAATTGATTATGAAGGTTGAACATAAAGATCAAAGAAGAAAATGATAACCAAGAGAGGAGAGGTTAGAAGGTGAATACCAGGTGAACCTTCATGGAGGGCCTAAGGTCAGCTAAAATTCTTTCATTCTCTTTTGGTATTTAGGTGGAGGCTGTTAAGTTAGGATACTCTCTTGCTTGATTTGTAGTTTTAAGAAGTTGGGTTCAGCTGTAGAACTGAAGATAAATCGACAGCACACAAGTACATCTAATTAAGAAGATGTTCCAAGTGAGCACGTAGATGGATTCCAACAACCTTTCTTGCTCCAAACTATTGTCTTGACTGTACTCTTCCTCAGCAGCTATACTTCAGGATGGTTTATCCTGCACCACTCCTGACATTCCTCTTTCAGTCTATGGGATCAAGAGCTACTAAAATTCTTTGCTAGTTTCAAAGCAATTTGTTTCTTTCACTAGCAAGCTTCCACCACTGTTTTGAAGTTTGATAAAGAATGTCACTTTTCTCATTCAGTGTAGTTAATTCAAGGGATTTAAGGGTCGCACCATTATTTAATAATTCCTCTGAATTTGGCTTCCCATATACAAATTACATTGGAATTATAAATTACATACATATCCATTTTAGCTTACTCACAAGATTATATCATATTTATGCAAAGTTATGCACTTGATGTAGGCACTACAGTAAAATATATTTGTAATTTACTCTGATCTTTTATTTCTTTCTTCATAAGACTTGAGAATTATCTTGTCACTCTAACTCCTTGGACTTGATTACCTGATTAAAATATAACTAATTATGCGTTAGACTGATATCTAGGTTTATTGGCACAAAAGGCAGAATCATAACACAGATGCTGTCATCAAAACATGCTCAAAGTCAAAAGTGAATAAAAAACTCAAAAGTAATCATTATCTTTGTAAATTAAATATGTGAGGTATGATTGGAAAGATGTGAAGCCTTGAAACCAGGCTCCACAGGAATATACAGAAATTAACTTCATTACTTTTCATTTCAAAACAGAAATGTTAGTATTGGTTTAGATAAAGGATGCCTACTTTTAAATTAAATGTAAAAACTCATTTGACTTTTATTTTTGCTATTATGTTTTTAAGTTCTTGAAGTAATTTATTATAGTATAAATATATTTGAATTTTATAAAACTTCATTACTGAAATCACCACATCATTTTATCTCTGTAATAGCCAAAGTGAAGTGAGTAACTCTTTAGGTTGGAAAACTTGAATCTAACTTGTTTCCAGTAATTGGATTGTATTTTAGAATAGATTTAAAGTGAACTCTTATAACCTTTGGTGCATACAAAATTGCATGTTGTTAAGCCTCTTTATGTAAAAACTACTCTTTTCACAAAAAATAATCATTCCAAATTCTGTATCTGATAATGACTTTCATTATCTGAAAGATTCTGAAGTTTCATGATAATTTTTCTATGACTTTTAACAATGACATTGGCTATCTTTATTTATATTATATACTATATGAAAACATTTAAGTATATTATGTAACCAATTTTTGAGTAAGATTACAGTCATAGCCACATTTCTTACTTTTCTTATAATTTAATGTCAAACATTTAAAAAGAATGTTTAAAAATTTTTTCCATAAATTTTAGAAGACTTTAAACAAGCCAGTTGTTGTTTTTATTTTGGTAGCAGCAGAAATAATTAAATACCAGTTACTTTTCTCATTAGTCTGGAAAAATACTTAACAAAAAGCAACTGAAAAAAGGTAAGTTTTATTTTGGCTTTGGGTCCTCAGGGTACAGTCCACCATGGTGACCAAGGAATGGTAGCAACAAGATGAGACTATTGTTTGTATTGTGAAGGCTCAGGAAACAGAGATGTTGACTTCCAGTGCTGAGGCTCAGGAAACGGATGGATGACTTCTGGTGCTTAACTTGCTTTTTCTTTCAGTTCAAGTGCATTTCTTTCATTTCATCTGAGCTCATGAAATGGTTCCACCTCCATTTAGGGTGGTTCTTTACATCTCAGTTAAACCTCTTTAGAGATGCCCTTAGAGATGGCCCAGAGTTTTGTCTCGTAGTGCTTCTAGGTCTCATGAATTGTCAGCAGAGACTGGTCATCTGATCAGATATATGTGAGTTTCTGAAAATTCTTGTAAGTAGAGATCAATGAGCAAAAGTATACATTTCCAACACTTATTATTTTTTTAAAGAGCACTTACTGTTTCTAGCCTATTTATCAAGAGAGTATAATGAAGCATAAAATGATGCATCGTTCTTTATGTATTTTAAGTCCTGGCTTTGGAGTAGTAGATATATCAGCCAAGCCAAGAATAATAAGCCATAGTCTTCTAAAAGACAAGCTGACTATATTCATACAATGTGAATTATAGAAACGGAGTTTCTAAGTTTCTCTGTGAACATATATGAGTTTATTTAAATTTTCTTTCTTTCAGTTTCCCCATTTATAACAACGTAAAAACTTGGAAAGAAAAGGAAAGGTAATGAAAGAAAAGTACTAGCAAGTAACATGATACATATTAACGCAGAGAGGGTACTCCAGTCAGATACAATATCTGCAGGGTCTTAGAATAGCTCTTTAGGAGAGACCTGTTAATTTTATACTTTACAATTTCAGATGTTTTGCTCTGGACAAAGTGAATTCTGAGAGATGTAATTCTGAGGATTTATTACAAGTCTAATGAAGAGCAGTTAGAGGCTGTGGCTTGTTGAAACTGTAAACACAGTTACACTCCCACACACCAGTGGGCTGGAGATAAAGCAAATAAGGTTTGAAAATAAATTAGGTTAAATATGAAAGTTTTTTTTTTTTTTTTTTTTTTTTTTTTTTTTTAGAACTCAAGTTGATACTGAGGGCCTGGGTTATCCAGTCTTCCATTACATGCTTGAAATAAATTAACTTTGCAAAGAGAAAACATTTATTTTAGTTCTATGGTTTGAAGGCTTGTTCTGCATTCGATTGGCTCCATTGCTTTTGGAACTACAACATGATAGCACATCCTGGCAGGAGTCTCTGACAGAACAAGGAAAGGCTCTCAGCTAGTGACTGTGAAGAAGATGCATTAGGGATTCATTCATTCTCTCTCTCTCTCTCTCTCTCTCTCTCTCTCTCTCTCTCTCTCTCTTTCTCTCTCATCTTTAATCTTTTTTTTATAGTCCAGTTGTTATCCCCCTCCCAGTCTGCCCTCCAGCAACCAACAGTTCCTCATCCCATTCCTCATGTCTCCTCTCCAGTCTCCAAGATGGCCCCTCTACTCCCTGGGGCCTCAAGTCTCTCTAGGGTTAGGTGCCTCTTCTCTCACTGAGGCCAGACCAGGCAGTCCTCTGCTGTATATGTGTTGGGGGCTTCGTACTAGCTAGTGTGTACTGCCTGGTTGGTGGCTCAGTGTCTGAGAGATCTCGGGGATCCAGGTTAGTTGAGACTGCTGGATCGTCCTCCTCCTCAACTTCTTCCAGCCTTTCCCTAATTCAAACACAAGGGGCCACGACTTCAGTCCATTGGGTGAGTGTAGGTACCTGCATCTGTCTCAATCAGCTGCTTGTTGGGCCTCTAGGAGGGCAGCCACACTAGGCTCCTGTCTGTAAGCATACCTTAGCATCAATAATATTGTCAGGCCTTGGAGTCTCCCCTTGAGATGGAGGGTCAGCAGAAGGAATAGAAATATGCAACCTCCGGAGGTGGGAGGTGACGGGACCTTCTAGAATGTACCAGGGACCTGGGAGGTGAGAGACTCTCAGGACTCAAAGGGAGGGACCTTAGATAGAATGCCCTACAGTGGGGAAAGGGAACTTGTAGAGTGAACCTCCAGTAGAAAGAGAAAGCATCAAGTGGAGAAATGGGGTTGCCATACCACAGTCAAAAACTCTGGCCCAGAATTGTTCCTATCCAAAAAAACTGCAGGGACAAAAATAGAGAAGAAAGGAGGGAAAGGAGGTCCAGTGACAAGACCTCCATCTCTTTCAGGGAGATGCATCTTGTTTCCACTACCTCTCATTCCCAGTAACAATAATCTAGGGACCAAGTCTTTTGCATGTAGGACTTTGGAGAACATTTCAGATCTAAACTATAGTGGGGATCATATATTGTGGAGTTTTATTGCTATTGTCATTATCTTATTTACTTAAGTTGCACAAATAAGACTAACTTGGAAGAGAATATTCAGTGCTTATAAATGTCTATTGCCTCAAGGATATGTAAGAAATACGTTTTTAAATATTCAAGAATGCAAAATAATCAAGCAATTGAGTAGAGACAGTCTAAGGTTAATATTTTTTGAGACTCTAAAACTATAATCAGCCTCAAATACTAAATTAGTGTGGTTATAAAGTAATTATGGATGCATGTCCGACACAAGAGCATACTTTTGGCAGCAAAAGGAGGGAACTGATATAATAATAAGATTCAGCAAAGAAGAGGAACATGTTCCCATCAAGAGACATTAAACTAGATTAGAGTCAGCATTGCTCAGGGGAAGGAATGACAATTTTGGTGCCAGTTTTTACTCTGAAATTCAGTGGTTGTGTAATGTTTATGAAGAACACAACTCATTTAAACCAGGTTTGCTTATCTGTCATGCAAACAATGTTTATGTTACTTTTTGTTGTAATAGAGGGTTTTGGTGTATGTGTAGGGGATGTTTTTGACTTGTTTGCTGGTGCAGCAGTGTGTGTGTGTGCTCCGATGCGGAAGCAACCATGATGTTCTTGAGTAGGTAAACTGTCATATGTGCAGGCAGTAGAATACTAAGGGTCACAAGACATGTGTAGAGTATTCACCTTCTGTTCCAGGTCCTATATATATAAAACTATCATAAAAATGTATTACATATGAGGAAGAGAAGAAAATGAGGAAGTAAATACAGGCAGTCACAAGAAGACATTTCCTTCCTCAACTTATCCACACAATCTCCTTCCATACAACCTTTACATTTGGAATTATGAAATGAATTCAGGAAATTTTCTGGCTCGTAGAAAGCAAAATTTCTTTGGTGATGTGATAGAGTTCTAGGTGAGAGATGCAAACACGATGAAAGGGCTTGTCAGCTCTACTGATATTAGTAATATACCTTACGGCATCTTGTGTGATGGACCCCATTTTTTTTTTATCATTTTATGCCATCAGCTACAATGCAGCACCACTCACAGCTTAAAGGCAAAGGGATTGAGTATTTTAAGTGTACATATTAAGCGTTCATCAGAAGTCAAAAAGGCTTATGGGTTTTCAAAATAAAATGAAGAGGTATCTTAGGCATCCTACAGTCTTTCCTTTCCAAAAGAACAAATATGGATGAATGTAAGCAATTTGTTTTTACTTGATCTAAGTTATTATCATTAAGTTTTTAGGTCTCTGTTTTTATCCTAATGAGAGACAGAGGAAGTGGGGAGAATCTGGGAGGAGTCGGGGAGGGGAAGCAGTGATCTGAATGTATTATATTTTTACAACTATATTTTCAATTAAAAACGAAAAAAAGAAAAAGCACCTTAGAGTCATACAGATGGGTGGGTGGAGGTGAGAATCCTCATGACCTCATTCGAAGGCGAAGTAGCCACATTTGAACTCCTGTCCCAGGAAAGCTTGGGAATCATGATAGAAGGCTAGAATCAGTTTAGGATCCTTGATAAAACCCTATTCTGCTAAAACTAAAGGTCAGTTTTACAAAACCAAGCCTTCCATCCTTGTTCTGTGGACAACCCCTCTACCACAACACCAGCTCATATGAGAGCTACATCATAATCACCATCCTGAACCATGTAGTCCACAAGTGGAATTTTCTTCACTTTTTTACTGTCTGAATAGATAAAAACCAAGGTTCTGCTTCCAGCAACTACATTGTGGTTCACAACCGTCCATAACTCCACTTCCAGGGGATATGATGACCTATTCTGACCTCTGAAGTCATCAAGTATATTTGTGTTGTACATATATACATGTAGGCAAAACATTCCCAAAATAAAATAAATACATCTAAAAACAAATATGTCTATGAGTGGAACTATGAGTGGAAATATGTCTATGAGTGCTTTCTGTAAAGCCAGATTAATCTAGCTTTCTGCATCTTCTCCAACATTTGTTATGATGTTCAAGAATCTGTGGATCTTTTGTGTTTTTTATGTATGTCATAAACATTTTTTGAACGTCCATAGGGTGCATTCATTCCTTATATCCACCAATATTCATAATTGCAATTTAAAATTGTGTAACTTTGAATTTTTAGTGTTTCAAATGAATTTTGTTGTTTAAATTTTGCTTATGAATGTTCCCCTTTCCAATGCCTATTTTTCCCATGACATAATTTACCACACCTAATGATAACACTCCTAGTGTTTATCTACAAAGTCTTGCCTTGTTATGAGGAAGATCCTTCCACTGAGCTTTATAAATGAACTCCACTGGTAATTCTAAGTTATTTCAATGTTTTCATGCTCCATAACTTCAAATTCCTATGTAATAATGGCAGAATATCAACTCCATCCTTTGTTGCCTTTCATGCTTTATTTTCACCGAATCTGCTCTTAAACTTCATTTATGCCTTGAGGAACTTGTCCAACCATTTCTTTTTACACTGAATAAACTCTATAGCAACTTTTCTAAGTGTCTTTTCTTCCTGTGATCCAGCCACAAGTTAGAGCCCAGCAGTTCCTGCTGAGATAGAACAAAGGCCATATTGCCTAATCCTCTGCTGTTAGGCTACAGGTGTTAATCACCCTAGCCTGCAGTCTCTTAACCCCCAGAAAAAGTTTTTAGGATAGCACAAGGCTATTTACTTAACTCCTTGCTGGTCTTAGGGTTGGGATGCAAGTGCCAGTTTCTGGCCACAGGATTGCTGACTTGCAGGTCAGCTACATTAGCATAGGGGCCGCCTGGAGAAGAACTGGTGGGAGGAGGAAAGAAGAAGCAGCTGCAGCTCTCTCCCCCTCTTACACCCAAGCCGGGGCTCTCCCCCTCCCCCCGCACATCCTCATATTCTCTACCTAATTAAACACTTTAACAATTATTTTAGCTTTCATAAAATAAAAATATTTCATGAGCCTATATACTTTTCAGGCCCTGCCCTATGCCCTTTCTTGTAAGACTTTATACTAATGCACACTTATATATGCTCCTTTCAGCTAAAACTTGATTATGAGAGCTGAAGCATACCTGACCACCACTTTAATGATACAACTTGAAATGTCCCACAGAGTTCCTGTCCCATTTTCACTGTTCTCATGAACTTAGTCACTTGTCATCCTTCCTTGTTGAACTACAACCTCAAACTGAGATACTCCTTAATTGAGTGTCTCAAGCCTTAAATATTCTGTTATGTGAATGCCCATAGACTCCAGGAACAAAGCCAACATCTTCCTTTCTTCATAGAAGATATTATTATTATGGAAATAATTATCACGCTTTCCTTACTTACTGGCAGTAAACCTTTCTGTCTCTTTGAGTGTCTTGTTTGGCTATGCTTATTTGCTTTAGCATTTACCAAGATGCTCACCGTGTTTGGTCACAGATGTTCTGGCTAATGTTTTTATCAATGAGTTGACTACCAGTTCAAATGAAAAACTTTCAGTTCTTGCCTTAAGCTTTTCTCTCTGTGACAGCTAATTCAACTGACTGCTTTGTCTTTGTCAGAGTTACTAATGTTATAATAAAACACCATGACCAAAACCAAGTTGGGGAGGAAAGGGTCCATTTACCTACCTTACACTTACATATTGTAGTTCATCATTTTAAAAAAGTCAGAACAGGAACTCAAACAGGGCAGGAGCCTGGAAGCAAGAGCTGATGCAGAGGCCAGTAGGGATTGTTGCTCATCATGGCTTCCTCAGACTGCTTTCTTACAGAGACCAGAATCTCTGGCCCAGAGGTGCCCACAACCACAATGTCTTCTCCATCAATCATTAATTAAGATAATGCTTTGATTTGCATTTCCCTGATGATTAAGGATGTTGTGCATTTCTTCAGGTGGTTTTCAACTATTCAAGTTTCCTCAGTTGAGAATTCTTTGTTTAGCTCTGTATCCCATTTTTAATAGGGTTACTTGATTGTCTGGAGAGTAATTTAAGTTCTTTGTATACATTGGATAGTAGCTCTCTATTGGATGTAGGATTGTTAAGGATCTTTTCCCAATCTGTTGGTTGCCATTTTGTCCCATTGACAGTGTCCTTTGCGTTACAGAAGCTTTGCAATTTTATGAGGTCCCATTTGTCAATTTTTGATCTTAGAGCATAAGCCATTGGTGTTCTGCTTAGGAACTTTCCCCCTGTACTCATGTGTTCGAGGGTCTTTCCCACTTTCTCTTCTTGTGCTTTTGGGGCTGCTTGGCAGAAATCTGACATTGGCCAAGGATAAGGAAATGGGCTTCATGTAGGAATCTGACATTAGGTTAGAACAAAGAAGTAATTTCAGGCAGGAATATAAATTTTAGGCTAGAACAAAAAAGTAGGCATCAGGCATGAAAGTGACTGGGCTAGGACAGGGAAGTAGGCTTAGATATTTTTGTCTTCCTGATAAGCCCTTAGATATAGTGATCACAGGAGCAATCACGGAACTTTATTGCCTTGCTTGTTCTTTGATTATTTGTGTTTATTGTCTTGCTTGTTTCTTGACTATTTGCATTTATTGTATTGCTAGTTCCGCAACTGATCACTGACCTTAATACTTGCATGTAGTTAAAATGGTATAAAAGTAAAAAGGAGAAGGAGGGATGGGATAGGGGGTTTATGGAGGGAAAATGCAGGAAGTGGATAACATCTGAAATATAAATAAATAAAATATCCAATAAAAAAAGATAATGCTCTACAGGTCTGCCTACAATCTGATTTTATGAAAGAATTTTCTCAACTGAGGTTCCATTCTCTCTGGTGACTCTAGCTTTTTTTCAAGATGACATAAAACTAGATAGCACCCTTTGCTTTCTTCTTGAAACTTTCCTTTACAATTTTTTTCTGGGTTATTTCCTGCTTTTGATATCTTGTCTTTTCTCATCCATCATTCTTCTTCAACACACTTCAAACATTGATAATGTCAAATTGATATTTGACTGGTACAGAAAAGGGTCAGTTCATGTATGATCCATGGCTAATCTATCAGGCTCTTTAGTCTATAGTGGCTATGACATTTTTTCATTCATCTCAAAATTATAGAGTTCCACCCAAACCCTCAAATTTTATTCAAAGTACGTTAGTAAATTCTATATTCTAAAATAGAATTCCCATTACAGCTCCTTAGGATTAGCTACAAAAATATCCTAAATAATAAGGCTAGAGATAATACATGAATGCAGATACACACACACACACACACACACACACACACACACATATGAATGGCACTTTAGGACTTAAACAATTGTGGATGTATTAGTCAGGGTTCTATAGAGGAACAAAACTTGTAAACTTAATCTCTCTATCTGTCTATCTATCTATCTATCTATCTATCTATCTATCTATCTATCTCAACTAGAGAGAAAGGGGCTTTATTAGAATAGCTTATATGCTGTGGTTCAGCTATTCCAATAAATGTAGTTTAGCCATGTAAGTCCAAGGAATCCAATAATTTTTAAGTCCACAAAACTGGTCTTTAGTCTAAGCCATGATCTCAAATAAACAGGCTTTAATGCCAGTGAAAGAATAGACTTGCCAGCAGGAACCACAACAAACAGGCAAAGAGAAAGCTTCCTTTTTTCATGTCCCTTATATAGGCTGCCAGCAGAAGGTGTGCCTCAGATTAAAGGTAGATCTTCCTACTTCAAAGGATCTGAATTAAATGTGGCTCTTTTCACTTCAAATGATTTAAGCAAGAAAAAAAAAATCCTAGTTAATCCTCCCTATTCCAACAAAACCACTACTTTTCCCCTAAAGTAGTGGTTTTGTTGGAATATAAAGGATTAGCTAGGATTTATTGCATAGCCATAACCTACTGGTAGAAATATGTATAATTGTTATTAGATAAAGTTATAGTTTCATAAATCATACAAAATTTACTTTGATTTCAAATTCAAGGTTTTCAGTGGTATGAGCTTTTTATTGATATAAAAGTGAGATGAATATTGTTACTCTCATAGGCATTGTGCCTGTATAACACATTTAGGAATACAAGGCTTACACCCAGTCCTTCTTTAACTTTTTTAACTGATTTGAGATGGTTAGACTGTGAATTAAGGGCCTATAGCAAATTCATGGCATTGAGTTTATTGTTAGGGTGTTTTCTATATTTTATTTAGAAATAGCTGAGAGGAGTTATCAGACAACAGTCCAGATTACCTTACATGGATAGTTGGTTTTCAAAACATCAGAAGTCCACAGAATTGATGTTACAAACATTTCTGTATTAATGTTCATTTTGATTAGAGATCTGTCTGCTCCTGACAGCTTCCTGTTTTGGATTCTAAGAAGAAATTGAGCATCTTTGGAGTTATTCCAATTGTGGTGAGACAGCCACTAGGCAAGAATTGCCTCTTTCCATCCACAGACAAATTACTGTCCAGAAAAGGACACACTTGCAGAATAGTCGACTGATTGTATCTGCCAAGACGGAATAATCAGCCCTTGATAATTCTGCATCATTAGATCTGTCAGATGATCCTGAGCTGAAGATCAGATGCTCCAACGTTTTGCGGTAGAGGGAGTGTCCAGGTGTTCAGCTGTCTCTATAAATTGGTTGAGTTTTAGAAGCTATGCTTTGTGCTTCCCATAATTTCAGTTAACTCAGTCATTCTGGATTTCTGACAAGGTTGAAAACATATAGTCTCATAGCCAGTCCTGCCTATTTACTTTGAGAGAAAAGATTTGAGAGGATGGTTTTCAGCTGACATTCATTCTAAAGCCAAGAAAAAAAAGCCAGGTTCAGAACTAAGTCTTTTATTTAGGAGAGATGACAGAGGTTCTGCTTAGTCAACAAAGTGATGGACTGGATATTAGGTCTATCTTGCACCTTACTGACACAACTTGGTATAGTTATTCTCTAATTGTATTTTAAGAGAAAAGTTTTATTTTAACAGGAAGGGTGATATGTAGGAGGAGCTAAGGTGGGAGGAGTACGGAGAGGAAGAGGAGGAGTAAAGAGAGGAGAAGGAGATGGAGAAGAGGAGCTAGGTGATGAGAGAGAGAAAGAAAGGGGGGGGGGACATGGAGGCAGATGTTCACACGTCTCCGCCAGTCAAAGATAGTTGCTAGATCTAGGTTGGGTATTAGGTTACACTTCTGATTAATATTGAGCACTACCAAACTTATAAAGCCTTTCGTTAACCTTTAAAATGTTGTATAAAAGCAAAAAGGAGAAGCGGGCATAGAATAGGGGTTTTCTAGGGAGGGGAAATGGGGAAAGGGGATGGCATCCGAAATGTAAATAAAATATCCAATAAAAAATAAAATAAAAAAAAAAAAAAAACCAAAACCAAAAAACCTCTTATAGGTGTATTCAGCCTCCTGCATTTTAGTTAATTCTAAATGTAGTCAAGTTGACAACCAAAAAAAATCACCATCATAGCAAATAAGAATGAAAAAGTGGAAGTTGGGGCTTGGTTGGAAAAGTGTCTTCCATGATTTCTAGTACCCATATAAAGAGTGGGATATGGAAGCATCTGCCTCTACAATCAGTAGTGGAAGATGATGGAAGGAAGAGCCTTAGAGATCAGTGTTTAATGGCTCTTGCTGACCCAGTGAGCTCCAAGTTAATTGAGAGACCCTTTCCTGCAGAAGAAACCTACACACACGCGCACACACACGCGCGCGTGCACACACACACACTACAAACATACACTGGTTTATTTGTTTACACCAAAACATACACTCTAATAAATATATTTAAAGTGTTTTTTTTTTCTTTTTGAAATTAGATTTTTTTCCATGTAATATATTCTGATTACAGTTTCCATTCCTCCAATTCCTTCCAGTTCTTCTCCCTTCTCATCACATCCAGATTCCATACAGTTTGATTGAGACATCCCATTTAGGGCTGAATGTTCCAAGGCCTCTTACTTTCTGCCAGATGTCTGGCTGTAGGTCTCTGTATTTATTCCCATCTGCTGCAGGAGGAAGCTTCTCTGCTAATAAGTTTTTAAAAGTATAAATACAAAGGAATGCCAGAGAGTTGATAGTACAAATAGCAGGCATTTACTGAGGCAGTGAATAATTTATGTGCTTCTATCGAATCTACATATTTCAAGTAGTACAACAGCAATTCTCTTTGAATGGCCACTTTAAACATCATAATTCAATATATTTATGTATAAATAGACCGAAAAGGGAACAAATATTATGCCTTTGATTACTAGATGTTGGTGTTTTCTATTCTGTGTCCTCATTATTATTGTTTATTCACTGAAAATCTCATACATCTTTCAATAAAATATTGCCATGAGCACCTCTCATCCCCCTGCCCTGACTCTGTTTTTTTTTTTTTTTTTTTTTTTTTTTAACTCTTCCCTCTCCTATCTGGCATTTTTTCTCTCTGTTTTGATATCTAAAGTTCAATTAATATATATGTGGGTGTGGGACTGTCCACTGGGATAGGAAACCTACCAGTGGCCACACCTTCCAAGAATGATGGTCCCTTTCTTACCAGCGATCAACTTTCAATTGTTCCTGAGACAATGGGGTCTATGGAGACATTTTGGCAGGCTTTATCTTTTATGGGTCTTGAGGAATGAAACTGATGTGGTTTATAGATGTGATGGCATAGAACATTCAGAAGACATTTGGCAGCATCCTTCCTGATCCTCCAGCCCTTACATTTTTTCCTACTTCCTCTTCTTTCATGATTCCTGAGCGTTGGGGCCAGAGAGAGCTGATAGAGGTTTAGGGTTGAGTACTCAATCTCTTATTCTTGGCAATCTGATGACTTATGCATCTCAGTATTGGCTGCGGTCCACTTCAAAAAAGGGAGTTTCTCTGACTAAGATTTAGAGAAGCCCAGGTCTGTGGATATAAGCATAAATATTTAGAAGGCAGCTTGATAACATGACCATTTGGCAACCTTAGGGTAGCAGGATCTACCTTAGGGCCCATGACCTCCCCAGTCATTGTCTTTTGACCCAGGTTTTTGTAGTAGGCATAGAACTGCCCTCAAATCCAATCAGAAATCTGTTAGCTAACCCATAAGCTAACCCATAAAAGTCAGGTCATTATTGGATCACTGAGCACATCTTGCCTGAAAGATTCATATTTTACATGCAGAGTCCAGTGCTGGCTAGGAGAAGTAATTTTTTTTTTTCCCCTGCAGCCTTCATAACATCTTCCACCATTATTAAAGCTAGCTACCAGAGAAGTTTTCCAGTTAATTTGAGATGAATTTCTCTATGCCTTTCAACCAAAGTGTTTGGTATTTTCAGTCTAGGGATTTATTATATAATTTTGAGAGGCAACCAAAGGTAATTCCCATTGTTTTGTAGCCTGTCTCGTTTTGTAACCTCTCTGGGGCCATTACCTCATAGGGGATATCCCATGCTTTGTCATGTGAGCTTGTCAAATAAGTCACATCTACTGGGGACAATATCATCTACTCATGCAGGGTGTATCCATCTGAACTCAGTTTTTAAAAAATTCTATTTTAAAACTAGCATAGTAACACATGGCTATTTAATGTATTCTCAGTTTAGTTTTATTTATCCTTTGTCTCCTTCTCTGACTTTTGGCTTCACATTGCTGGTTAATCTTTTAACCCTCAGTATTCCTTTCTCCTCTTTTATATTACCTATGTTCTACTATCCCTCCATGTATATTTTTAATCAGGTTGTGAGACAGTGAGCTTCCCAATCACTTCTTGTGCATACTTCCCTTGGGCTAGCCATCATTCTGCCCTCTAAATTCCTGATACTTCCACACCCATCCCTGCTTAAGCCTTTTTATCCTGGGATTCCACCTTCTTGTTTTGTTTTACCCATAATCCATGATCCTCCCTTTTCTAATGCATCACGCCCCCCCCCCCCAAAAAAAAAACAGCCTCTTTCTAGTTTTATAGCTTCCATTGTGCTCCAAACTAAAAATGCAAAACAAAAGGTTTGAAGCAAAGACCTGACATCCACATGAGAGAGAACAGGATTCAGGCCAGGAGTTTGTCATTCTGGGTCTGAGTCAATACGTGAGTCAATATGTATTTTTTTTCTAGCTATATCTGTTTACCTGTCAATTTCACAATTTTTTTCTTTTTAAATTTGTTTTTGCAGCTGAGTATTATTATGTTGTGCATATGTACGCCATTTCTTTTATCCATTCATATGTCAATGAATATCTAGATTATTCCACTTTGATAGCTACTGCTATCAGAGTGGTGATGACCAGGGTAGGATATAAAGTCTCTGCTTTGATGCATGACCAGAAGTAGCATAGTCAGATCATACAGAAGTTCTATCTATAGTTTTTTGATAAACTGCCAGACTGATTTCCAAAGTGGCTGTACTAAGTTGCATTCCTGCCGACAGTGTTTGAGTTCCCCCTGCTCATATACACACAAGCACTTGTTGTCATTTGGATTCCTGAAGGCCATTCTGAGAGAAACCAAATGGAGTCTAAAAGAAATTTTAATCTACATTCGCCTGATGGCTAAAGATGTACCTTTAAGTGTTTCTTAGCCATTTATTTTTAATCTTCTAGAAACTTTCTGTTTAGGTCCATGTCTTAGTCAGGGTTTCTGTTCCTGCACAAAACATCATGACCAAGTAGCAACTTGGGGAGGAAAAGGTTTATTCAGCTAACACTTCTGCATTGCTGTTCATCATCAAAGGAAGTCAGGACTAGAACTCACAGGGGGCAGGAACCTGGAGGCAAGAGCCATTGAGGTGTGTTGCTTACTGGCTTGTTTCCCCTGGCTTGCTCAGGTTGCTTTCTTATAGAACCCAGGACTACCAGCTGAAGGATGGCACCACCCACATTGGACCCTTCAACCCTTGATCACTAATTGAGAAAATGCCTTAAAGCTAGTGGAGGCATTTCCTCAAGGGAGGGTCCTTTCTCCATGATAACTCCAGCTTGTTGTCAAGTTGATACACAAAACCAGCCAGTATAGCCCCGGGCCAATTTTTTGAATTGTGTTTAATTCTTATAATTTTTCTAGGGACATTTTAAAAGCATTTCTGTATCATTCTTTGTTTAAAGGACACCCAGCCTTTTCTCAGGCATCTGTCGGTCTCCCTGGATACAATGATAGAGTGTAGTAAATTGATTAAGGTCCAGTTCTGCAACATCTCTGCTTACCTATGAGGTTTTCTTGCCACGAGTGCCTGGGGATATTGCCTGACAGTGATACTCACTTCATGTTGCCATCATCACAATGGGACGCCACCAAAATTGCAAAGAAATATTAGTTTCTTAAAATTATATTGTCTTGGAGTGAGACCTCAGGAGTTTGCAGATCTGAGCTTTTGAATCAGCCTCCAAAATTCATAATTTATGGAGAGCTACTGTATGAAGGACATGCTTTGCTGTAGTCACACTTCATTCATGTCTGTCAGATTCCAGGATGCTGTTGTATTTCTGAATGATACATTGAACACTTTCAACTGTTATCGACTACTTCCTTTCCCCTCCCCAAGAATGACTTGCCCTTCCCATTGAACTGAAATGCATTAGCAGCTTTTCTGTGAGGAGGAGGAGCATACCTCTTCCTTCATGGGAGAGATGTCTGAGCAGATGTTTCTGAGTCTGCATGTATTTGTATTCATGTCTCCTGCCAAAGATACTATATATTTTTTATATAAGGTCTTCCCCATTAGACAGCAATCTCCTCAGGCTTGATATCCAGGTCTACTTTATCTTCTCTTGTTTGTGGTATAAATCTGTAGGCTTCAGGGTGTACGCTACAGGAAATGGTAGCTTATGAAACTCTTGAGACTTACCAAAATAACCTCTCCAGGATAAATCTTGAAAAAATTAGGCCAAATCTCTATAGAATCATGAGCTTTTTTGGTTTGAAGAGACGTCAGAGGTAATTTTTTCCTGATCGTTTATTTTACAAATTATGAACCAAATCCCAGTGTATCTCGTACCAGTGTAGCAGGGTTCCAACTCCAGACTCTCTCTCCAGGTGCCTGCTTATCTTTTACTTCCAGCTGAG
Source organism: Arvicanthis niloticus (assembly GCF_011762505.2). Lineage (NCBI taxonomy): Eukaryota > Metazoa > Chordata > Mammalia > Rodentia > Muridae > Arvicanthis > Arvicanthis niloticus. Next base: position 44,291,312 of record NC_047673.1, read on the forward strand.
TTCTGCTGTGTGTGTGTGTGTGTGTGTGTGTGTGTGTGTGTGTGTATTATTGGAGGAGTTTATGTGTGTATAAATGTGTATGTGTATGAGTATTTGTGTGTGAATGTGTGTGTTTGTTTTGTGCAATATAACATTTTACATGTAACATAGTTATGTTAAATTGCATAAAAATTAATGTAGAAGAGATTGTCCAGTATAAATGAAAATTTTTCTTTCTCTTGTTTTTAACATCTTTATTAAAAAAATAATATTGTACTAAAAACAGGGGAAAAAGACAGTATCAAATGATCTTATATTATTATTTTTTTTTATGCAATATTTTTTTCCTGAGGGACCCCCTCCCTCAGGAAAGGGGATAAGGGTTCTGGATAAGGGTTAATGCGTGAACTTCTGGGGCGCTGTGAAAATGTATGGGAACAAT